>NC_137124.1:16000921-16432444 GCF_949319135.1 Squalius cephalus | reverse complement strand
GTCCACATGAACAAGTATAAAAACTTTTAACTCAGTATTTAGTTAAAGCACCTTATAACCACAGTAAAATAACCACAGTAAAGGTGTGGTGGTGGCAGCATCATGCTGTGGGGGAGTTTTTCAGCGGCAGGGACTGGAGGACTTGTCAGAGTAGAAGGAAAATATAACTTAGCCTTAATGAAACCTAGTGCGGAGCATTCAGAACCTCTGACTGGGCAGAAGGTTCACCTTCCAACTGGTCAATGACAAGCAAGAGTGGCTTATGGACAACTCTGTGAATGTCTTTGAGTGGCCCTGCCAGAGCCTGGGCTTGAATCCAATCGAACATCTTTTGAAGAAACCTGAAAATATCTGTCCACCGACGGTCCCCATCCAACCTAACAGAGCTTGAAAGGATCTGAGGAGAAGAATGGCAGAAAATTGCCAAATACGGATGTGCAAAGCTTGTCACATCATACCCAAAAAGACTTGAGGCTGTAAAGGTGCTTTAACTACTGTAAGTACTGAGGTAAGAGTTTGAATACTTGTGCAATGTTGTGCAATATATTATATATATATATATATATATATATATATATATATATATATATATATATATTGTACATATTACACAAAACAATGTAATGGTTAAATTCACAGAATAAATTTAAACATATGATATTTTTAAATACAATAATTTAAATAATTTTGTTTGGAAAAAAAAGTGGCTAGAGTTGATGTGCAGCGTGACATAAATAGAAACTTGACCTTAAAAGGCCCAGAACCACCCTTCAGACGTAAGGCATACTTGGTTTGTGAGATGTCTATCGGTTCAACACCATCTGAGCGGCTGAGTATCAGTATATAGCTCATCTTAAACATATCCTGGCACTGTATGTTCCCAGAGGTAATCAGTCTAATGCTTCTCTTTGATTTCATTCCGACTGCACTGTCTCGCTCTTTCCTTGTCCGTCTTTCGTTGATCCTCAGCAATAAGGTTTCTATGCTTCCATCAGAAGGTAATACATGTGAGCAGGCTACAACACTCCATCATAAACCCCATCTCACCATATTTTTCATCCGTTTTTTAGATGATGCACTGGAACATAACACCCAACTCACAGATTAAACAGACTGAATCAAGGTCAGATGGCTGTATCTTATGAAAGTCACATATCAAGCTCAATCACAAATGTGGTGCATTCCCCCCACCAAACAGACAAACACACAATCGCACACACTTTTAGACACCGTAAATGAAATGAGGAGTGTGAAATCCATCATTGTCTCAATCACTGCAGTGGAAAACTGTGTGTGTTTGTGTGTTGGCATAGGCGTGTCTGAGTTTATGAGCTTGAGAGCATTCGTATGTGGGTGTCTGAGTATACACATTCACACATTCTAACAGTTCATAATATTTTGCTCTGACAGCTTGCTGGTAATGGCCATCACAGGCTTACTGTTTATGACAACAAGCAGACATGCAGCAGAAGCCCTCCACTCCATCGTTATCTGTTCAATCTTTGTGCTTATGTGTTTGTGTGTGGGTTGGTGGGTGTATCTTTCCTTATCCTCTGGTTGTAAGACACCAAAACCCAAGAAACATGTGTATGGCACACAAGATTGCTGCAATTTTGTGTCAGTACAGTATATGAGAGGTTGCCTGTATATGAATGCATGCTTGAGTTTTTATTAACACTCTTTTATGTGGCCTATGTTTTGTGCATGCCAGAGCAAGGTTATTATCGTTAACTAAAATTAAACCATGTCCCTTATTCATTCGTAGTAAATCCTGGCCACAATTTACCAATTCATCCCCTTGTTTTAGTTAAATCATGCACAAATTAAGAATCTGTTCCCCCTTTTTACTAAGAATTTGTTCCCCTTTTTACTAAACCATGGCCAAGGAGTAATAATTAGTTCCCTTGTTTTAGTTAAATCCAAACGAGGGAACAAGTTACTACAACGTTCTAAATTCTTAAAGGGACATTTCACCCATTTGCATTAAGCTTGTATCATCATATTTTTGAATGGTCGTGCATTATTCCCTCATTTTCCCCTGAGATGGGAGAAATACGGATTTCAGTATTGCAGTTCTTGCTTATAATGATGTAAAAATCGTCATTTTGCGTCATTCTAATCAGGAAGTCCCATATCTTTGTAGAGGGGTTGAGACTACAAACACTCGTTCCTCATTTTTCCAGGGGGTGGGACCCACTCACGCTTCAGACCTATTACCGATCAGTGGGTGGGACTTCACTTGCAGAAACTAAAAGCAATATCCACCATCTTGTTTGGAAGCTAAGCTAACAGGCGCTGTGGAGCCAGATGTGAATTTACGACAATGGCGGAAGGTCAATATGATATGGAAGAAGAAGATTTCGAAAGTCTGATGCTCGAATCAGATGTTTGTGGCTATCTTTACGAGCCGCAATAAAGCGAAGAGCAGCTGAGACTGATGGAGGAACAGGAGGCGGCTGCTGCGGCTTCTGCAACTGAAGCAGAAGACCTGCCTGTCGCGGACGAGGAGCCCGGACTGGCTCGAGCTGGGGCGGACTGGTGGTGCCTGTGCTCTCACTGTGCGCCAACGAACACAGAGATAGAAACCGTCTGCTGCAAAGAATTTCAACGATGCCAATTTCTCCTGGACGAAATCTCTGAATCAGACGAGGACACGGACGTTTGTTTTGTGAAAATTAGTGGGAGTGGCTTGCGGAGCTGTGCAATGTGGTGCATTGTGGGAGTTCCATACAAATGCGCCCTAAAGTTACTTTCTGTCTTTCCTCGGTCAAGAAGGCACCAAATTCGAAATTTATGTTACATTTCGACTACAAATATGACCCACTTTCAATAAAGATTAATGTTCCCACGGGTGAAATGCTCCTTTAAATTGTGGCCATGATTTAAAGGTGCAGTATGTAATAGTCATCTTCATTTATATAGCGCAATGTAGATTGTTCCAAAGCGGCTTTACATTGATAAAAGGAAATTATAATGACACTAGGTGGTTGAAATGGGTACCACAGTCCAAATATTGGAGAGAGTTGCTTGCACCACCGCCTCCTCAGACTCCACACTCATACGAGTTGCCAGATTGAGGACACACAACAGGAATGAGTGCAGTTGACAATGGAAATCAACAAGCCTAATACTGCAAGTTGATCAGCTAATGTAATAAAATTTGGTAGTGGTTGAGGAGAGAAACCTGACATTGATTGTAAAGTGCTTTGGGTGTACAGAAGTACATAGGAAATTAGCTATATAAATATACATCATTCACAATGTATAAGTTTGAAATGTTTTATTGCCGATGCTTTTTAGGTCGGGTAAAAATTGTGATCTGTGACCTAGTTCTTTTGGTGGCTTCCATGGCTGCAACTGCAACTGGAAACCTGGGGTGTTGAAATACTATTGGGTAAACTGGCAATGGGCGGGATTACACAGACCAAAACATAAACAGACTCTCTGACACGAAACGCACATTTCAATTGTTTTTTGGAGAAACAATTATTTGAACTTAGAATGTTTTCTAAATCTCTGCAATTATATTATGCCATTTTTATGATTTAGTATGGTCAAAAAAATTACACACAGCACCTTGAACTAAGAAGAGGGAAGAAATTCTTAATTTGTGGAAATAAATTCTTAATTTGTGGAAATAAATTCTTAATTTGTGGCCACTATATATTTGTCTGCATGTCATGTTTGGGGCTCCGTAAAATATAACTCAAACTAAAACTTTAAAGGAGGCATATAGATGCCTCATAGGAGGCAAGGGAGGCTGTGTCTCCTCAAAAAACTGGATGGGAAAGTAATCGATATTACAAAAATAAAACAATGCAAACATTACAGAAGAGAAGGCACAAGAGACGCTGTGGGTATCACCATCGGGCATTGATACTTTATAAAAACCAGTGACTTTTACACTTTTCATGTCACATTTTGTAATATTTGCGTTGTTTCAATTTATTGTAATATCTATTATTTTCTATTCGATTTCTATAATATCTATTACTACATATATATAAACAAATCTAATAAAAATGATTAGAACTGAACTTTAACTAAAATTAAAATGAAAACAGAACATGAACAATATGAATATGAACAAAAACTATATCAGTGATACTAAAAAGACAGTGCCAGAGTGTCTATGTGCATGCATCCATGCCAGTTTGCTCTCTCCCGCAACTAAATTGCCTCTTTTCCAATGCTCTGTTTGCTCTGAGGGTCTGCAGGATGCTGTACTGATCAATATCTCTTTGTGATCAATAACGTCCTCTCCTCTCAAACTGACAAATGCAAGCTCATCATGTGCACTATCTACAACTGACAAGCAACTAAGATCATTTAAAGCTAGTACATCGTCTGCAATCAATATGAAAGTCTGAGAGATTTCGGCTAACCCACTCATGTCCAGAGATTGGCGAGGCAACGCATTCTGAAAGAGCTCCCCATGGCTGAGGAGAGATGGACAGTGTGGCCCCATGTATGAATAGCAAGAGCCAGAAATACTCTGAAGCAGACAGCTCAGTTACTCCGAGGCGGCCGGACTGGAAAACGATCTGAATTCTGCCACAGGCAATACTTCTGTGGGCTTCTGAGCAAAGCAATGCCAAAGAAGATTCTGTCTCTCTCAATATGCCCCCCCCCCCATGGCCTGTCTCTCTCTTTCGCTTGCTCTGTGAAAGTAGATTTCACGCTATACAGTGCTATAAAGCTATTAAATCTTGCCACCTCTGGCCCTTTTTATTTATAGATTTGTCAGTGCTCTGTACTATACATAATTAAACTCATGTACAATCTCTCAACTAAATAAACCTAAACTTTTTTTTTTTTTCAAAATAGAAGTTATCATCTCATGAGTTTTGGTGGAAAGAGACCAATTAAATGTGTTATTTAACCAGAGAATATTCTATCGTGCCATTTGTATAATGAGCCGTGTTATTTGGAGGAGAAGGACTGCCTCACACCAGTGAAAAAAGCCCCTGGGTTTTAATGGGAAATGCCACTAAAGTTATATTACGGGAAGTGTGGCTTCTCGTGAGGCTATATTTTGTAGGTGATGGGGACTTTCTAATGGGATGCATTATTTTAAAGTTCCCATTTGCATTTTTATACACCTTAAAAGTCAGTGCACATTGGCTTATAGACCAGCTTGGAATATTTTAGTAATCTGTACCCACAATTATTTAGAAAATATTATGCGCATTCACGCAAAAAGTCTGCTCTCGTGTCAACATAGCACACTGGCATCGTGGTCCTCTCGTGAACACGCGCTGGAGATTAATATTTTGTAAATAAAGTGTTTTTTTTTTTTTTTTGATGAAACAAATCACTCACGTCGCTTCATAAAATTGAGGTCAAACCATTGTGTCACATAAATTTTATGATGTCTTTACTACCTTTCTGGGGCTTGAAAGTGGTAGTTGCTTAGACTGTCAATGGAGGGACAGAAAGCTCTCAGATTTCATTAAAAAGATCAGAAGAAGAAGATGTTCCGAAGCTAAACGAATGTCTTACGGTTTTGGAACGACATGAGGGTGAGTAATTAATGACAGAAAGGGTGAACTAACCCTTTAACTCTTTACCCACAATACACCACTCCAAACTGCAAATCCTGATGACGTTGTGGAATACAAATGTGAGCTTTATGCTTAATCAGAGGTTTTCAAATTGGGGTCCCCAAGGTGCTACAGCAAGAGTAATATGCTCAAATGCAAATAAATTGGTAAAAATATTAAAAATACATAATTTATATTAAGAGTATCATATTATAAATATTAGATATTAATGATATTATAAATAAAACATATGTAAAACAAGTTTTACATATGTTCATAATATTCATAATTTTTCATAATATACACGGGTCTTTATACGGAAATATATAGCTATCTTTTTATTTCAGGAAGGAAATCTTTATATTTTAGGGTCCATGGCATTAAATAGTTTGAAAATCCATGTGTCAACTCACCATACAGGATGTTAATGAGCGAGATGGGCATGACCAAGATGCCGACCAGCATGTCCGCCACTGCAAGGGACCGCAGGAAGAAGTTTGTTGCATTTTGCAGCTTCTTCTCCAACGACACGGCCAAAATAACCAAAATATTCCCTCCTATTGTCAGAAAGATAATCACAAGAATTAGCAGGGCTGGCCAGTTCTTTTCCTTCATCACTTTCCTTTCGACCCCATGAGGAGAAGATGAAGATGAGGAGGGGAGATTGACGCTGTAATCGGTTCCGAAGAAGCTCTGGTTCAGGCTCACAGTGGTGTTACCAGGCCAGGCCATCCAGCCAACGAGGTCTAGGGAGGATGTTGTAGAGCTAAACCCACCCACAACTGGCCCGCCAGGTGCCCCCATCCTCTGATGCCGTTTCCTGTCCCCTGTATCAATCAGAGCTCCTTCCACTCATGGCCACTGACGGCCACGTATGGGAAGACGAGTTTAGAAGTTCAAAAATGAAGAAGTGATCCACTCAAAATGCTATGTGAAGGAAAAATCCACTGCGCTGAGGATATCCATAGCATTTCCTGTTCCTAGTTTCTGGCTCAGGATCTTATTCATGGAAACTGTATCTGTAAAACACAATGAGAGACACACAATACCAATGAATACTAGACCATTTGAACTCATAGATAATAGACATAAAAGACTAAAAATACACTGACTATCACAGAGAGTTGCTCAGATAAAATAATAATAGGAATCAAAGTCGCACAAAATTGGTTTTGGTTGTGCTGAATATTTACAGCACATTGTCTAAATGGTGACTGACAGCACTGTTGACTTGACTTGCTGAATTTATTTTCAGTTGTCAGTCAGAATATCGCCATTGTAACATTGGAAGACGCACAAATGATCAGTTACGGAAAGATCCATCCATTTCAGGCAACCATTGGCACCCTATCTCTGTGGTAATAGAGGGTAATTGAGTTCACAAGTTCAAATGATACACTACAATCCGAATCTCTGCGAAACTACCGCACTTCGCTGTACTGGCCTACAGGGAGTCATCATAATTCACCAGATCGGAGGTTACTCGTCATTCAATTAGCTGTATTAATAACTCAAGACACCTGTCAAAGGTAATGTGATGTAATGTCATTATTATGACATTATTATATTATTACTGATGGACAAGTGGGTAATTATCACTTCATAAAGCCAGTCACGTAGCCCTAGAACCGAACGATGTCTAATAACGATGTGGGTAATTGCAGTTTTCACCCCATCAGTTAGGCTGTGCATTGTAGTAGGTGTAGACTGATGGCATGTTACGTGTGTGGGAATAACAAGTACCCACAGTGCTCTGTGCCCCACAACTAACCATGTATGCTTTAATAAGGAAAAAGCAGCTGAAAATGGGCAAAGTGATGAATCTCACCACTAATACTCTGGTTTGAGAACACTCCTCCAATGGCTGTCGTTCGTCATGACTAAGTGATCAACACAACGATCATTTAAACATACATCTTTATCAGTAAAGACTAACAGAAGAGAAGAACAACAAAAGTACAAATCCCTAAATCAAGTCCTCTCTAAACAGCTGAAATTGTCCTCTATAGACAGAAAATGTGAAATGCACAGGGAAAAGATGACACGACCTGTCCCGGCTAAGAAATAGGTTTATTCACTGCAGGGGAGGGCAGTTTTCTGATATACAGACATGTTTCCCTGCATCTAAATAGAGAGTTCCTTAGACGCATGCAGAGACCCCGGTAGTTCAACTCTTCTCTGGAGACTTGAGATAAAGCAAATGACAGAAAAAAGTAAAAGTAAAACAGCCTACAATAAAAAAAAATCACTGGATAGTCACTTTCCTGTGTACCACACACATAAGCACGAGAGCATTTAAATGCAATCATATACAGGTTCAAAGAAAGTGCATAAAAGCCACAAGACTTTTTAAAAACAAATTTACAGTGAGCTCTGAATCTTAATATGACACTCCAGGCCCCATTATAAAAGAATAGAGCATCTCCTGGGAGACATGCTGGTGGGCGCAAAGAATGAACACCATGGGCTGCAGAGGGCTAAAAGACCATATCAGTATTAAGCGGCTCTGAAAGGGTCTAAAACTAGAAGTCTGTTTATGAACTGTAGCATTTCTGTAGTCTGTCTCACTACACAGTGACACCAAAAAGTATTTGGAGACCACACACGCACTTTAGGGTCATTAAGTTATTAATTTATTTATTGAAAGAAATGAATCCTTCTATTCAGCAAGGAAATTGATCAAAAATAGCAGCTAGTTAAGATATTTAAAATGTTTTAATCATCAACATTATTAAGCAAACTGTTTTCAACACTGATAATTAAATCCATATAATATAACCCCCCCCCCCCATCACTTGAATATATTACATTTTAATATAGGCCTACATTAAAATAGAAAACAGTTATTTTAAATTGTAATGATATTTCACAGTATCGCTGTGAAATAAATGCAGCTTTGGTGAGAATGAGAGACTTGCTTCAAAAACATTGAACTTTATATATCACATAAAGGTCAGAAGATTCTTTGATATTTCTTTTAGATTAATATTTTAGTTGTTCAAATACTATAGGTTCAGAGTGTCGGCGAAGTGCAAAAACGAGCCAAAACCACGCAGTCTATTGAAAAGAACACTGAACTATAAAACTCTTTGTTGTTACAAAGTTGACAAAGCTGATTGTGGCTCACCTGATGAGAATCCAAATCTTAGTCTTTCCTCTATTGCTCTCCCTCAAACACTTTCTTTTCCTTTCAGACACCTCTTCATCTTCCATTAATGAAGTGGACGAGAGTGCACTCACAAACTAAGTGAGATCCTGCATTCCAACAATGGGTAATTAACCTCCTCAGCAGAAGCCAATCAAGTAACTGTGCATTGGGATAAATTGGCATGAAATTGAACGACTACAAGGAAACAAGGACAATGCCCAAATACCCTCCAGCATTTAATCTGGTAATGATCAGAACTAGATTAGATTTTAGGTTCATTTGGAAAGGCTTTCATTGGGAAAATGTTACCAAAGCATTCAGAGATTCCCTTATGATCAACCAAAACAACAAATAAACATCCACATTTTCTTTTATAATAGAATGAATACAAAAACTAAACAAAACATAAAAGGAGTACAAAATATGATTCTGCCTCAGAGTGTTTTAAACTCTGAGGCACTGACCTACATGAATGTTCTCTCAGAACTGGTCGATTCATTTCACATTTGAATTGGAAAATGAGAAGCAGAAATGTTTTTACATGATGGGAATTGTGGGTAGGTGAATCTGCCGGAGGAGACTAAAATTTCCTCCCACTAAGAAAAGTTTAAAAACCCTTTTACTTCCTGACAGGAGGGTTAAATATTCTCCAAAGCAAATTCTGAGCGGTGAGTATGTGTGAAATAAGCATACGAAATGAATGCTGAGTAGTTAATCAGTCCTGGTGCTGTCGACCGAGATCAACAGAGACAAATGAAGAACAGAGGAAGGCATTGTGAGACTAAGATTAGATTGAGTGACTCTGACAGCATCACAAAATGAAGGAATCTGTAGAATTACAGATATAATATTACGGTCCCGCTCGTTTTGTTTGGTAATAGAAACAAAATGTAAAATCAGGCGAGCGAGAGTATTCATGTGCGTGTGGGGTCTGGCACAAATAAATAAACAGAATTACAGGAATAACACAATGTGCAGGCACTAAACACGTGCATATCCAGATTTTTTCTCGGCAAGTGCTTGTGAAACAGACCCTAATTGTGATCCCACAGAGAAGACTTATGTCTCCTAATTTATTGTTCTGTTTAACTCAGCACTGCATTTCATAGCTGAGACTACAGTATAATTTTTGTCCGCAGGGCCGAATAGTGTATTAAGAAAGTAACCAGCAGGCCTAGAAAGCCATTTGCCTAGTTTCGTTCAGCGCAGCACTTTAATGGAACAGAAAATAAATTCCAGTCTCAATTTGTCCTGGGAAAGGGTAAAATCGTGACATAAAAAAATGAAAACTTGTTTCTACAGAATGGAAGACGTTTCTGGATTCATTTTTCAAGTGTGCCACGTTATGCACAGCACTTGAAAAAAAAAAAAGAAAATCAAAACAAACAGCTTAACTCAAACGGCTCGGCTAACTGTCGCCCTTGGCCTTTTCCTTTCATTTTATCTTGCTGTTACCAGGGTGGAATACTTAGGGCAGCCCTTTGAAAGAAAATTACTAAACATCCTTACGGCAACAACAAATTCTTTGTCTTATTTTTATATACATATATATTAGGCTACAGAAAAATTCTTTCCTATGATACAGTGATTAATCTGCAGCTTGCGGTACATTATAAAATCTGCTCTTGTAAGATAACCCAGACTAATGATTTGAAATCTATTCATATATGTCTGTTTCACCCTGTTCTTCACATCTCTGGAGAAGGTCATTCAGATAATAACATAGCTCATATGGGAGGACTGTTACAGGAGTCACAAAAGCCGTTGGCGACAAATTTATGTCCCTTCAATATTCCGGCAATTACAAAATGTAAAAGATGAAAAGGCCTCTGCTTTCTGTGATCACCCTGAGAAAGTCACAGAAATCTAAATTCAAATATTAGCATGCAGCATCTTTTTCTTCCGCATCAGATATTCTGAAACAAGATCCTGTGACAAAGGTCTAGGTTTGTGGTAAGCTTTTTTTTTCTTTGAATCGGATGCTAGTCAGACTGCTAATGTGCATTTAACAGGCTGAAATCAATTACTAATCGATACTGTTTCATAAAGAGCTAATTATGAGGAGAATACACACATATACTTGCAAACAAAGACAAACACATACAAACTTAAGTATTTGAGAGAACGAGAAATCTCTCAGAACCGTGAAACGGGGCTTTACTCGGTTGGATTAGCGTAAGTCTCTGACACCTTTGTGAGACGAAGCTTTCAGAAAGTCTTAATGTGTGATAGGGATACCAATCTCTTTCATTAGATGTATTTCCTGGATGGGTGAATATGTAGACAGGATCTGATAAAGGTGACAAACACACACAAACTTTTTAAAATGCACCTGCTATTGTTTACCAGAACTGGTGCGATTGATAAAAGTTTCCTCTCATATGCCTTTCCAGGGTCAACATCTCACGTCTGCTTGTGCCTATTGCAAAACGCATGTAATAGGCCTTTGTCCTTTTTTGCATTCCATTTGAAACTCTGCATTTTCCTATTTCTTTTGTGGTTAAGTTACAATGGCCATTGGCATGCCTTTGAGCGGCACATCTGCCCTCTCCAAAATCTCCAAATGTATTAATAAAAGTAAAATAAGCCTTCTGTAAATTTATGCATGAGGTCAGGCTGGATCTCTGATATTAGCAATCTACCATTCATGATCAGCTATTTTAGGGTGAGGTGCAGAAATTGCAACTATTTGTCATTCTTGCTACAATGCAAAGATGAAGCTTTTTTGTTTCAGTTCTAAAGAAAGAAATGTATTCTAAAAACTATTCTTTCCATTCCAATGGCTACAATGATTGTATAATAGTTCATTATAAGGCACTTTTTTTTTTTTTTTGTAAATCCAAAAGATATTGCATATACAGATCATAATAGTTCCAAGTCTCCAATAATGAAATAAAATAAAAAAAACTGATGTTGTGCATGTATGCACAAGTATAAAGCCTATTTTTCATTTTGGAAATTAAACCATATCTGGACTTCAGTAATGCAAGAATGAGATCTCTTTGCATTCAGTATAGAATTTAAACAATTAAATGCCGGATATCTTCACTATTGCTGTCTTCCTCTCGGTTTTGCATTTTATTAGTTTCCATCCATTTGTAATATTTGTTCTTTCTTTTTATTTTTTGCAGGCCTTGGGGAGTGGAAGGGTTATATTGGCAACCAAGGAGACAGTCTATTGATTTCTATCTTTCTTTAACTTCTAGCTCTCTCTTTCTACCACATTTCAGGAGCAGTTGGTGAAGAGCACGTTGAGGTGTTCTATGACCTTGACTGAGCACCATCGGCAATAATTTCACCCCCTTTCACTCTTTTTCTCCCTCTGAGTATCTTTCACCTCCCTTTCCTTTTCTCTTCTTTTTCCATCAAACAGAGCAACACCTTTTGCTTCTTATGTGGGAATGGTGTTTTTTTTTCGCCTTTGAGCTTTTTCATGATTTTTCTCAATGTATGAACCTGCCTGTTTATATAACACCTGTTTTTTTATCCGAACACACTAACAAACACAATACCGCTTGAAAGCATCTTTTGCACTGCATGATTGACTGTTCCTCTAAGGGTTTCATTAGCACCTCTTCATCCTATAATCATATCTGAGTTAGTCTTTCTACTATACACCCTTCCCGACCTGCTGCATCAGTCTTCCTTTCCTTCTAGACTTCCACTGAACCAACACTTATGATAATTGCTGCTTGTTTGCTATAGCAACATTCAGATGAACAGTAATCTGTTTTTAGTTTTTCACAATTATAACACACTATCAAAGATAAATAACTATGTTTTTCTAGTCCAATTACTGACCACTTCAGTTTCTTCACTTCCTCCCAGTGACCCCACGGTTCACTGATGAAGCGATGCGTTCCTCTATCCCTTGTTCACTTTTATACAAAGCTGATTCAATGACACTTGAGTTGCTTGGATATTCAAGGGTAATCAGCGAGACGCCATCACCCCGAGCACTACACTGGCCTCTACAGCAAGGTTTAAGTTGCCTGGGTTAATGCTAACGCCACACAGACTGAAGGATCAGTGGCCTTGAGGGATGCAAGAAACCTCTGAATGCCTTCTGCCGTCCTGATTGACCCATTAAATCATCTAAAAGTGTTCACTAGAACAAACATACAGAGGCATGTGGGGGGATGATGATGATCCGGGCAGAGCTGGCCTTTGAATACAAGTCTTGGGGCTGATTGCTTTCAGAAGCACTACCTTGCAGCATATTGTGGGCAGCCTATTCTGCTTTATCAAACATTGATCAAAGACATTCTTGAGATACAGCAAAAGAAGTGAGCTGAGGGAGACGATAGACCTCTATCTATTACAACCGTTGAATTTGAATGTAAGGAAGCACAACCCATGAATTATTGTGCAGCTGTGTTTGTTTCTTTGTGTGTGTGTGTGTGTGTGTGTGGTGTACTTGTACAACTATCTTTGTGAGGACCAGTTTGAGTTTTAGACCATAGGAGTGAGGACAAAGAGAGTAAAGTGAGGACATTTTGGCTGGTCCTCACTTTCTGAGACCCCTTTAAAGGCCTGTTTGAAGGTCAAGACTTGGTTTTAGGGATAAGGTTATAATTAGGTTAAGGGTAGGTTTAGGGTCAGGGTTTGGGTTAGGCACTTTGTTGTGATGGGTAAGGTTAGGGTAAGCGGCCAGAGATTGCATTGTGTCAATGAATGTCCTCATAAAGATAGATGTACAAGAATGTGTGTGTGTGTGTGTGTACCTACTTAACTATATTTTGTGGACAAATTTGTTCCCATAAGTGACCAAAACCTGACAAATTCTCCAAAAACATTCCTTCAGGAACGTCCTCATTTCTAAATCGGGTATAAAAATAAAGTAATTTAAGGTTTTTTAAAAATGTAGAAAGTTTTCTGTGATGAGTAGGTTTGGGGGTAGGGTTAGTATAAGAGGATAAAATATACAGTTTGTACAGTATAAAAACCAATACTTCTATGTAATGTCCCCATTTGGCTGGCTGGCTGGCTGACAGGAGATGGACAATGACACTGAAACACTAGCCAATATAGTGTTGGAGTTTTCATGCATATGTATTTGCACGGCCTGGTGGCCAATCTTCACTGATTTTACATCCCATCAGTATGAACAGAGTGTGAAGGTTGAATAAGCTGAGCAATAGCACCGTTGCACATAACATATTGCAATCCACACAAAATAATGGAAGACATATCAGAGTTCAAAAGAGGAAAAATTGTTGGTGGCGTCTAATTTCGTTAGACTAGTCAAATCAATTTAGTTCATTTCGGCATACCACCATGTATGACAAACCACATCCAACAGGAGTAACTGTCGACGAAAGAGGAAGCTGTCTGAAAGGGATGTCCAGGCACTAACCCGTATTGTATCCAAAAATAATAAAACCACAGCTGCCCAACTCAATGCAGAATTAAATAGTCGGGCAACTATAGCCAAACCTTTGGTCACTTGTGCCAATGCCAAACGTCAGTTTCACTGGTGCCAACAGTGCAAATCTTGGGCTGTGGACAATGTGAAACATGTATTGTTTTCTGAGTCTCTGAGAGAGAGAGAGAGAGACCACCATCAAACTACATCCTCTAGCCCAGCCATTAGCATGTGCTGTAGGTGAGGTTGTCTTCACTTAGCATCATTCATGCTGTCCTTGTGGACAACCCCCTGTGATTTTCCTACAACAAAGCGAGTTACTAAAGCCTCTGATATGGCCAGCAAAAGAACAGAGTATGAATCCTCATTAGCAAAAAGCCCTTGTCGTAGGGCATTCAATGCGCCCCCTGCATACTCCCTTGGCATGACAAAACGGCAATAGGACAAGGAGACCTTGCATTTCATTAAGGATACAACCTGTAGTTGTGCCTCAAAATGGGAACTTTCAGAAACCCTGAGAAAAGATGCCTAAGAAAATGTCCTGATAAATGTGATGTTAATTTAATTTTTAAGGATATTCCTAGGCATCTATGACCATGACTTAATATTACAGGAAGAAATTAAAATGTGATTGGTTTTACACTGCAGGAATTAAAATGTGATCGGTCTTACACTGCAGGTTTAATCATTTATGAAACCACTGTTAGAGGCCAAGAGGGAAAATGTATATTATATATAAAAAATGGGAAAACTGCGGTGGTGCAGAAAGCATTACCATAATACTTTGAAATATACATATAGTAGTAAATGATTACAGTGTTCGTTTGATTTTATAATAGTGGAACTGTTGGGAAATAAATTAAAGTCCACGAAAAAACGAAGAGACACTTCAGTTGTAAGGCATGTGGTCTATAAATACTTCCTTCCCTTTTTGGGATGTCCTAACTTGTATCTCAGTGATGCTCTATTATAAACGATGTCAGTTAAATGGTGCCTGTCAATATCATCTGAATGGGGTGATTAATGAGGGAAGAAAAATGAAATGAATCCTTTTGTAAAGAGGAGTAGAAAAAACAATAACGTCTGGAGTGGAATCCATCGATCAACGTGAAACAGACAGATGGTGCAGAAGATGACAAGTTTCATCTCCCTCTTTGACTTTCTCTCTTTCTGTGATTTATGGCAGGTATTAATTGTTGTAATAATGGTTGAAGGCTTTGTGTGAGGATGAGAGAGTGAACGAAAGGTGTATCTAGCACAGCAAATGTTGACGGGTGCATGGGTCGCCGACCCTCCATAAGCGGACCCTCATATGAAAAATAAATAAATAAAAATAACTTACTGAGGGCTCCTGTTCTGTTCAATTATAATAAATAAATAAAAAACAATAAGAAAAGATAAAAATAAGGAAGTATATTTTTTACAATTTTTAAAATTATTTTTAATTACAAAATATTTACAATTTTTGCTTTGACATAACACTTCCGCACACACATGCTCAAGACAAGTGAGAGGTCTGAGTACAGAAACAGACATTTATTCTCAGACTCAGCATCTTTATCTTAAAAATGAGGTCTAGACATTTGGAGGACGTACCCTGTCTGTTCTGATTAACTCATCATCAAAACTCTCATGAGTCAGCCGACAAATCCTGTGTTTTTTGACATTCAGGCCACCTAAAACCATAATTATGTCGCAAGTGTGTGAGTGTGTACATGCTGAGGAAAGTTGTGAGAGACTATGCTAATTAGGATTTGTTTGTTTGTTTGTAAACTTTACTTGCTAAAAAAATCCAACGGCTTTCATTGCCCACACACAGACACAGTGAATAAAGAAAGAAATAAACAAACAAGCAAACAAAAATGGATAAGAAACTGCTTTAGTGCTGAAAGTCCTTGAGTTCTTTCACTAAACTAGCCACTTGAAAGGACATATAATAGTTGACACAGTTTGTGTGTTCTGCCTCATTTCTAGCACGTAACCAAGGCTGCTTTTGACTTCGCATTGACCATTCAGCTCTAAAGAAAACCTCATGCTTACAGCCGTTCCTCTGGCTCGGTGAAAAAAAAGGGGAAAAAGCTGCTAATTCTTCAACTGAATTTACAGGCGAGCCAAATGTCACTAAATCCAACACTGTTCCCCGCAATTGCGACCCTTCACAGTTAAGACTAAAGCTTAATCTGGCTCTCGGTTACACAGTCACACACCTGTGTGTCAAGGTACTGTATGGATTTTGGCTTTGAGGAATTGAAGTACTGAGAGAGGGAGAGAGTCTTTCTTTCTTTTGCTTATTGTCTTTTTGCTCTCTAAACAAACAAGACAACAAGCAGGAGTGGCAAGTGCTCATTTAGAAAAGGAACAGGGTCCCTGGGACTGTTTACAGGGCTTGTGTCATTCTGTCGTCCTCTTCACCTTGCTGGCTCTCAAACGTTTTGAGAGTGTTTGCTCTCAGGAAGTTCCTGGCTTCATGCATTCAACCTGAGGTGAGCGTTGTTCTCACTTCAAAGTTTCCATGATGGCTGTCAAGGGAATACTGAATGTACTTCCATTAGGATTAAAAGAGAGTGAAGAATAAAGAACATTAAGATAGCTTTGTACAACAGTCTTTTCATTGTTCTTGCTCATCATTATTCAACATGCAGAATTTGCATAAATTCGCTTGTGAAACTGTGCAAAAATCCTCCCTCCCTCACTCACTCACTCACTCACTCACTCACTCACTCACTCACTCACTCACTCGCTAATTTCTTCAGTCAGGCTTTCATCCATCCATCCATTCACTCATTCATCACTCCCACATTTACATGCTTATTTACTGGCTCCCTCATTCATTTGCATATTAATTAATTCATGAATTCTCTTGCTCATTCGCTGACTCACTCGATAAACTGCTAAATCATTTCTAACGTCATTAATCCATCCAGTCAGTTGTTTTCTCACTTGCTCCTCAAGTTACACGCCCTCTCACTCATTTATTAACTCACTGACTTACTTACCCTTTTCATTTAATCATTCAGTGACTAAATAACTCATTGAATCACTCAGTCGATCATATTAATTCATTCATGCATTCTCATATTCATTCATTTCAGCCATTTTCTCACTTGTTACTCCATTAACATTCACTGAATTCATTATCCAATAACAGATTAATAAATGACTGAATTCAATCATTTATTGTAATCATTTTTTATAATTATTAATGTATCAAATATTAATTCATTTATTATTTAATTAATGAATAAACAATGGTACCACTTTTTTTTAATAGTCCACTTTTCTATAAACTATAAACAACTTTGCAACTACATGTCAACTAGTAGTCATTAGTAGACGGTCTACTTAAAGGGTTAGTTCATCCAAAAATGAAAATTATCCCATAATTTACTCACCCTCAAGCCATCCTAGGTTTATATGACTTTCTTCTGTCAGCCAAATATAATCTGAGTTATATTAGAAAATATCCTGGCTCTTCCCAGTTTTATAATGGGATCTAATGCATCTATGCATCATAAAAGTAATCCATACGGCTCCAACGGGTAAATAAAGGCCCTCTGAAGCGAAGCGGTGCGTTTTTGTTAGAAAAATATCCCTATTTATAACTTTATATAACTATAATCACTGGCTTCCGGTAACGGCCGTATGCGAGTCGAGTTCCAGCGGAAGAGTGACCTCTGACCCGACGTGGGCGTAAGGTGAGAGTAGACGCCTCTCACGGTTCAAACAAATGTTTTGCTCAATACTCTGTGCTTCTGCGTGCTTCTGCTTTTGTCATTACGTCATACATCGAGTCAAAGGTCACTCTTCCACCGGAACTAGACTCGCGTTGGAGCTTCAAAAACTCAGGATCTATTCACTCCTATTATAAAGCTAGGAAGAGCCAAGATTTTTTAAATATAACTGTGTTTGGCTGAAAGAAGAAAGTCATATACAGTACATGGCTTGAGGGGATAATTATGGGATTATGGGATCATTTATATTTTTGGGTGAACTATCCCTTTAATATCTGCTAACACTTTATTTTGACATTCTACTGACTATAAGCAACTTTGCGAGTACATGCCAACTTCTACTATACTGAACTTCAACTAAATTCTACTAATCCTAACCCAAACATAACAGTCTACTAATACTCTAATGAGTTGCAAATTAATGAGGGTTAGTTGACATGTAGTTGCAAAGTTACTTATAGTCAATAGAATGTCTAAAGTGGAAAATCGAAATAAAGTGTAGTGTAATCTAAACAATTACTTAATACATTCTCTTATTCATTCATTCTTTGACTCACTCTTCACTTTTTGACATTCATCCATCATTTCACAGACATTTTCTCACTTGCGCTCCCATTTTCACCTGATGTGAAAATGTTCACCTGAGAGCTCCTTCAGCGTGCAGGACTGCAGAGTGAACTGTCCGGAGCTTATCCACAGTCAGCTGTCAATCAAAGTCTGCTCTCCGACTTGAGTGCCGCCCGCTGTGGGAAAGAGACACACTTGATCAGACGTAGCTCTTTTCCACCCTCCTATACTCTTGTTCTAATTCTACACACCCAAACAATGAAGGATCCCTACCCTACGCTGAATATTCATCCGATATTTTAATTAGATGCAGAGCGAGTGTCAAGGGGACATAATGAAAGACAAGCAATTAAGGGAAAACTGGAAAGTTAGTGCCACCTTTGCCCCCTCATTATATGCCTAGGAGCCAATTGCTTTGTCAGCCCATTTCTAATCCACTTCTTTTTGAAATGTGAACCATTAAAGGCCAGAAATTATTTGTTAAAATTAAAAGGAGTTCCCTCTTTGAAAGGCTGTGATCATTTATCTTTCAGGACAATTTAACAAGCCTTTGGGGGACAACAGAATTCAAATATCTATGTAAATTAGAATGACTATGTGAAGCCAAAAAAAAAAAAGCTTTGCTGTTGCATTATAAGGCAATTAAAGTGTGGCTTTAAGTTTTCGTCCGCAGAGAGAACAAGCCCTGCTTTTAGGAATTTAAGATGGAGTCTAACTGAGAGGGGTTCAGAGAGAAAATAAAATTATATTCACTTACCGAATTACAGAAAAGAACAGAGTGTGAATAATACTCATCTTCTGTTTTCAAGCCTGTCTAAAGAAGATAGTTTAGAAGGGAATGCCTTAGTCTCTCTCTTCTCCACTGTTTTTTTTTTTTCATTATTCACTCATCTACCTCCACAGCATATGCACAGGAAAAACAACTCTTAACATTTTTCTGTCACGTGGTCAACTGTCGGAAAAAATGAATTTGCTTTTGAATATCAGGCACGTATCAAGCACAAAATGTCCCTCTACTAGCTGACATGTCTAGGTATTAAATTGCAAGAAACCACTGAAAAAGTAATCCTGAGAAATGACATGGGTCTCTAGGGCTTTTCACACGTAACCCTGGGTTAATGAGATAAAAGCTAGATTTTACCCTAGGTTACCTTAGTGCCACAGTTATTTAGTGTGAAACTATGTGGTGCTAAAATGCTACCCTGAGTGTGTAACAAGAGACAACCAATCATAAACCTCCTCAGTGATTACCTCATCAAATATTATATATTTTTACAGTCCGAGGGAAAGCAGCTAAAAATGCATTGAAGTAATGAGACAGGCTGACAGGTATTAAAATAGGCATATCAAGTCGCCTTCATTTATATAGCGTTTTTAACAATATTGTTTTTTGCATGTATTTGTCCAATCAATGTTATTAACATAAAGGACCTTGCACCTCGTTTCAACAACACACCTCGTTTTCAGACCAGCATTGCACGCCCATGGGCGAACAGATGGGCGCAAATACACTCACCTAAAGGATTATTAGGAACACCATACTAATACTGTGTTTGACCCCCTTTCGCCTTCAGAACTGCCTTAATTCTACGTGGCATTGATTCAACAAGGTGCTGAAAGCATTCTTTAGAAATGTTGGCCCATATTGATAGGATAGCATCTTGCAGTTGATGGAGATTTGTGGGATGCACATCCAGGGCACGAAGCTCCCGTTCCACCACATCCCAAAGATGCTCTATTGGGTTGAGATATGGTGACTGTCGGGGCCATTTTAGTACAGTGAACTCATTGTCATGCTCAAGAAACCAATTTGAAATGATTCGAGCTTTGTGACATGGTGCATTATCCTGCTGGAAGTAGCCATCAGAGGATGGGTACATGGTGGTCATAAAGGGATGGACATGGTCAGAAACAATGCTCAGGTAGGCCGTGGCATTTAAACGATGCCCAATTGGCACTAAGGGGCCTAAAGTGTGCCAAGAAAACATCCCCCACCACCACCAGCCTGCACAGTGGTAACAAGGCATGATGGATCCATGTTCTCATTCTGTTTACGCCAAATTCTGACTCTACCATCTGAATGTCTCAACAGAAATCGAGACTCATCAGACCAGGCAACATTTTTCCAGTCTTTAACTGTCCAATTTTGGTGAGCTTGTGCAAATTGTAGCCTCTTTTTTCTATTTGTAGTGGAGATGAGTGGTACCCGGTGGGGTCTTCTGCTGTTGTAGCCCATCCGCCTCAAGGTTGTGCATGTTGTGGCTTCACAAATGCTTTGCTGCATACCTCGGTTGTAACGAGTGGTTATTTCAGTCAAAGTTGCTCTTCTATCAGCTTGAATCAGTCGGCCCATTCTCCTCTGACCTCTAGCATCAACAAGGCATTTTCGCCCACAGGACTGCCGCATACTGGATGTTTTTCCATTTTCACACCATTCTTTGTAAACCCTAGAAATGGTTGTGCGTGAAAATCCCAGTAACTGAGCAGATTGTGAAATACTCAGACCGGCCCGTCTGGCACCAACAACCATGCCACGCTCAAAATTGCTTAAATCACCTTTCTTTCCCATTCTGACATTCGGTTTGGAGTTCAGGAGATTGTATTGACCAGGACCACACCCATAAATGCATTGAAGCAACTGCCATGTTATTG
Source organism: Squalius cephalus (assembly GCF_949319135.1). Classification (NCBI taxonomy): domain Eukaryota; kingdom Metazoa; phylum Chordata; class Actinopteri; order Cypriniformes; family Leuciscidae; genus Squalius; species Squalius cephalus. The sequence continues at coordinate 16,411,438 of NC_137124.1, read as the reverse complement.
GTTGATAGATAATTGCATTAATGAGAAATTGAACAGGTGTTCCTAATAATCCTTTAGGTGAGTGTATACTTGCTATTTCAGCTCAGGCTGAAACTAGCAAAAAACAATTTCCTTGTGCCTGGCGCCACATTGCGCCGGGTGCTTGATAGGGCCCAAAATTTTAACTAGCATTTATAGTTGTAACATCTGATCAGGCTCCGGTCCACCAGAGGGAGCTCTCATCTGAGTATTGTCAACTCTGTCACTTCCTGGTTCTACCACATCAGCTCCTGTCATGTCATTTCCAGTTCAGCTTGTATTTAAGCCATGTGTTCACACTGCTGTATTGCATACCATTGTTGATGATTACTGTTATGACCATTGTTTTCATTCTTGTGACTCACATTTTTGATTTACTAGTGTGCATTACTAGTGTGCATTTGTTTGCATTTGGACCGTTTTGCCTGTGTTTCAAAGTGACTGACGTTGCATTCAATATGCACATTTGGGGTTTCATATCCGACAAGTACATCTATGAAAGCAGACCTTGTTAAAGCAGCCACTCAGAAAATTTGCAGCTACTGTAGCAATGCCATCATGGGTTCGATTCCCAGGAAATCTAATACCTGATCAAATTTATATCTCAGATGCAATGTCAGACACTTTAGGTCATAAACATCTGCAAACTTAGATATAAATTGGATCATCTGTTTGCAAACAGCCATTACTTTTGCAATGCCATTTGGAGCACAGAAATCACTTCACAATTCACAGATTACAATAAATAAGCAGATTGCCCATAAATCCTTAAAATGTCATTACATTTGACATCAAATCTCCTCTAACCTGAAACCCAAACACATCAGAAGCTCTGGGGATATGCTAGAAATGTTATCTCAGAGCTGGCTGGGTTACAGATGTTTTTATGGAGTGTGTGTGGAATACAGCGAGTTGATTAAAATCCCAGCTCTGATGTAACAGGCGGAGGACACATGCCCTGCTAACACACATCCATAAAGCACTTACACAAGATCCCACAGTTCTGCAGAAGAGAGGCTGTTGACATGGATGTATGTGAGAGAGTAAAAAATCTTCAAACAATCCTACACAACTGTGTTTTTGTACAGTACACGAGAAAGACTCTTTTTAGAAAGCTATACTTTGGGGACTACAGCTAAAGCTGAAAAAGTCTCAATATGGAGATATCCACATAAGATTTATAAATATTGTTTTAAAAGCAGTTCAATCATTTTCAAAAATTAATGAAAAAATTAAATAAAAAGCTTTTACCTCCAGTCACTCACTCTTTTACGAACTGCTCTGAGACACGAAGGTTGAGGATCCAAATGCAGTATTTATTGAACAGGGTAATCCAAAGACGTAATCCAAAGTACAGGCAACGTCAAACACCGGCAGTCCATACATACAAACAAACACAACAAGGCAGGGAATACGGACAAAAGAGTAATCCACGGAACAGGCTAGCAATCCAAAAACCAAGAGACATGAAACCAGGGAGAATGCTCGGAATTGCAGTGTAACACTAAACAGACTTCACAGGGAATGAATGAGTGTACATGGTTTAAATAGGCTGAGACTGACAAGGTAATGAGACAAAGGTGGATGCAATCAGGGATGATGAGTCCGGGCAGTGAGTTATGGGAAATGTAGTTTGTGAGGGAATGACAATAGTCTGATGTGGAGTGCCCTCTGGTGGCTCTCAAGGGCTCTCCAGCTGGTGACTTTACATAAGCCCCCCCTCTCAAAGGAGCGGCTTCCAGACGCTCCTAAAATTGTCCAGGAGGGAGGTGGAGCGGAGGCAGACCCAGAGGCAGGATGGAGGTCCAGGCCCGTGGAGCGGATGAGGGCCTGGAGACTGACCCCGGATTTCCACCAACTGCGGAACGGCTGCGGAACGGCTCTGCTGCGTCCGTGCTCCGCCGTCCTTCAATACCCACCAGGTCCAGAATTGTTGCGGAATGGCTGCGGCCATGACTGACAGCTGAAGTCACGAGGACCCACAAGATCTCGCGAATTCACGTATGATCGCGCGATATAAGTGCTGAATTGCTGCGGAGCTCTCCGGCATTCGGCAAAAATAAAAGCTCTGCGAATCTGCTCCAGAGGGCTGCGAATCGCCGGAGTCGGAACGCAGCCGTTCCGCAGTCAGTGGAAATACACACATTGACTTTAATGGAAACCTATTGACTCCGCCGCCGTTCCGGAGCAGATCCGCAGCCATTCCACAGTTGGTGAAAATTAGGGGTGAGGCGGAGCAGGTTGAGCAGGCCTGGCAGGTGTACAGGGCAGAGCAGGCTGAGCAGGCGTCCAGGGCGGATCCGACGGTTCAGGGGGCCAGGGCTGATGCAACACTTCAGGGGGCCAGGGCGATTCCAATGGTTCAGGGGCAAAGGCGGCCATCTTGTCTGAAGACACCGGCATAGACACAGTGGTAGAGTCGGCCATCTTATCCGAAGACATAGGCGTAGAGGCTTCCATCTTGTCCGAAGACAAAGGCGTAGATGCTGCCATCTTGTCCGAAGACACAGGCGTGGTGGCAGCCATGACGGGACGAGACTCTGGAAGGACGGCGTCCATATTGGCCAAGGATTCACGGGCTGGAGCCGATGTGGGTACTGCCCACACATTCAAAATCGCAGTGGCGACTATGAGTGCTGTCTGAACTTCCAGAACTGACTCAGGCTCGGCAGGCATGACGTGAAGAAGCTCAGGCTCGGCAGGCATGACGTGAAGAAGCTCAGGCTCGGCAGGCATGACGTGAAGAGGCAGACATGGGCATGCTGGTGACTGTGGTGGGCCAAGCTCCGTGGCCACTGGATCTTGGAGTGTGATGCCCCTCCCCAAAAAACGTTTAGGGGACATGTCCTCCTCATCCTCCCCAACAGTGAAGGAGGAACCACACAAAAGCAGGGCATAGTACAAAAAGTCACTGAACGACCCTTGAGGAGCATCGTGGATTAACTTGTCCTTGAGTGGATGGTTAAGCCCGTAACAGAAAAAGTCGATGAGAGCACAATCTGGCAGTTCAGAAACATTTGTAATGTCCAGGAATATATGAATGTGCTCTTCGAGGGTGTGGTTACCTTGGCGCATGCGGACTAACTCAACTGCTGGATCCATATCCAAAGTACAGACAAGGCCAAACACAGGCAGGCAGTCCATACAAACAAATAGAACAAGGCAGGGAACATGGGCAAAATAGTAATCCACGGAACAGGCAAGAAATCCAAAAACCAAGAGACATGAAACCAGGGAGAATGCTTGGAATTGCAGTGTAACACTAAACAAGACTTCGCAGGAAAGGAATGAGTGTACATGATTTAAATAGGCTGAGACTGACAAGGTAATGTGACACAGGTGGATCCAATCAGGGATGATGAGTCCGGGCAGTGAGTTATGGGAAATGTAGTGAGGGAATGACAATAGTCTGATGTGGAGTGCCCTCTGGTGGCTCTCAAGGGCACTCCAGCTGGTGACGTTACACACTCCCTGTTTGTTCTCTTTCTCTGGCTAGTTCACTGATGATTGAAATTTCATTGCATTATTCATAATATATATTTTTTCTATACCTGATATTTTATAACATTCCTCACATGACGAGTGGGTCTTTAACTTTTCTTCATTTTAAATAAAAAGCGCACTCTTATTTCAGTGTTTTTGTTATTGTTGTGGTTATTTTAGCAAACAGTTTGCTTCGTATATATTCAGTTCAACAGCATTAAGTTAAAGTCAAGAAAGTAAACTTTATCTCGTTGTTTTTCTTGGTCTGTCCAAGCAATAAATGCACATCCTTGAATGAGCATATTTACTGTAATGTAATTTTGTGTTTGTGGAAAAATTAAACAAAACTAAACTAGCCAATCAAATCTATTTTCACCCCCCACCCATGCACGCACATACACACATTTGAATTAATATGTCATGAGTGATTAATAATCCATTTAACATTTATGTAAAATTTTTTAAATGATTACATCTCATGGTATACACACTGTATGCAAAACCGAACGGCTGCAGGCGCCACTGCTCAGAAGGATACTAAAACCTGAAATCTTATGCATTATGTAAATCAGCCAACAGTCCCCACTTGGAAAATGCCTTAACAAACACACTAAATAACGACTTAATTAACATCTAAAAGTGCAAAAAGCTTTGTGTGAGGATTAGGTTTAGGGTAAGAGGATAGAAAATGCCACAAGCTCTATATAAAACAATATAAGTTTTCTATAACTGAAAAGCAGTAGTGTGTGTGGTCAGAGGGCTCCTCAAATCTCTCCTACGGCAGACGTTTAGTGATTGATTAGGCCTTCTCATTATCCAGCTCTGTGCTGCATCTCTCAGAAGACATTGGCCAGTATCCACTGATTCACTGAACCAATTTAAGCGAAATCGCTCCTGGGAGAATCTGGAGAATATCCTTAAACACCTGTGATTTTCTGTGGCGATATGACACATGGGCGATAAGGCATTCATATGGCAGAAATAGAGCTAAATGATGAAATACAGAGTAACAGGACTGAAATAAGGCAGAGAGAGAGAGTGAAGATGTAACAGAGGTAGAGAAGATCATAGACAAACAAGGAAATGCTTGTAATGAGTAGGGCTGCCAACCATTCTTTCTAATAAGGAATCATTCCGGACTGAAGGGAACGGACTTGCGTTTCATATTAAATCCATATAGGATGCATTTTATCCCTTATTTAAGCGTCTTACACCCACACAGCTAAAAACACCTCAGGTGAGCTGTTTGAATTGGGCTTCTCTCATGGGCATAGCTTCAGGCGTTCACTCTGCTTGTGTCGCATTTGGTTTTTGTTTATATCTGGTCAGTTGTCACAGGCGGTTTACTTTAATCTAAAATGGCATATGCGCTATAAATATATTTTGAGTGTGAGAACATCCCTTATTCTCCTCTTCTGAAGTTGACATCTCCAGTAATGAGCGATAAAAGCAGAATCATCTTGTGTACATTAAAGAATGTGTGTGAGACTGAGAGGTTTGTAGGTTGGTAGCAGGGTGTTTTGAAGTAACTAATTAACTGCAGAGACAGATATGACCTTTCCCTCAGACTACATCGATTTCCCCAATAGTGGCCCGGACACAAACACACACACACACACACACACATTCACACTCACACACACACACACGCACACACGCACGCACACACGCACACACGCGCACACACGCGCACACACGCGCACACACACACACACACACACACACACACACACACACACACACACACACACACACACACAGAGAATGGCATACTGTAAAATTGACGGTTACACTTAATTTTAAGGTGTCATTGTAACAGTTTAATTATATATTTAAGTACTGAGTAATATTAAGCAAGTACATGTACTTACTATAGGGTTAGGGTAGGATTAGGATTTGATTGAGGGTTAGTTGCATGTAATTATGCATAATTTACAGTTATTACTATACATGTAACACATGTAACAAGGACAGTGTTACTGAATTGACAAATAGTGTGAGATAGAATCTTCTGAATGTGTATCTGCAAATAAACACAGTGGCAGTTGACCCATCAATCAGAACAACACACACTTGCTCACATCTTTGATCTGGAGCTGTTTCTTTTATATGATTGTTTCTCCTGAAATCCACTTATGATGTTAGTCAAGGTTTCTTGCATCAAAAACAGGCATAGTTTAATTTTACATCCGTCACAGTGTGAGGCGGTGCGCTGAAATGCGAAACCCTATTATAGTCAATGAATCTGTCTACTCCAGAATCGCCTGATGCTTTCAGATGACAAATCCTGTTACTATTTGTTGCGCATCCTTCTGAAATAAAATTATGAATGTCTATAGTACAAACTATCTAATTATAAATATACATTTTTCCATGATTTTCCACAGTGTCTGTAGGGTATCTATGTACCTTCTGGTCATCTTATTTTCTACTTAAAGGGAAATGAGAAACACTTTGATTTTAGTTTTTTTTTTGTTTTGTTTAAGAATCAAGGTTAAAGTCATATTTATTTATATAGCACCTTAAAGTAACATGAAAGCTGACCAAGGTGCTTTACAATAAAAATAAATAATAACACAACTATAATGGTTAAAAATGAAAAGATTAAACATCCCACAATAGCCAAAGAAATTAATCAAAAAACAAGCCCCCCAAAAAGCTAAAACCAGTAAAAAGAGGTACATTTTCAAGGACGACTTGAAAGCTGGTAGTGAAGCAGACAATCTAACAGATTGAGGTAGCAATATCCACAGCTTTGGGGATAATTTTCATGAAACAGGAGGTGAGACACGGAGATTAACTGAACAGGTTTTTATTCACAGATAGGTTTCAATCTTTTGGATCGCCAAACGGGTAAGTGAAGAGTATAAGCAGTTCAATGGACAGTCACACTTAACTGACAAGTCTTTCTCTTTGCAGGATGGAAGATGAGATATAGTCTGATAGACAGGTAGCTTAAGAAGGATAAAGAAACACAGGCGAGTAGTAGGTTCACTCTCCTGTCGAGACGAGACTGGATAATGAGTGAGTGTGAGCTTTGTGCTTATGAATGGTGTTTGATGAGGGAGCGACAGGTGTGGCAGGTTAATATTCTGGTGATTGTGAACGAGTGGGTGGAGCTGAAGGACCTGGTGCTGATGGCATGCTTGCTGAATCCGTGACACTACTACAGAAAAAGCTCTGTTAACATTTAGGGGCTGTAAAACGTACAACTTTTTAACTTTTTATTCGCGGATCCGTGTGAATGGGGATCGTTTTGACAATGGTGTCGTCTGTGCGTGGAAAACTCAAAGGAAAAACTTCTCCGTTTTAAGCATTATCGTGTAAACATACCCTTAGGTTTCAAGCGAGACAACAGGATCTAAGAGATCTCCGGGGGGAGTAGGGACAAATAAGATCTGTAATGTAAGCTGGAGCCAGGCCATGCAAGGCTTTAAATACAAAAGTTAAAACCTTATAATAAATTCTAAATTTGACCGGTAGCCAATGTAAATGTACTAGGATAGGCGGGATGTGCTCCCTCTTCTATTCCCCCCTCAAGAAACAAGCTGCAGTTGCAAATGTGAAAGGCAAAACTAGTTGACAGATGTTTTTTTGTATTTTTGGTTCATGAGTAAAAAATGAGTTTATATATAGTTATTTGTTTCTCATTTAACTAATTCCTTTTTAAGTAGAAGATCAAATGACCAGAAGGTACACGGACCCTATAGTAAGAATGTAATGTAATATAATATATGCTGCCCTCAAGTGCACATGGAAAACTTGCACCTCCGAGTTGGGTATTAAAATTAAAATTCATTATAAAATTCTACAGACTTGCGTTGCACTCATTGATCTCTATATAGGTAACATATATATTATATGATATTATCTATATTATAGATCAGTGTTTCCACAATGTTTCAAATCAACACTTCCAACGTCACAACTTAGCAACTTGTGTATCATCTAGAATTCCAAGTTACCCATTCGTAATACAGTGTGACTTCACTTAGTCATTCATGTGCTCTGAATTTTTTTCCACTTGAATGACACATTAGTATCCAAGGACAATATAAATGAATCCAACAAAATGAATGTAACCAATTGGCTTTTAGTACTCACATATTTTTTTTAATGGAAATCACCTGAGACATCATGAGATTTCAATTGATTTAAAAAAAATGAAGTTCTGTCTGAAAGGTACTGATGTATCTGAAGTTTAGTTGCACCCCTTAAAGCATAAAGAAGAAGAAAAAACACAGTTCCATGCAACACTGCGAAAAAATAATTAAAAAGCACAAGGCATTTAAGAATACAAGAACATTTCCAAGTCATTAAGTATTCCTTAGAGAACAGATGAGTCAGTAATTAAGAAATGGGAACAGTTTGGCACAGCTGCAAATCATAAAGCAGCCCTCAAAACCTGACCGTGCAAGAAGAAAATCAGACTAAACACTATTGATTAAGCAACAGAATTTTTTTTCAAATTAGCGCTTCTCCAATGACACATGTCAGCAATGCTTCACTGTGACCAAGGATGCTAAATTAGCAATTTGTAAAATTTGTTTGGCTGAAATATTGAGAGGCGGCTCATTGCTGAAGAACTACGACTGGCTTAATTTCTCAACTGAGAACACAACACCCTGAACAGCATACTGAGTATAGTTACCCAAACTGAATTACCCAACACTCATTTTGGTGCATCACTACTAAACATCATATTTGTCATAAGCATGGCATCAAACCAAATACTGTGCAACGTTATTTAAAGGAAACACAATGTCCCTACTGTGAATCATGGTGTCGGAAGCAACATGCTGTGAGGAGGTTTCCTGCAGCAGCCCTGGAAGGCTTGTGAGGCTTGTGAACGCAGTTACAACACGGAAATCCTGGAGGAAAACCTCATGGAGTCTGAGACACCTGCAGCGTGGGAGAACATTTGTTTACAGAGGCCAAATCCAAAGCTACGCGGGAATTACTTAAAAACAATGTTCCCAATCTCCCCTCTGCTCTACTACTTGCACTACAGGAGATTATCTGAAATGAATTTGAAGAAAATCCTTAGTATTTATTAGGTTTAACAGTAAGTGTCCCGTCAATCGCTCACCTCACTCTTGTGACAGCTCTTCAAGCATCCCTGCACTACCTCAGCCCCAACCATTATTTTAATGCCTTCACTTTATATTAACATTAATCCATTAATTAGTTCAGACGGGGGCTTAGCACTTATGCTCAAGCCCCTCCTTTACGCAAAACAAACCAAATCTCTTTACTTTTATGGCTTTTTAAGAAGTAAGATGGATGTGAACTTGAGAAATCTTATTAAATTCTGCACATGTGTGAAAGAAGCCTCAGTCCTGTGGGTCTACAGCAGGGTTTCCCAAATGGGGCTTCGTGAGGTAACTGCAGCGGATTTATCATGCATTTTGGGAATGATTTCCAACATTTCTGTGGACAGAAGTTTGAAAAATTTCACCAGTATTCTGCCAAAATAAATGTTCACGGATTTAAAATCTTAAAAGCTTGTGGGTTTGAACATTTTAAAGTGAAGAATTAAAAAATATATATATATTGGTAGCCTGTAGTGAAAAACTGTTTTTTTTTTTTTTACAATGCAGTAATATATTTGTCTTTATTTTTAATAATTACAGTTAAAAATACTGCTACTACTACTAATTATACTTATCACTGTAAAGCTGCTTTGCAACAATCCGTATTGTAAAAAGCGCTATATAAATGACCACTACTATTACTACTAATAATAGTCTGAAAGAAGTCTTAGTTGGTTTCAGCAGCAGCAGCATGAACATTTTTTATGACATGAAATATAATTTTGCTGTCATATGACAAAATAATTGCAATATATATGTTTTTTTTGTCCAAGCTGTGCAGCCCTATGAATAATTTTAAAATAAAAACAATCAAAATAAAACACTTACTGAAAAACATATTAAATATTTGATCTGTTTATCTTGCATATCATTTAACCATAAACCAGCATCAGAGAACAGCGAATATGCAAATGTGTTGTTAAATTATTGAAATATTAACTTAAAATCTCAGGGGGTACTTCAAGTAAATTAAATATAAAGTAAAGTAAATGTTTTGCATCTAAGGGGTTGGGCTGACAAAAAAAAAAAACTAAAAAGTATCATGCCACAGTCTAAAAGCAGCTGTTTTGTGACCTGGGTCCACATACCCCGTCCCCCAGTTGTGTGTTCTGTTTGCCGGGGTTTCTGGGTTCAGTTGAGCACTGGTGGAGGAGAGAATGCAGTGACCCGCGGTGTTCTTATCTCAAGCTGAGCCCTCCGTTAAGTGTGTGTGTTTCAAGAGGAGTCCTCTGTTAATCTACTGCAAGAGTGTGTGACTGTGATTGTGATGACTGTGAGTGAGTGTAGCATGCTGTGAATCACAGATGTGACTGCGCGCGCACACACACACACACACACACACACACACACACACACACACACACACACACACACACACACACACACACACACACACACACACACACACACACACACACACACACACAGATGTGTTTTGTCTGACTCATGTAAAGACCTAAGACCAGAGCTTAGCTGTGCCCACCTATCTGACCCCTTTCTTTAGCCTACTAGTTGTGCATTTAAAGAGCCAAATAAATACACACAGATGTGCGCTCGTTTTAAAAGGGATGATATTGTCCCTCTTTTTCTCTTATTCTAAACTAATTTTATCTGTGAATTTGGACCTTTATATGCACATACAGAGGCACCAAACCCTCCCTTAAGTACTGTATGTTGAAGTATGGATACCTATATGGTGTTTTGAAATTGATTAACCCTTGTGCATCAATTTAAAAAAGTTACTCATAGGTCCAAAGAGGACAAAAATGTCCATGTCAAAAAACGGTCATAAAAAGTTGAAGCTTGGGAGCACAGACTTAACTTGTGCTCCCACAGTCACACAGTGATTGGCTTTGTTATTTGCAGTTGAGTTTTTCTCTCTCAATACTACAAACACACACATGCACACAAACACTTTTTTTTTTTATAACACACATACCAACCACACTCTGACATCCATACCAACACACCCACACAATTATCATTGCATAATTTATCCAACTGGCTCTATAATAGCTCAAAATTCATGCAGTTAACAGTAACAAAAAAACAAAAACTTACTCATAGGTCCAAAAGGGACAAAAATGTCCAAGTCAAAAAACTCTCATAAAAATGTTATGCTTGGGAGCAAATACTTAAGTTTGGTCTCATTTTAAAGAAGACCCTTGGCAGATTGTTGTTGAAGTGAAAAAAGTGAAAAACGTGCAACCAAATTTTTTTTATAGAAGTTTAAGTTTATGAAAAATATTTATGAACATTATAATCAATATTTTATATAAAATATATATAAGTATTTTGTGTAACTAGTGCAACATTTTTTTTTTCAAATGAAATGGGGGTGAAATAGTAAAATTACAATAAAAATAGACACCTGTGCCAAAATTAATGCAGTTAACATAAAAAAAAAAAAAAACTTACTCATAGGTCCAAAAGGGACAAAAATGTCCAAGTCAAAAAACTCTCATAAAAATGTTATGCTTGGGAGCAAATACTTAAGTTTGGTCTCATTTTAAAGAAGACCCTTGGCAGATTGTTGTTGAAGTGAAAAAAATGAAAAAAAGTGCAACCAAAAAAATGTTATAGAAGTTTAAGTTTATGAAAAATATTTATGAACATTATAATCAATATTTTATATAAAATATATATTTTATGAAACATTTGGAACTCTAAAACTGATATAAATTCAAAGCCATAAATCTAAACAGGTTGTGTTCCGAATTTGAGGATGATATCTCAAAAAATGAGCTTTCAGTAAGATTTTGTTTGGGCGCAGTACCAGACTTTCCCCATTGGATGCCAGCAAAACTCCACTGGTGAACACAGTGATTGAATTTTCGATTTGCAGTTGAGTTTTTCTCTCTCAAATATTACAAGCACACAAACACATTTTTTTTTTATAACACACATACCAACCACACTTAGACATCCATACCAACAAACCCACACAATTATCGTTGAATAATTTATCCAGTTGGCTCTATAATATGCCGAAGCAGAAAACAGGAATACAGCGAGTATTTGCTTTATAGGCCTAACCTGAAAAAATGGCACCATCTGATAAAAAATGGTAAAAATGTCAATTTTGAAGCCTTGCCAACAGAATGAAAGCCTATTAAAAAAGATTGCATCATTTTATAGTTAAACGGCACAGGGATTAAAAAATGCAGTTTTAATGGGTTTCAATGGGGACATTTTTGTCCTTAAGGTCCTAAGAGGAAGTATTTTGTGTAACTAGTGCAAAATAGATTTTTTAAAGAAAATGATGATGAAATAGTAAAATTCCAATAAAAATACACACCCGTGCCAAATTTTATGCAGTTAGCATTAACACAGGCAAAGTGATCAAAAAAACAAAACTGAAAAAGCCAAAAATGTCCTCAAGGATGCACAAGGGTTAACATCCTGCTTTTCTTTTTCACTCTCAGGTACAATCATCGGCATAAATTCTAGTCCGCTTATTTGAACTATTTAGACAGCCCACTTAGACATGTAAAGTGGCCAACTACTCCATTTTGTTTTTACATGCCATTTAGGGCAGGGTTTATCTGATAGTTTTATCAACCCTATACTTTGTAAAAACAATATATTCTTAGAAATATATTTAACAAACAAATAAATAAATAAATAAATAAATACCATGCACCCCTGTATCCCAGTTTGAGACCCCTGTATTAGTCCATATGTCAGTGCCAAAACTCTGATCTATTCAAAAAGTGAAGTGTGTCCAGACTACCCTCTTTCACTTATGTTTGTCTTTGTGCTGTTAGTAAAGTGATTTGTCTTCACTTTTCAATTGTCTATGGTGGACACATCCATTTCCTGGCCTCTCTGGAGCGTTAATGCAGACAGGAGCGTCTCTTTCCTTTTAAGTGGTTTGTTGTTCTAAGTGATTTGATTTGTTGTTCCATTACACTCCCCCACTATGTCTGTCTAATCCTTTGTCTTGTTCCCTCTCCCGTATCTATTTATCTCTCCATTTGTCACCAAACTCCTTTTATATTCCTGGACATCATTCCATCCTGCAGTCTCTTAATCTTTAATCATCCATCCATCCATCCATCCATCCATCCATCCATCCATCCATCCATCCATCCATCCATCCATTCATCCATCCATCATCCATCCATTTCTCTCTGTCTCAATATTACATTGCTCTTGTGAGTCAGGTTGGCCAACAGTCTGCAGGTTGACAGGTGTAATTTCCAGAGGAATGCTGGGAAGGAGAGCCCCCAGAGAGACACGTGCAGAGAGGTGTTAAATTCCTCTGTCCATCACCCTTTCTTTCGCAGACATTTTCATTCATTCATTCAGCTCCAAAAGATTTCTGATCTGTCTGTATCAAATTTAGAGTGATGCGCTAAACAGAACGAAAAGGCAGAGAATACAGCAGCTTTTTTTTCCCCCTGGGGTAAAATTGCCCTTTGAAATGGAAATCTGCAATTCATAGATAACAGCAAGAACAAACACCAGAACATTGCCAAAAAGGAGAAATTTCACAAGAATAGAATTACTCACAAGAGAAAGAGAGAAAAAATACTTTTGAACAACCATGGTTTAGTCTTTGTTATTGTGGCATTATAATCATCAAGCTTCACCATAGTAGATTTGAACAACCCCCCCCCCCCCCCGCATCCTAAGAACTAAATTTGCCATGTAACTCATCCTGCACTTTTTGTGCTATAGACATGAATGACACCTCACATTAGGAGCAGACTGCCAGGATTATGTTTTGTTCAGTTGTCTTTTCGTTCCTATGCGTTTGTTTTTTTGTGCTTCAGTTCAGTTTAGCCTTTATTGCTTCCTAGTTCGTCTCCTTTGTAATCGATTACGTTCAGCAGTCTATCATTATGTTTTCCCTGTGTATTTATACTCCCTGTTTTGATCAGTTCTTTGTAAGTTCTCGTCCTAGTTTGTGTCATAATGTTAAAGTATTCTCTGCGTATTCTGTGCATATTCTCCTAGTTTATTAAAATAAGTTATTGTGAGATATTCTGCGTCATGCGTTTGTTCAATATCACCATGTATGTGACACAGACAATGTACTGGTTTTAAATTACAGTAAAATGGTTTTAAATCTATAAAAAAAAATAGATAAATATTTATATATTCATTCATTCATTAATTGATCCCCAGATATGGATGAATTGCCATTTTCATTAATGTTTTAAAAAAATTAATTCATCAAATTTGAGATAAGTCTACAGTTACTTTGGAAATTGTCATAAAGACCCTTTTTAGTAGTTTTTATTATTTTTATTTTATGAATTTTATGAATTCGAATTTTATGATTATATAAAAAAAGATTATGAAAAATTGACTTTATGATTTTTTAAATATGTGCATATATACCGACTCTAAGAATAACCTCTAAAATCTTAGCAAGAGGTCATCAAGTTTTGCAAACGTTTTCATTCACAAATCCAGTTGTTATCATCATCTCTGTCTTCACCTCTTCACCTCTTTGTAAATGAAAACTTGAGGACCTCTTGCGAAGATATTAGAGGTTATCTTCGCAGGAGTCCAAGAGTCAATATACAGTGCTATGCATAAGTTTAGACACCCATGCTAAAGTTGACTAAAAAAATCATCTTTTGGAAATTGAACTTAATGCCTTAATTAAAAAAATTAGGAAAAATCCAACCTTTAAGGACACCAATTTTCTTTGTGAATGAATAATGTATCGTAAATAAATAAATGTTCTTCAGGGTGCATAAGTTTGGACACCCCTATGTTAAATTCCCATAGAGGCAGGCAGATTTTTATTTTTAAAGGCCAGTTACTTCATGGATCCAGGATACTATGCATCCTGATAAAGTTCCCTTGGCCTTTGGAATTAAAATAGCCCCACATCATCACATACCCTTCACCATACCTAGAGATTGGCATGGTTTTATTTCAGTTAGCTTAATAGCTGGTTTGATTTGCATTGAGAGATGATCTTATGGAAAGTACTCCATGCCAATCTCTAGACTTATGCACCCTGTATTTTAAGGAAGAACATTTATTTATTTACGATACATTATTCATTCACAAAGAAAATTGGTGTCCTTAAAGGTTGGATTTTTCCTAATTTTTTTAATTAAGGCATTAAGTTCAATTTCCAAAAGATGATTTTTTATTCCTCTTTTTAGTCAACTTTAGCATGGGTGTCTAAACTTATGCATAGCACTGTATATATATGCACTTTTTTTTAATTACCCTGGTGAAAAATCCAGCATAAACCAGCATGAATTCCATGTTGGACCAGCAGTCATGCTGCTCTCAAGCAAAACTTCCCATGCTGGGGACCAGCAAACCAGCAACCATCCTCCCATGTTTGTCCCAGCATGCAAAAAATACCTTATACTGTTCACCAGCAATCAGAAATCCATCTTTCTGAAACACTCTGTCTTCTAATACGAAACTCTTCTCTTACAACTGTCTTTCATGTGTAATCAAACACTCTCTGCTCTCCTCCTCTTCACTTCTTCCATGACTCTGTCCATTTAAGAACAATCTCTTGAACTCAGACAGATATCTCATGATTCTTTCTTTCGTTCTCCTCTTCCTCAAGGTTCCTCTCAAGGTGAAGAGTACCACTTCTCTTCCATCAACTGCAATCCTAAACTCTGTAATCAGCCTCAGATCATGTGTGTGTGTGTGTGTGTGTGTGTGTGTGTGTGTGTGTATGGGTCCAGTTTTCTCTACAATGTGGGCGCCATAAACTATACCTTCAAGGAAAACGTCTTTAAAATATGCTAAATATTAACTCAAAGAAAATGTAAAAACTATATTTAGTTGTATGTGACAGAACACATCATAATCACAATAGAATCAATAAAAAGTCCCCACTATAGAAACAATCTTTTTGAGATGCATGGCACAATCACAGCATGTTTATGCCTTTAAGAACATGTGTGTTTGTGCAATAGTGTGTTTGTGCATGCGTGTGTGGTTACATGTCCTTCACAGCTACAGTATCTCAAGAGTCACAGCACACTACAGTAATTACCAGGTGTCTAATCAACTCTAGCTCAATATTATTTTCCTCCAGAACTTAGAAAAGCCTACACAGACACACATTCACATTCACATATACCAAAGCATATACACCATCAGAGTCAGTCATATTTACAGATATCACACTCTTTAGTAATCAGAGAGCACGGTAAATAAAATCAGCAGCCGTGGGCCCAGCTGTGTGAGATTGGACCTGATATCGATCTGTGCTATCACGTCCTTTCAGTCAGTAAGCTACAGAAGAAAAAAAACAACCTTGGTTAATAATATATATCCAACTTCTTAAATGTGAAGGTATCAGCAGGTTTATGCCAGTGAATAATTCATGTCATTTTAACCACCGACACCTTGGGAGATGAATAATTTACAAATGTTTTTATTTTCTCTGACAGCTGGTTAGAGACAGGTCCATGCAGACGTAAATCACGCAATACTTATGCTTCTATACTGTCAGGGTCCAGAGAGATGAAAAATTAATAGCATTTCAGAGATAATCTGCAATAATCTCTGTGTGTGTGTGTGTGTGTGTGTGTGTGTGTGTGGGGGGGGGGGGGGTGTTCTGAACAAGGTCTGTAGTTAAAACAAGCTCAAGATATTTTCCCATTTTATTAAAATACATAAGTAATACCCCCTGTCATTTTTTCAAAAGTTTTTGTGTCTTGAAAAAGGAGGTTGCTAGCGAGTGGCTAAATGCGACTACAGAGGTTGTTGAGGACATTAAACATCATCACACTGAACAGGTAAACTCATACTCACTAATCCGCATAATCATGCTCTTTGCAATCTATTCTAACTTAAACTTTCAGGGGAAATGTTTTGAGAAAGACTGAAAGAGTTTATTTATACCCTATATTTAGGTTTTTACTTCTGCCGACTGTATATAGGCTTCAAAATTAATTGAAGTTGTGCTTTTTGTGAAGATTATCACGATGAACAAAAATGTGTTGGAATCATAAACGTTTGCCGTTCACAAAGCTTATTTTCTGCAATAATCCAAAAGCCAATGGAAAAATCCTATTGGGTTTTTGACAAGGGAACCAGGGTGATGCTAACTTCCAGTTTGGCCTACAAAATATGTCATCACTGCAGTACTCTTATGCACCACTAGCATCACAGAATTGCAAAAAATAGTTTTTTTAAACAGGTTTCCTGAACGCTCCTTCCACCTTCCATTGTTCAACAAACAGATAGACTCACCCAAAACTTGAGGTTGAGCCAATGTTGCTAAGCTAGGCTGTTTGGGATGTTCGAATATCTGTAAACAGAGCAATGGCTATGAATATCAAACTGTGGAAGAAAAATATTTAAACACTGAACATTAAAATTACACACATCACCTTTAATGTTTACTCTGATGACATTACTTAAGAGCTGTATTCTTTTTGGACTGCTTATTAGGCTAATAGCGAACCTCTTGTCATCTGTTAGAAAACAAACACTATTAATTTGCTTGTGTTTCTGCATCTGAAATTGAAGTAAATAACTGGGGGCGGTTTGTTGCCTCACTGTAACTTTGTTTTGAGGTGTGCTAGGCAACTGACTTCTAACTAAAAATTCTCTTTTCACTTTTCTTGGTGTCATGACCGCCATACTTTTGCCTTTGACTTATGTATGATAATGTATGAGAAAATTAACTAACGGCAATGCTAAAAAAAAAAGTGTCACCCTGTAATTTATACGCACAGGGTCCAAAGTTAACACTTAGATTTACTGTATTATTTATTTTTCAGTTTAATTCCTCTAGACTCATTTGCCATTTCAAATGATTTTTTTTATTCCACTGAGCCCTGTGCAGTGCCTTCTGGGATTGCAATGAAAAATAATATCATCAAAACCTTTCCAACAGCTGAAAATTATCTGACATTTCGTTAAGAAAGCAGAAGTTTATTTTATGCTTTCTGGCACTGAGCCAACACAAAACTATTACTAACAAAATCTACACCAACCTTGTTACTGACAGGTGTAGATTTAAATAGTCTGGTTTGAATATGATGACAGTCGCATGCACTGTTTGACGCAAATATCCATGGAAAAAAAGCTAAATTATTATTTTGGAACAAATCTTAATTATATACACTGTAAAATACAGTTTCACGTCAATTAAAACATTGGCAAGTATACAACGATCTACCATACTGATCAACATCTGCTGTCAACGGTGTCAGTCCGTTTGGGGTTCTCAAAAATACAGCATGTAATAAAGAGCAATTTGGACATAATTTTGATTACACCTGTGATTCCAGTAGGGATGGAAATTTTGGAACAGTATCATGCATGCTCTGTTTAGTAATGTCATGTGGATTTCAATGCTTTTCATCTGATAATAATAATAACTCATATCCTAAACCTACTGAACTGCCGTCTAAAGTAGCATCCTAACTTTAATGAAACCACAATATTCTAATGAGCATAAGAAAAACAGTGCTCATAAATATTGTGCAAAACTGTCTGTTTTAATTAGATTACACTGTTTATAGACACTTTTTAAGATTCGACTGCATTACAGGAATTTCATGAGGGAGAAAGATTTCCCTAAGTAGATTTTGCACCAGCTTCAATTGGTCAAGCAAATTTGCAGCAACAGAAACCAACAGACCAACAGAACCGTGCTTAGTAGTGCATCATACATCGTTAAGCTATTGACAATAGACAATGGACCTATAATACAAAACACCTAAAGATAAAGGACTAATGTGACTTTTAAACTACTTTCTGGGTAGACAGCTCACTAGATTAGGAACCACTAGGAAACTTGGCTCGTTAAGTTCATATTCTTAGAGTCAGTTAGAGTCCATGCCCAGTTAGAGTCCATGCTTGCCTGTAGCTATATACTGTAGTACAGCCTTCTCAATAAGGTGTGAGTTTGGTCTTTTATATCACTGTATAAGTCCATTTAGCTACGTTAAGCGTTTTATTTGTCCAGCAATCCTAAAGTATTTGATCTGTACATCAGCACCGGGGGAGAAAGATGCATGTAGGCTAAAGTAACCGTGAAGACACTGAATTAAACATAAAAACAGCCCTCATAATAATCACAAATACACTTACTATTTCTGTACATCAGTTTTTATGAATGAATGGCTTGTTCTAACTGTTGCTCTGGTCTTCGTCAATAACACGCACTTGCACCACCTGCTGGTGAGGTCGACTAACAGCAGATGGAGATTATGCTCGGTAATCTACTGCTTTTCCTGCAGTTCCTGGATGTCAATGTTGAATTTACAGTGGTGAATTTGAACCACTGAATTTGTGGAAGTGAATTTGTAAAGTGAAATAAAATGGACCGAAAATTGCCTGTAGAAGGTTATTTTTAATGTTGAAAAGTTATTTTTAAACAGTTTGAATATTTAGGAAGTGAAATATGAAAGGTGAATATGGATTATTGAATTTTTAATCCTGAAAATGTGTTTGAAATGTTTCGAATTGAAATATTAAATATTCAACCATGTTGAATTTCAGCCAATAAAAATGCAAGTCCTAAAAATACAATGCATTAAAATGCAAGCATGGTTAATGCAAAGCATATTTTTTTCAAGTGGTGCAATTCAACAGGCTTTTTTGTTTCAAAAACATTTAGCATTATTTTACTTCCATAGTCAATCTTTTATAGACCTAAAACACAGACCTGCACTCGCTGTCAAGCAAATGCAATGTGAACATCTGTCGGCTCTCACAACACAGCGCTGCAGTCAGAGTTGACTTCCGGTTGTCAGGGTCATGTAATGACAGAGGGCCCCAGCGGGTGCTTACACTTACAGAGCTCTGGTTACACAATGCTGTTGTGTGCTGGGAAGAACATTTCACTCCCTGAGTCCCTGTGATGAATTATTCAGACTGGTGGTCTGCGTATGAATGCCAGGAAAAGTGAATACTGGACCCCAAAGCCCTCATTATGCCCGGGAACTTTGACAGTTCCCTCTCTCTCTCTTTCTTGCTCTCTCTTAGGGTACGGTATGCGGCCCATCACAACTTAAAGAGTAAATGTAGGGCAGGACTCGGGAATTAAATAGATCATTGTCGTTTGATATTGCTGTGATCTCGTGTGAGTCACAGGTAGTCCCGCCCACATCATTTGAGACGAGGGAGAGGAAGTTATTTTGATTAACGATTACGAGGACACATGAATGTGAAAAAAATAACGATATGCACAAATCAATTATTTATAATAAATACTGCAAAATTCCATTAAGAAAATATAAGAATTGTCCATTTTTATTTGGCTGAAAAAAACAACAACTAAAACAACAGTTTTTTTTTTTTTTTTGAAAAGTTCATGCATGCTAAAGTCCTCAAGATCAACATATAATGAAACTGCATGGCAGAGCTGGATTAATAAAACCACTGGAATTTGGACATGTGTCTATCCTCTACTATCCTATAAATAAATAAAAAGATTCTAAAATTTTTTTTTTTATATCGGCCTACACTACCGATCAAAAGTTTTGGGTCAGTAAGATTTTTTATTATTATTAATTTTTTTTTTTTTATTCCTAAATTTAACAAGGATGCATTACATTGTATGAAAGTGATTAATTTAATGAATTTGAAATAAATGCTATTCTTTTGAACATTCTATTCATTAAACAATTTAAAGAACATAATATATTAAACAGCAAACTGTTTTCAACATTGTTAATAATGAGAAATGTTTCTTGAGCACTAAATCTGAACATTAGAATGATTTTTGAAGGATCATGTGACACTGAAGACTAAAGTAATGATGCTGAAAAATCCGCTTTGATCACAGAAATAAATTACATTTTGAATGTATATAATATAAAAGTTATCCTATATTATAATAGAAAAGTTAAAACTGTAATGATATCTCACAATATTACTGTTTTTATTGTATTTTTGATCAAATTAATGCTTACCGTGCAAATACGAATGAGATTTGAAAGCTCAGACAGAAGGTTTTCAACGAATGACATGAATCTTTTTTTACCTATGAAATCAGACTGAGACATGGGGAAAACTCTGAGAAATAAAAAAAAAAAAAATCAATGTTTTGCTTCTAAAGCTTTGTTTCCCATGCATCTTGAGATAACCATAGCTCTTCAACAAGTGTAGAGTTACAGATGTGAGATCAATAAACTGAAAGTGATGGAGCCTTCACTGACACACACATACACACACACACACACACACACACACTACACACACACACACACACACACACACACACACACACACACACACACACACACACACACACACACACACACACACACACACACACACACACACACACACTCTCAGATGAGAGAGGTGTGTCACGCTTTGTAACTGAGGTGTGTTAAGACAAGCAGATGCAACAATTACAATCTTCTCTCCATTATTCCCCTGTCTCCATTTAAAATCCCTCTCTTTCTATGTCTCTCGATTTTACACACATGCACGCACACACACACACACACACACACACACACATACAGAATCAATCTCCATTCAAAATCAGCCATGTAATTGCTGTAAATTAGTCTGCTGTAATGAAACCCGGGGATTCAATGCGGTGTCGGTGAAGGATGGGCAATGGAATCGGTGATCGACTATACATGTCATACACACACTCTACCAGTCCAAAGGTTTGGTCACAACACCTCATTCATATATTTTTCAAAATTTTCTAGACTTTAGAATAAGAGTAAAGTCATTACAGTTTTTCTCGATTCCTTAAACACATTTCTTGAAACTATGCCTCATATTCTCAAAACTGTAAACACAAATCCATAACGTCTCACCCAATTCCCCAAACATCCTATTTTCAGGTCAAAATGAAGCTCTACCCTCAAAACCATTCACTCTTGCTGAAAAACCAAACTTTGCCCTCAGACAGGACACACAAGCCCTCAAAATCCCACACAATACAACATAGTCTAACATAGTCAATAAATTCAAAACAACATTTCCAAAACTGGTAAGTTATGTTGCTTGCTTTTTTTTTCTCCTCTAAATTTTTTTTTATATTTACTTAAGATGTGTGTGACCATCATATGACAGTAAAAGAGCACACACAAACCTTATTCTAATATGGAATTGTATTGGAATGGTAAAGAGTGTTGGGACGTGACAGGAGGGCCTCCACTCAAGGAGACAATATGATGGACATGTCTAAGAATGTTCCACATATGGTTGAAATACCATCATTTGCCTAGAAAGATAACATTCTGGGAGTCAAGACTATAAAGGAGAAAGGAAGCCCTCCCTTCACTGTCACACTCTGTGCCACTCTGTGTGACTGTACGACTGCTGGCCTTTTCTTGCAAGAAAATAAACCTCATCAAAGACTATTGGAAATGTTTGTCTCTTATTCAGTAATTTTGTTTGCCACCACACCTCCCTGAAGGCTCTCGAGGTGACGGTAAAGCGACTCAAATTTGGCCTTACTCGTAGCCCAGCCTCCCTCATAGTCATACCACTGACTAAGACATGGGCAACTAGAGTGGCTTGAATTTCATCTGAGACTGCTTGTCTTCTTGCCCTTCCTCCTCCTCCTCCTCCTTATCCTCGATCTCTTCCTTCATGTCTTTCTGGATACATTGTTCCAAAACTCAATAAACTGATTTGGGCCCTTTTATCTATCTATTGAAGGATCTGATTGATGTGTGTTAAATTTTGACTCTTAGTGTTTCCACCTGGGTAATTGTGTGCTAAATGAGCTGAAGCTGTGCTGACTTGAGTGAACAATATTGAATGTTAGTGCTTTCTAAATGACAACATGGTGTAGTAGGCAATGAGAAATGAAGGGATTTGTGTGTAGAGTTTTGCAGTGAAAGTTCAACAAATCTGACTCATGTGTCAAAACAGGGAATAGTGTTTATAGTTTAGTGAAATGATTGTGCTTTTTGATAAATGGCATTATGGTTTTGAAATTTTAGTTCAAAAGCCTGGTTATAGTGTTTAAGCAATCGAGAAAAACTGTAGAACTATCACTTGCATGACCAAAAAGCCTACATTCTTCAAGTAGCTGCCGCTTTCCCTGATAGCAGCTTTGCTCACTCTTGGCATTCTCTCCACCAGCTTCATGAGGTGCCACTTGGCATGCTATGGGCTGGCTGCTTTGTCTTCACTCTCAGCTCCAACTTATCCATTTAACTCATCTGTTCCAACTGACATCACTGTTCTTTTTTTAAAATGTTTTTTTTTTTTTTGTCATTTAGTGCCATTCAAATAAAAAAAGATTTTTAAATTAGATATTGTCAATCCATGAGTTCATGTTTCAAGCATTTCAAGCATTTCAGCGAAAAGAAAGAAACATAAAGAAACGTTTGCATTTTCGACATATTAGACATATGAAGAGTGAATGTGTGTTTATTTTCAATTAGATTAAATTGATTACTTTATAACTACAACTAGACCTAGAACTTCTTTTATCGTTCTTATTTATTCCGTTTAAATTCCTTTAATCTTGTCTTTGGATGGTTTATATAAGCTTTTTACTTGTGTGAAGTGTCCTTGGAAAGCATATGGGAAAAAAAGCATGCGAGGACATGGAGGAAAGAGTGTGAGCAGATTTGACGCAAACAGGGCCAGACCTTGGAGAATCGGTGTGAAAGAAAGAGCATATTGAGAGAGAGGAGGATTTCTTTGTGTGCAGGTAATGAAGTCTGTCTGCAGCTTGCTGACTCTCTGGTGTAAAGATCCTGATGCAGTCCGTTGAACAAGTATGATAGACTAAATCTGTCACCATTCATGATGGTTTCTTGGACAAAGCTTAAACCAAAGCCAAGACAGAGAAAGAACTCTCAATGGAAAATCAGAACTGACCACGCAGTTAAATCCATGACCGGGCTTGACACATATCTCTCTGCAGTCACCACTTTTTCCTCACAACACTCTCAAATCTCAGAGTCCCTTATGTATAAACGTTTATAGTTCCCTTCCGATTTTAAGGTAAAATATAGCGCTGACATGTTCTTGACAGATTTTTTTTAGCTTCATCCATACATCTGCCATGGAAGCAAGAGCAAAATGGAGAGAGAGAGAGAGAGCGAGAGAGAGAGAGAGAGAGAGAGAGAGAGAGAGAGAGAGAGAGAGAGAGAGAGAGAGAGAGAGAGAGAGAGAGAGAGAGAGAGAGAGAGAGAGAGAGAGAGAGAGAGAGAGAAGTGTATGTTTTGTTGTCACATCCGAAGTGTTACCTCAAGGGACAAGGTAAGATGAAATGTACTGTCTTCACCATCAAGTGGACGATTTTTGGAATGCCCTAAGCCAAAGTTTTCTACAGATGCAGCAACCCACACAAGACTCGGACACACACACACACACAAACATTTTGAGTCGCTTGTACCAAACAGGAGGTAAAACTATGAGTCATACCAATGTGTGCACTCTGAGTGAGAGTCTTCAGACAGCCTTACGCCCAGAACCCATTATTACAAACAAGAATTGATCCTGTCAAACCAAGACCAGAGAGAAAATTACAGTCTTTCTCCCCCCCCCCCTCTTCTTTCCCCCCTCTCCCCCTCCCCTCTCTCTCTCTGCAGAAAATAATGCAGATAACTGTTGTATTACAGCAATAGGATTCAATATTGAAGTGATTTTCATAAACATAGACATTAGCACCGCTGACAGGAAGGCCCTGGCATTATGCTCTTCCAGATGAACGACACACTGATTTAACCACTTCATTACACAACATGCATTTGGTTTTGCTTTAGGTTAGATTTTTTTCTACATTTTTCCATGTGATTCACATCAGTTTAGGCATTGGATGTTTTGCATTGTACAGACTGCATTTGAATATGTATAACAGTACTTCCAAAGTTTTCTCTCAGCCTCTATTCCCGCTGTCTTAGATGTCTGTGCCGTCTCTGCATAACCAGCTCTGCAACAGAGGAACACTCCTAATTGGCCAGCGATATCATCAAATTACCCCAACAATAGCCTACACAGAGTTTACTTGATGTGACTATCTGCTTATGCACTCTGCATTTCATAATGCTCTCCATCTCTCTTTCCTTAAAGCAATAGTTTCTCCTAAAAGACCAGGGCCCATGTTCTTAAAGCTTCTAAGAATCCTCTCAGAAAACTCCTAATTTAGCTTAAAAACTTCTACGTAGGAGTCTTAGTTTAAGAGCGATTCGGGACCGATCTGAGAGCAACTCTGAGCAAGGAAAAGACAAAAACTTTCATCTTAGTTAGGAGGCTTGGCTGACCCCGTTGCTATGTATGACACAATCTTTTGAATACTGTGATTGGTTGGTTGTCCAAGAAGGAAAAAAAAGAGAGCGATTTTAAGCATAGGGTCTATTCTAAGCCTTCATTTTGAAATTACATGCGTAATTTTTCCTATTTTACCGTTATCACACACACACACACATTATATATTTATGTATATAAATCTTATAAATAAAAATTATTTATTTATTTTTACAATGCTGTTAATTTCCTATAAGGTATTTCATTGGCTTAGAAGGATAAAAATAGTTCCACTCTTTCCAATTACACCTATTTGCTGGCATGTCTATTAAAGTGGTGGTTTGAATGTTGGTTTTAATGTAGCAAACATGGAATCAAAAACAAGAAGGAGGAGAAAACTCAACTGGACAGAGGAACAGCGTTTACTGTTAGCCCAGTTAGAGGATGAACACAAGGCCATCGTTAAAGGAATATTCGGGCCGGGTGTCACAGCACGGGGCAAGGAGTAGACGTGGGAGCTTATAGCACAAATTATTAATGGTTCATCCCCCCTGCATGTGCGCACCAGGGAAGCCTGCTATATTCATAAATGCAGTCTATGAGCCTGCAAGGTGGGAATGTCCAGTGGAAACGAATTGAACTGCGACACAATAAGAGGTTCTGAAAGTGCTGTAATTGTTTGTATTCACTCTGCTTACAGAAGGTTGTGACAGACCCAAATCATCACTGCTGCATTGTTGCATTTTCCCAGTTGCCAAATATCTTAATGTAGTGATTACTTTCATTTCTGGTGCTACGGCATTTCTACGCTGTGTCGGAGATGTTAGCGTGTCTCTATAAGATCGGTCACAAACATGATCCCTGTCTGATCTAATCTATTGCGTCTTATTAACTCACTGTCATCCATTGTCTGCAACGCATTTCTTCTCCTTCTTCATCTTTCTGCCATTTTCTCCTCTGCTAAAGAAACTCTTAACCCTCTTAAAAGTCCTCGTCCGTACTCCTAACAATTTTGACCTTAAGACCTCTTTTAAGGGTTAAGATGCTTTCTGAATTAATTTTTTTTTTTTTTACTGATTTTTATTTAATTTTTAAGAGTAAATGCCCACATTTCTAAGAATTTTCTTCAAATTTTGTCACAAGGAGCTACTCTTTGCATTAAGATTTTTTATGAATACGGGTCCAGGGATTTGACATGCTTGTTTACGAACATCCATTTACTTTCAGCCCTGAGATAAATCTATACAGATTGAAGCCATAAAGGATCACATATTCAATATATGAATAATTAATCCTTTGATCACTGGTGTTCATACATGACAGCAAATAATAATCACTTATCAAGACTTACATGCCCTACGTTGTACAGCCTGACTGGAATGTTTCCTTAGGGAATTTTATCTGAATTAATGGATTTCAGTTCAACAAAGGTTAAAGTCAACATGAAGCGGCATTCACACCCCATTAAGCAAATGTAATGCATAGATTTGAGTGAAACAGGACTAAACCAGGATTTTTTTTAATGGGATGGCTTGGCATGAGCTCATTAGCACATTCCAAACTACATCAGTATTAAAAAAAAATCTAGTTTATTAGCAATCTATATATGACTAAAACTTGAATTAACTTGAATTGGCCAATAGAATTTTGAAGGGCTATGAAAAGCATGAAACGGACTGAAAGTCATGCTGACCCACGAGAGCATCGTGATATAAGAAGGTCTCTAATACATATTTATTTGATAATGACTCATGCACAATAAGATTAGAACCATGGATTAGGAGGACCATATGTCAAATTTTAGTCAACAGCACCTCTCTTCCCAGTCTGTCTGTAACCGTTTTTAGTTTCTGTCTCTATGAAGCTTCTGAATGTTTTTAAATTAATTTTTTTTAAAAGAAAATGAAAACAAATACAAATACAAAAACAAATACAAAGAGAATATATGCCACACACCATGAAACTCTTCAAACATCTTCATCAATAATTAGTGTTACTCAGACAGTTGGCTTCAATGACAAACCAAGCACATAATTATACACACTCAGTTGTCTATAGATGCCAGAACCACATCACGTGCAGTGGGTGGTAAACAACTGCTAAAAAGTTTTAAATATACCCCTAAAAATAATTCAAGATGCAGTTATCAACACTAAACTCAAAGACTAAATATACAATACCAAATACAATTTTCATCGGCAGAGAAACAAAAGAGCAGAGAACATGGTTTTATGCAAAAGAAATGCATTTGCAATAATGTCAAAACATGCTGAGCTCCTCGCTGTATAAATCAGCACAGCACTAGACATTTGCACCAGACACCTATGGGTATTAACAGCAAGAGAAGTGATTGCAAGTCTCGCGCTCTTAGATTGTTTTGTCCTGGAAAATCACCAAATAGTTTTGAATAACAATTTATCACAGCTATGTTGCACAGTCCCTGTTTTTAATCCTGCTCTTCTCCTAGTGACTGAACGCACGACCAAGTCCAAAAATCTATTAAATGGATGTTTTGTAATGGAGTGACTATAGACCAATTGCTTTTGCACAGGCCAGTATTTCAGCTACAATACATCAATTATTTGTTGAGGAACTGGTTGCCGGTGTTGGCGTACCTCCAGATGATTCTAGCTAACTTTCTCAGCAATGTCTGTCTGCGTGTGAATGGTTCCAAAGGCTCAGAAAAAGGGTAATCAATATCCAAGTCTGTCTCTCTGACAATATAAAAAACAACAATAAAGAGGAACCATAGTGGCCAGAGGTCATTAAAAACAGTTTTTATATAAAACACATCATTGTATATACTGTACTTGAGCCCAGGGATACACCAAACCTCAAGTATTAAAAGCAATCTACACAAACATTACAATAGAATAAAAAATATTAATTGTAGTAATAAATGCAGCAAAAAAACAGTATAATTTATAAAGGGAATATATGAATATCATAGAGACTTGGGCAACCACCCAGAGCACCCTATCAACCACAAAGCAAAGGCATCTAAACATTACAGACCATTTCGCGAATACAGTGTGTCATCTGACATTCCTCTGCAGTCAAACACACACAATCAGGAGAATAATCACTCTCTCGTCCTCCCCTCTCCTCAGGTGTGTGGACTCTGAGCCGTTTATCTGACAGCATCAATCTCGCCGCATGCGGTCTCAACACAGACTGAAGGGAGACTGCGGTCGGCACTTGAACAGCAGACAAGGCCACATTAGTAATGCGGTTACTTTTCATTTACATGTAGCAGATGCTTTTAAATGTATTTTTTCAGCTTACATTTACATTTGGATGCATATAGCAGATGCTTTTATCAAAAACAAAGTGAATTCAAACCTTGCATCTTTTTCTTAGAACTCGAATCATTGACCTTGGCATGCTAGAAACATGTAAACTGTAGAAAATAAATAAATAATGAAACATACGTAAAAGAATGGCAGCTGTAGTTACCAGAATTTTACCATAAAAACATAGCAACATTTTCATTCAATAACTGAAATACATGTTAATATACCAAAATAATAAAAATCCATTTTTACCTTCATAATATACTGACAACCACCTTAAGCACGGGTGGTAAAGAAAATTCCACTTGATAAAAAGTTAATCACAATTAGCTTTTCCACAAGCTGAGGTAAATGCTAATAATATAGAAAGTGCACATGCACACAAATACAAAACACCGTCATGGTAACACAATGCTAAAATAATGCAATAAACATCGATTTAACAACATAGGATGTAACATAATACCCTAATGTACATAACGGATAAGAAATAACTAAGAAAAAAATTGCTAATAAATAAGTGAAAATACAGAATTCTAGTCAATAGCCAATTTCTATATTTTTTTTTTTGTAAATTATAAGATGACCTGTTCTTATTCACTTCCAAAAACATTTAACAGAGTATTTTAGTGTGAAATTACACAAAATGTTTCATTAGATCTTTTACAGTTTTTCACTGTGTAAAGGAACATTCCGTTAACCATTAAAAAAAATGTATTATATCATTTTCATCATTAAAATTACGATGATTTTTACAGTGTAACAGGAGCATATTAGGTTGTATATATGAGTTCACTTTCATTGTGGTGACACACTCTGGTCTTCTAAACACATAAACTCTCATACACACACAGAAAAGAAGAGCACGGAACTATTTGAAAGGAAATAAAGTTACGCATTTCACACCTTTGTGACTTTGGTCCTCTTTCACTTCCTCTCGAGGGAGAGAAAATAAAGGGATATTGTGAAGGGAGGACATATTTGAATTGGAGCTTCAAACAAACTACCTCAATTAATCATTCCTCCCAGAACATCTCGCTTCCAATCAAGGCTGAGGCTTGAGCTCTATTACCTTTAAAAGCAATGTGACCCTCAATAAAGAGGATGAGGGCCCTGCGAAAATAACCAACAGGAACCAACAGGGAGGGAGGGAGGGAGGGAGGGAGGGAGGGAGGGAGGGAGGAGGGGTATTTATTTTATTATATCTAGAAGACAGGAGACTGACTAAGATTTTTTACTGTAGAAATGGTATAGTAGCAATTTTCAAGACGAAAGATATATTGGTCTCCACCAAATATGATGACATAACTAATTAATTACTACTTAAAAGTTTAAGTTCGCCAACTTTCAACCCACTTTGTATTGTTACAATGTCAGTATGTAAATGAACAATGTTTACTCGTTCTCTATGTTACCTGGACCGAGAAATACAGGTTTATTTGTCTGGATGTTGCAAAATGCGTCACTCAGACTTTTGACAGCTCAAGCGCTTTCGTGAAAACTATAGATTATACTTCTGAATTTTTCTTCTGAGTCGGACTCAGAGAATTATTAAATGAACAGTTATTATAAGGGTAGGTTTATCACTGAAAATTGTATCATGCTAATATGTCAACACTTGTATTATGGTAAAAATGGAACACTATGGGAGCATCTTTCTTACCTGCATGATACAGCGTTTTGCTTTGGGCGAAACTGACAGGACGGCAGTTTCTTTCAGTTTTTCCCTTCCGTTTGGCTTAGAACACTGTGTTTGCTGTCATCCAGTTTGAAATGTTGATTACAAACAGAGAGATTTTTCAGATTTTCCATTGTGGCGTTCTCATTTACGATTCTTTGCAGCCTTTAGCCGCTAGATCCTTCACTGGAAAGCAAAAGTAACTTACACTTGCTAAACGTTTACGCTTTAATTATTGCAAACGGGAAAAATACAAGTCCACACCATTATGACGAATAGTTTGCTAAGAAGTATTTCCATAGACTGTAAAAAATATGGACAAAGCATCTGTGACGTCACCCATAGACTTTCTGAAGAACGGTTTTGAGGCCGTTTATGGGGGGTATGGGCGGCGCCATCTTGGAAAATCTTGGGAAATCCTAATGTTCAGAAAGGATACAGAGGTGGTATGATGTGTTGTGTCAGATCATGGCCGAGAAGTCAAATTTCAGGAATTCCACTCGGCGCAGCCTATGCTCGTTATCAAGCTGTCAATCAAAGTTAACCACGCCCTTATTTGTCATACATTTTATATCTAAATACGATCTAAACTAACAAGTTCACCAAAAAAATTAAAAAAAATTCACCCCCATCACAGTTGTCAGGCACTCGGAACCTATCGAAAAATACAATAAAAGTCCATGGGACCAACCTGTAAAAACATGAGTTTATGCTGTGAAAACGGACATTTTAACATGGTGGTCTATGGACATTTGCTCCCTTTTGGGACCTTCCCCTAGCGGATTTTCGATGTATTGCAGTTTTTCGCACTTCCGGGTAGGCTTCATTTTTCAGATTAGAATGTTGCCGCTTGAGTATTTCCTACTAAAGCAAGGCGGTATGTGAGACTGGTAAACTTAGCCATAGCAGAATGGTGGGAGTGGCCTTGGATGATTTCAGCAAGGTACAAGGAAGAAGAAGATGATCAGGCATAGTTCCAAAGCAGAGTTTAATGACAATCTAACTGGTGGTACAGACCAGTGCTTATGTAAATAAGACTGAACGAACACAGAGTGAACAGGGAGGAACTAAATACATGGTGGTGATGAACTAAATGATGAACAGCTGTGATGGAGGATTATTGTCAATGGTGACTGATGAGTAGCGGGAAAATACAAACAATTAACATGGGCCCACTAAAAGTCCATGAAAACGAAACTAAAGGTGAATGAGTCCAGATGAATGTGACAGATGGCAACATGCCCAGTGCATTATGGCTGTTGAAGTTTTCCTATTTGGCAAAAGGGAAGAAAACAGCATCTTTTCTCTGTTTTCTAGTCAGGTAGCATCAATTTAAAAAATTGTTTAGCCTTTCAACTGTATAGGCAGTCAAGTTTTATTGAAAGCCCATTTTGCCAGCAAATAACCCCTTTAACCTGCCCGCAAATAAACACAGTGCATCACGGTATTTGTCTTACAAGAAATTGTAAATACAAATGTGCTTATGATAATATAAGCTGCTTTTGATGCATCCATTAAAAGATATAAAAATCATAGCATTTAATTCATAGCCGATATTTGTAAGTAACAGCCAGAAAACTTATTTCAACATCCAAAATTATCATCATGCCATCGCTTTTTATTTGAAGTTATTTAAATAACGAGTAAAAATTCATAGCAATCAATTCACATATGACATTTGTAAATAATAAAGCTGAAGTCACTGTGCACTGTGATTTATAATAAATTTCATTAGTTTGTCTTCAAAGATCTTTTTCATTTCAAATTAGTGCTTTGAGATTGAGCACAGACTTTGATTAAACATATAAGTGACTCTGCTGTAACAATTGAAACGATTTTATTATTACACAAAATTTCTTCCATTCAGCCATTTTAATGAAATAAGAGGAAATAGGTGGCTGAAAACATCACTTTGACTGAAAAACAGACAGCACTTTCTTTGTACACTGATAATTAGTTGCAAACCAATTTCCATCAAAAGCTGCCTAGGTGAACTCTTTTGCTGACTGACACAAACCAATCTTTTAAAAGATGAAAATGGTTCTGAGACTGTGTATAAATGAGAGAGTGTAATAAAAAAAACTAGTTGAAATGTTAAGCCCTGTTTTAATGAGGGCAGTGTTTGCCTAAATCTAATTACCTGGTGTTTCCCCAAGCTACATTAAGACCAATGTAAAACATAATAGATAATATTGAACTAGATGGCAGCTGCTGTGTTAGAGCTGCAGTGTTTGAGGTTGTTTATCTGTTGTCTCTGAGTCCCCTGGCCTCCACATTGCAGGCGCTGTGAGGACCAGACAGAAGACACACAGCATGCACAATGAGGAGAACAGAGAACCCCAGATTGGATGCCTGGACACTGCAAATAAGTTAATCTGCAAATTAATTGCATTGTGTTGTTTTAACTGACTGTTTTTTCAGACTGTGTAAAATTACCATGGAAAGCTTGATGTATTTAAAATGAAAGCTTAATATTTAAAATCAGATAAATAAAAGAGGCCATTTGATGGTTCAAAATGAAAATCTAGGAATTCAACGAGAAGATGCAGGAACACTCCATCTTCATTTAATTAATATTGTCGGGAACGACATTTAATAATGTAAACCATTGCAGATGACCTTCAGAAAAACATTTGATTGGCTTTTAATGTCTATTAATGTATTTGAACCAACATAAACTACAAACCCACATAAAGGTTATTCTAAAGCAAAACATTTAAGAAATACCACAAATAAGGACCATCATTTTCCAAGAAAACATCTCCTACTCAGATTAGCGGTATGGTTCAGTTCACTGTCTCAAATGGACTGTAAATTAATTACCACATGCTCGTTTACCCCTGAGTTCCATTAACATCGTAGTCAATGAATCAATATTCGATTCAGTAATGACATATTTGCACGCAACCTTCAAAGATCCAGCTGTTGGAAATAGTAGTCAGCAATGTACTTGAAATACAAAAATGTATTTGAACTGTTTTTTCTTAAATTGTGCTATTGCACAGACACAAGTCAAAACAGACTTAATTTCATAGCCTGTTTTCTTTCATGACCTCAGGGTGTTGCTTGATGTGACATGACAATTATTGAAATTTCAGTTTTTAATTGGAGGCCAGTGTCATTCTAGTCATGACTGACCTGTTATTATGCTCAGAAATAAACCCGCCCACCTTTTCCCCTGAGTGAGCACTTAACACCACAGAAACCGAGGCTATTGATTTATTCAAGCGTGTTTGGTCCATCTATAGGAACATTAAGGGTATCTATGGGTAAAAAAAAAAAAGCTCTGCCGAACCCTTTGGTCAAGTTCTTCCCCGCGACCAACACATTAAAAGAAAGGGAGTCGGTATGGTTGATTAATCTTTGGACGGAGGTAAAGAAGAAGCCATTTACTTGCCAAATGTCACATCAGTCCAAGTTTAATGGTAATACTTTTCCTGGAGTAGTCAGCGAACATATCAACAACCTTCTTTACCATGATAAAACAAGCACAAGAGAGGAAAAACAGCCTGTAGTTGTTAGTGTGTAGGTGTTGATAAAAGTCGAATGAAATAATCTGAAGCGAAGTTGACCCATAATGACCCATGGAAAAGCGTAATTGAGATGAAACCCCTGAGTCAGTCCTAACACCTCAACCTCTTATGCCATCCAGCCACCTTCACTGACCTTCTGGAACTTTCTGGCACCTTCTAGAGCTCTTCATGCAGAGATCAAGCCAATCAGTCTGACACTCACATGGGCGAAATAAGACAACCACACATCACAAAATCAGACAAAGATCTGTGGTTCAGTTTTGGAAGTATAGTCACCTTCTTGTGTGCCTTTTTATTATTTCTTTTTTAGCTGCTGTCAAACACTTCAGAATGGAGACAGCTCGGACGCCTACTCAGTCCATGGGCAGCCTCACACTGACACTCAAACAACAACTAATGAAAGAGAACAGCTAGATGTCTTTGCTGATAACTGAGGAGCCGAAGGGGGTACGAAATGAAAAGGTAAAGGGAAGGTCCACAGTAGACATGTATGTACAGTATGTATGTATGTATGTATGTATGTGTGTGTGTCCAACAAAATTCTCTCAGAGGGATTCCTTGATTGAAGTAGACAGTTATTAGTGCCTGCTGCCCATGAAAAATCCAAATGTACTTACAGAATCTGTAAATTTCAAAAGGGGGTTTCAACCGTGGCCAGAGCCCAGAATTCTTTGGAGGGTCAAAAGAAGATTCTAATATATATATATATATATATATATATATATATATATATATATATATATATATATATATATATATATATATATATATGCTTTGGCTTCAGCAACATAGTCAATTATAAAAGGCAATTATTTAATTTTGCAAATATCACACTGCCTTTGTAATATAAAAATTATCCTTACACATTAGTGGGTCTTTGTACGCAGTAAAATTTTTATTTTTTGTGAAATATTATTACAATATATATATATATATTTTTTCTATTTGAACTTGTTTTAAAAAAAAAATGTATTCATGTAATGGCAAAGCTGAATTTTCAGCAACCATTAATCCATTCAGTGTCAATGATCCATTAGAAAATATAAAAAAGATTGGGCAAAATATACTATAATATGATATATGAAGGATTTTTCTGTAATGAGTTGCACAGGTTTTACCCAATCTTTAATTATGCATTGCAGTCAGTGGAAAATATGGCATAATGTACTGAATCAATATGGAATGGGGAATTTTACGTATTGAATTTTTTACAGGTGTTTCTGTTA
This sequence comes from Squalius cephalus, assembly GCF_949319135.1. NCBI lineage: Eukaryota > Metazoa > Chordata > Actinopteri > Cypriniformes > Leuciscidae > Squalius > Squalius cephalus. The sequence continues at coordinate 16,376,977 of NC_137124.1, read as the reverse complement.
GGTGTGTGGCTGTTATGAAGTGCATCTTTAATCAATAATTGCTCAATGGAAAAACACAGGAGATCATTGGAGATTGATGTAACAACCACTTTCAACATAGACAATAACAGACAGGCTTATATACACAGAGAACGTAATCAAAAGAGAAAGCAAAGAGGTGTGTGGAATTAGGAACGATGGAAACTAACCAGGGAACGGGAACAGAGCAAACAGAATGAAAACTAAAATAAAACATAACATACACATTACAGTTACCTGTATTTTGAATTATGCATTGCGCTGTGTTGTGTTTTAGGGTTAACGTAAATGTCCATAAAATTACTGGATAACATCCTGGCAGAAACTTACCAGCACATTTTCCGTTTTTATTTTTTACAGTGTTGTGTTTTGGGGTCAAAAGAAATGTGTGAAAACTGAACGGATAATGTTAACAACACAGTTAATGACAAACCCAGATGAGAACAAAACTCATTAAGCAGGTAAATATCTTGAGGTGAACACATAGACAAGTCTTTAAACAGTCTTTTGTAAATGCGGAGAACATCATAATCTGGTGATGTAACAATCGCAATGGAAATCCACTGTCTTGGCAAACAATGAGGAAGGCAGGCAAGCAAATCCAGGTAAACTCAGAGATAATACTTTCTTGACGCTTTAGACTTCAACTTAGAATAGCCCAAACTCAGCAACATAGGATAACTCGGAACTTTCATATAGTGGATCATAGGAGAGTACACTCTCAGTTTGTGATTTTTCCTCACAAATGTCCAGATAAAGTAACACAGTCTCACCCCAAAACGTCACATACTGACGGGTCTTGACCATACGGCAACATACGACGAAAAGGGTACCCCTAAAACGTCCATATGTGACGATTCGGGTTATGGGTAGGTTTAGGTATGCGTTAGGGTACCGCTAGGAGGCGCTGCTGGTGCGCTTATGTCTTCGTCTCATATGAACGTTTTAGGGGTACCCTTTTCGACGTATGTTGCCGTATGGTCAAGACCCGTCAGTACATGACGTTTTGGGGTGAGACCGGGCTGGATAAAGGAACAAGGGCAGAAACACAAAGAACAACAGGTCAGTATACTTGTGGATAAGTATTTTCCTTTCCAGCAGAGACTATAGTGAGACCTAGAATAATTTAAAAAGACTGACACCAACTGAGGGTGAATCCCAAATCGTCCCCTATACCCTCATATAGGGTATCCATTTGTAGAGGTGTCCGAAACCATAGTGGATGTTATCGAGTACACTTATTCAATCTCACATTGCACCGCAATAACAAGTGTACAGCCGATGTACACTCAACAGCTGTCCAAATTCACTCTCTCACTTTCATTCACTCCTTCAAGTGAACTTTATTAGTGGACTAATGTGGGGAATAGTGATTGAGGGTTTAATTCTGCCTGAGTGTTCATGCAGGTTTTAAATAGTGGTTCAAATGAGATAATGGACAGCAGGTGTGCGTAGTTAGAAATCTGGCGAGCGAGAGTGGGTGGATGACGGCAGTGGCGTGCACAGACCTCCTCCCGGGCAGGGGCGGAAGGACCAAAAAGGGCACTTTTTTTAAAAACATTTATTTTTTAAATTAATCACCTAAAGCAGTACCCGTCTGTCTGTTGTGTTTTTATATATTTGAATGACTTCCTCACAATTATTTGGAAAATCTCGCTCGATGGAGAGCAGCAGTAGGTCAGAGAGCCTCTCTTCATTACCAATGAAAATATGTTGATACAATTAGAATGCGTAACACATCAAACAAAAATAGGGAAATGATGATAATATCACTAAATATTATTTACTTTACCAAATAAAACAGAGAATCAAATAGGTAATTATGAGGAATTCATGTTTAGTTATGTTGATGTTATAAATTTTATGTATGTATTCATTAAAGTGTTAGCTATCATGAAATCAGTAACACTTTACGATAAGGTTTCATTAGTTCAATTTGTTTACATGAACTAATAATGAACTGCACTTCTACACCATTTATTAATCTTAGTTAATATCAGCATTTACTAAAACATTATTAAAATCAAACATTGTTAACATTAGTTAATGCACTGACTGTGACATAACATGAACAAACAATTAAAAGTTGTATTATTATTAACTAAGATTAACAAATAGGCCTACATTAGCCTAACAAATGTTTTGTTCATGATTAGTTAATGTTAGTTAATATGAATAATAAACAAATGAACCTTATTGTAAAGTGTACTATGAAATCAAAGATATAAATTCCTTACAATTTAGGGCTGGACATGGACTTAAAATTTCCTTTCACTAGATGTATTTCCCCAAGCTAATAACCCTTGCTATGGCCTTGGATAAAAACGAATGACATTGTCTGACTCAGAATGCGGCTGAAATTATACTTTTATGATTGTTAAGCATAACTCACATGCTGCCGCAACTTTTACAGTAGCATGGTAGGATAAATGTAACTTTTCCGTATTAGCTTAATGTTACTTGCTGCCCGTGTAGTTTGAAGACTCGCGGCGAACAGGCCTATTTCACAAAAATGGCCGCCGAGACCGGAAGTAGGGTAAACTCTTTTCCGGTGAAAGCGTTAGCAGTAGCAGTCAGAGGACAAATGCGGAGACTAAAAGCGGCCAGTCCTGTTGCGTACCTTTTTATGTTTGCACTCATAGAAGAAACAACCCTGTTTAAAATTTCACAGCTTTCCTTGTGACGAAATGTTGAAAAAGCGCTGGATTTGGGCAATACCGAGAGAAGAGGGGCACTTTTTTGTGTGTTAAGCACTTCACGGAGGATGAAGTCCGTGTAACTATCAACAAAACGGACAACATCTGCTATTCTTACTTTTGTCAGATATATTAATGACAGAGAAAACAAGCTGTTCACGGTCCATTTTGAGAATGAATGGCGATCGTAGCGGGCGGCGGCGTGACCGGAAGTATCGCTACCCTACTTCCGGTCTCGGTCGCCATTTTGTGAAATAGGCCTACTGCTGCGTACATAGCGCTGCAAAGGAAACTCCGCCTACTACCACTTCACCTCCGCCAAATGTTTCCGCCAAAAAAAAAAGATAATATTTTTTTGTATTATTATTGTTAGTGGCAATGGTGTATAAGTGTATTGTTATTTATTATATTTATATTAATAATTATTATTATTTACATTTATCAGAGAGGGGCACAATACATTTTGAGACAAAAGGGGCAGGGGCTTTTTGTTTTGTAGGCTGGAACCTTCTTAACTCACTGAACCAGATAGCCTTTGTTGGTCATCCAGCTTCATCTAAAAAAGACCATGCTCGTCTAATCCAACAAAACAACAGATACGTTACAGTACAATCTGCTGACTCCACACAGAGTTAAAAGTCAATTATAGTAATCACAATAAAAAAGGATTCTAAATCTGTTTTTGAAAACCTTTCCCACATACTGACAAATCACCAGAGAAGCGGACAGACAGAGAGAAAACAGCATGAGTAAGATGAATATTCAGAGGAAATACTCCCTCTACCTTCTGTTAGAAGAAAACAATTTGCATTAAATTCAACATGATCACAGCAGAACTTTAATTAATCTCACAGTATGAAGCACAAATGCTGCTGCTATCAACCAAATGCATATGTTGCACTGGATCATGACTGTGGAGCTGATATCACATAAAAACCCTCACATACCCGCTAAATATTAATTGCCTTATTTGTAAGCATGTATCATGGCCTGACCAAAAACACAGAGGATAATAATTGCATCCCTGTAAAATAACAGTAAAGTGTCTCGTCTACGTGAATCTCATGATCTGATCTACTTCACACACACAAATGCGTTTGTTTCACTATATTAGTGAGAACATTAGACCTACATAGACTTCCATTGATTTTATATAATGTTAATGATATTTTCTATCGTCTAACCCAACCCCTACCCCTAAACCCACCCATCACAAAAACATCCAAAACACTCAATAAAAAACATAAAAAAAACATGTTTTGGCTGATTTATAAGCTTTTTTAACTAGTGAGGACCAGTAAAATGTCTTAGTCGGTGGTCAAAATATTTCAGTATATGAGTCAAACCCTAGCCAAACCTGTGTATACACACACATACACTCGCTTTGAGGTTGATTCCCATGGGATGGATATCAATTACACCTCAACCATGCAGAATCCACACATAAATGTGACCCTGGATCACAAAACCAGTCAGAAGTAGCACGGGTATATTTGTGGCAATAGCCAACAATACATTGTATGGGTCAAAATTATCGATTTTTCTTTTATGCCAAAAATTATTAGGATAAAAAGTAAAGATCATGTTCCATGAAGATATTTTGTAAATATCCTACCGTAAATATATAAAACATTTATTTTATAACATATATTTATTTTAAGACGATTTTCTCAATGTTTAGATTTTTTTGCAACCCTCAGACTATTTCCATAGTTGTATCTCGGCCAAATATTGTCGTATCCTAACAAACCATACACCAATGGAAAGCTTATTTATTCAGCTTTCAGATGATGTATAAATCTCAATTTCAAAAAACGGACCCATGTGACTGGTTTTGTAGTCTAAGGTCACAAATGTCATGTACAATCGACCGGTTCTATTTTTCTAATAATATATTACAATAAAACTTTATGTCCTGAAGGTCACCAAAGCAATCGCCCTAGTCATTGACCTGCTTTCACAATTTCAAAGGAATGATGAAGGAGCACTACAGCCTCATATTGACAATCCCACATCAAATAACAATGATTAGTACATCACTTATCATGTTAATAAATAACGTTGTTGACTCGGTTTAGGGAAAAGATGAAGCATTGGGGACAGAAAGGGAAAGAGCAAACAATTCCTTCTATTCCCCAGACTGCTGAGCATGACGTGACCAGTCAGAACACGAGTCATTCATCTCCTCATGGAAAAACAGAAAATCATTAATAGTGGAGTCTGTCCCGCTCCTTTAAGCGAATCGTTTAATCACTGAGTGGAATTGTGGGCAGGCAGAATAAATGGATGGATGCAAGAGTGATTTATCTGTTTCGTTTGGGAGCCTGCAGGATGAAAGAGAGTCAATTCGAACTGGTTGCAAAAGAAATACAACACAGATTATTCTTTCAAAAGAAAAGAAACAAAGAGAAAAGAAGGATAGAAGGAAAAAAGACACCAAAAGGCTCTCAAACCTCTTACTGATTCAAGCCTGCGGCATCAACTGCACTTGCTCCCCAACGGGTTTCTGATGTTCGGGTATGTGAACCCATCTAACGGATCCCTCGTTTTCATTTAGGAGTACTAAACTTCACCAAGAGATTTTATTCTTTATGGCCCCTCCACCTTCTCTAGTGGCTCCACTCCAGAAGCCATCGAGAGTCTACATTTGCATTTCATTGTAACCGTCATCTGTGTTTATCTGCGAAAGCACTTTCCATAGAAAGGGTAATGTTTCAGAGACAGCGCTTGAGATGAACTTTTGAGATTGTGCGATTGTTCCACGTGTTCAGTGAGTAAATGAAGATACAATTTGAAATAATAAAGTGAAGAGAGAGAGAGAGAGAGAGGGGCGAGAGATTAGGTGGACCAGAACAAACATTTTATCTCAGGCAGGTTCTACTGACCCAAACACACCCATTCCATTAATAGACACAGCGGGATGTGCACTTTAGGTCATATTCCATCTCCTCACACCTGCGTGCACATACAGCACAACCACACACACCATTTCTGGGCAAATGAAGTGATGTGAAGGCCAAGTTCCTCTACATTTAACCCATCCAAGTGTGCACACATTAGGAGCAGTGAGTAGTGAACACACCACACACACCACACACAGCGGGCACCCATTCACTGCTGCTGCCCGGGGAGTGATAGGGGGTTAGATGCCTTGCTCAAGGGCACCTCAGTCGTTTCCTGCCAGCATTGAGAATTGAACCCACAACCTTCGGGTTACCAGTCTGACCCTCTAACCATTAGTCCACAACTGCCCCCAATCTCACGAATCCTGTCAAGAACATGCCTCTGCAGACGGATCTCATTAGTATTCATTTTGACAGCATCTAAAATATAAAAATATTTATGCATGCACAACTTTAAACATAAAAACCTAACCTTTTATTTTTTATCAACCAATTAAGCATATAATATTCTTTGAAACTAAAAAGAATCATACACATTTATTTTCATAAAGTTGTTCATAAATAAAACCTTTACGATGCTGTCAATACTTAAATAATGTATTTTTCAGTTTTACACCGATGAGTCAACATCGAGAATAATGGGAGTTACAAAGAAAAAACCTCAACACATTACAGTAATGAGAATTCTGGGTGACAATGTGCTTAACAACAGTCATAAAACTAATGTCACAAATCCAAAAATCGTTTCATTTATTTCAATTATGCAAAGCAATTTTTCTTATGTTCTTCTTTTTATTCACCCTTCTAGATATTAATTATATCTAACATATAGACTCACACACTTGTTCTGTCTTTCTCTTTCCCTCCCTCTACTGAAGGTGTACACCCTCCTGCTTACAACAACCGCACACAGACACACATGACACAAAGAGCAGTTGAAAGACAGATGAACAGCTCTTCTCTTTTAGCCTTTCAAGTGTTTCGATCTGTATTGCTGGCCATCCTTCCTGCCAAACCACAGAGGGAGGATACATTTAAAACTGCGTAAACAATATCTTTTAAAAGCATCACTCACCTTCCACAGCACCTCTGGGAGACTTACAGAGGAAGCAACCTAGTCTGACTACTAACAAATACCTGGAGTATTCGCATTAAATATTTCTCTTGACTCAGCCTGCAAATAAAACAGGTTAAAAAACAACATGAACTTCCATTAAACAAGGGGCTCAAGCTAGTATCGACACTTTGTTGAGGGTTCAAATGATTTTTACCAATTACTGTAGAAACCCTAGCATTGTATTTTTGTATGTTGTAGTCATGGGAAAGCACCATTCACACATTTTTTAATCAGAAAATGAAATAAAAAAACAATTGTAAATGCACTGTATTTGTAAATGTAGGCTACATATAACTGTGTGTGCGTATATACAGTACATGTATGTGACGGAATCGACTAAATTAATTAAATCGAATACTTTAGTTACTAATCAAGAAATCATTGATGTCCCGGTTTTCAAAAAAAAAAAAAGTAATTCTAAGTAAACTGAATGCAATGACTCTTTGAACATGTGTGGAGATTCATTGAGTATTTTGAATTAGTCTTTGCATTAGAGAGCAGATTCGTTCAGTGTGAGTTGTTTCTGAATGACACTTGAGTGACTCTTGGCATTGGACTGTGATGGTTTAAGTGACTCCTGAATAACTTTGTGCACCAGTTGGCTGATGGAATGGGCAGTGGGGCATAGCCGTGTGATTTCAGCTAAATATATACGTATCACATACACACTCACACGCATTTACAATTACAAAGTGTTCTCTGATTCTATGGCACAAAAAGGTTATAAAATGGATTTATCTTAACTGTATGCTACACAACACTGTTAAATAGAATTATATTATAGTAATATAGATGTCAAAATAAGTACATTTTCTATTTTACATTAGTGTTATGGGTGATTGTTTTAAAATGTGGAATAATTCAATCAAATTTTAGAGCTAGAACTACACTTGCAACAGACAGACAATCAAATTCTGTCCTTTTCTTTTTTGAGATGGATAGAACTAATGAATGATGAACTAAAACAAGATAGAAAGAACCAATTAACTAACAATCGAGAGACAGACAGACAGATCTATTCACTCTCAGGGCAATTAGAACATCATTGAATTCTCCATCTATGACGTGGTTTAAAATAGTAGGGTGTCTCTCACATTACCATACACACACAACTCTGGTCCTTGGGGATTGAAAAGGCTAGCGACTTGATTTTGCACTTAACACACACGCATAGAGGGAGAATGTTCCATGGAGTCGGCACAGATCAGTGACTTGTCATTGATGCCATCCATCTCTTCTGTAAAAGACAAGGATCGGAGAGCAAGAGAATGAAAGTATGTGTGATAGGCTGTCTGAATCCACACAGTGGTAAGGCTCAGTCGGGGGGTAAGGTTGGTTGTGACACATCAGAGTGACAGACCCGCTTTGGCTGACAGGCAGCATGTGCTTGTTTTTTAGTGTCACAGAATGTGATGCCTCAAATTTGCCTCTATGGAAAACAACTGACAGCCTAAAAAAAATAGACAGATTTCTGACTAATAAAATAAGCCCCCGAGAAAAAAAAGTAATGTACTAATCCGACAACTTATTGTCACTAACCTGCAAGAAAAGCTGTGATCTCTGAGTCGCTGTGGGAGTGCTGCAATAAGGGATAAGGTGTGACATCATAAAAGGGATGTGAACAAATCAAATTTGGCCGTGTGAGCAGAAACTTTTCCTCAACCGTGAGAAAGAACTGCAACTGTTCATGGTATTGCTAAAAAACGATTTATAAAACAAAGAAGCAAAAAAAGGTAGAGATGTGGAATATGCAACTTCTTACCCATCCATATTATTAGTATCGTCCTTCCAAACGAACGATCTACCTAATTTAATTTGCCCCTGTGCCCCTGACTGCCTCTTTCTTACTTGGAATAGAGGCGAGTTCTTCTTAGTTCTGCTTTGTCACCCAAATTAAGCAGTTCGCATCAAAGAGATGAATTTGGAAGAGACAGAGAGCGCAGAACGAGTCCAACAGCATGAGCATTTGCCACACACACACACACACACACACACACAAAGGATTTACTCGCCAACTTCCCAAAAGCTAAATATTTTGTTTGGAGTAACCATTTGCACCTCTTTAAATATTTATATCCCATTTATAGCCTTTTTAGTGAATCAATCCCAGTGAGGAGGAAAAAAATAGACAGAGATGCTTTATGCTTCAGTGACCTCTCCAACCACACTGCCGCCTTCACGCAAGCTGCTGTCTTTATTACGCTTTCAGTTCATCCTATTTTAAATATGTTTCATAACAGCGATGCCGGTTTTCCTCCCATAAAAGTGGCCTGATTTTAGCTTGAGATGGTCTCTAGTTGTGTCCCAAATGAGGCACTATACACTTATACACTATGTACTTATGCACTCAACTGTGTACTCAACTGTGTAATGTATGAATTTTATATGGTTATTTTATCATCCAACATTTGAGTCTGATAGCCCCTCCCCCTCCGCTATGTAATTAAAGGTGAGATACTGTAGCCGAGTGCAATCCACACTAATTAAGTGCATCATCCGGGTATTTAAAGTGCACTTTTTCTTTTTGGAATTTTCAGCGTGAACACACTGCTTGCACCATTTATAATACAAAACGTCTTGGAGCACAGAGATGATTAAATTCTTATCCATTATTTTTGTCTTGTTTTCCAGTAAAAATATCTAAACAATATATATATATATATATATATATACTGTATATATATATAAATATATATATACTGTATAGTATACACAAATTAGATATTTACTGTACACTTGTTTTAAGATACTACAACTTTAAGTCTTGTTCATAGCATAAGCCTTAAAAAAATAACACAAACATGTTAGATAAAGCTTAAAATAAAACAAAATAATTTGCAGATTGTGTATATATACTGATGAGCAGAAACATTATGACAAGTCATAGGTGAAGCAAAAATTGTTGATCATCTCATCTCAGCAGTGGTGAGAATTTAGCAACAGTGTTTGGAGGAGGGACAAAGCTCAAATTGCCGACAGGGTGTTGGACACCCAGTGCTCATCGATGTGCAAGGGCAAGGCTATCCCGTCTGGTCTGAACCAACAGAAGGTCTACTGTGGCACAAGTCACACTAAATTTTAAAGGGGTGGTATAATGCCCTTTTCACAAGATGTAAAATGAGTCTTTGATGTCCCCAGAGTGTGTATGTGAAGTTTTAGCTCAAAATACCCCACAGACATTTTTACATAGCATGTTAAAGTTGTCACTTTTTGAGGGTGAGCAAAAACGCCAGGTTTTTGTGTCTGTCCCTTTAAATGCAAATGAGCTGCTGCTCCTGACACAGCGGGCAGAGCTTCAAGAGCTTGTGTCCTTTTACCTCACTCCCTTTGCTTTAAATTTTGAGCGTTGTAACTTTGCAGATGTTATTTATGCTCAAACAGAAACATTACACACTAACTAAAATTAAAAAAGTGAAATCATATCAACCACCCCTTTAATGAAGGTTATAGGAGGAATGTGTCACAACACAGTACATCACACTCATTATGTGGCTACGTAGCTGCAGACAGAGTGCCTATGATGACCCCTGTCCACCATCAAAAGCACCCACAATGATGAATCCGCACACACAATCACCCACAATCCGCGAACGTCGGATCTGGACCATGGAGCAATGGAAAAAGTTTGCCTGGTCTGACATGTCCGGTTTTCTTGTACATAATGTGGACAGCTGTGTACGTGTGCACCATTTACCTAAGGAACTGATGGTACCAGGATGCACTGTGGGACAACGACAGCCAGTGGAGGGAGTGTGATGCTCTGAGCAATGTTCTGCTGGGAAGCCCTTCACACATGCTACCTACTGTACCTAAACTTTGTTGCAGACCAGGTACACCCCTTCATGACAATGGTGTTCCCTTATGGAAGTGGCCTCTTTCAGCAGGATAATGGACGCAGCCACACTGCACAAATTGATCAGGAATGGTTTGAGGAACGTGATAAAGAGTTCAAGGTGTTGCCCTGGTCTCCAAATTCACCAGACCTCAATCCAATTGAGCATCTGTGGGATGTGCTGGACCAACAAGTTTGAACTTCAATGGCTCTACCTCGCAACCTACAGGACTTGAAGGTTCTGTCTCTAACGTGTTGTTGCCAGATACCACAAGACACCTTCAGGGGTCTTTTAGAGTCCATTCCTCTGCGGGTCAGTGCTGTTTTGGCAACAGCATATTAGGCATGTGATCATGGTGTTTGATGGTATTAAGATGGTACAAGTATTGTGTGTGTGATTAAGCACCCTCTCAATCTCAGTTGATGTTATTAACTATATTTTCATCTTACATTTTATATCATGGAATGTGGGGTCATGGGCTGGATTTTAAGCTATAGATTTGTAGTGATTTGTAGTGGGTAAAACATTGAAGTTTGGAATAAACTTGAACCAGCTTTGAAGTTTATCTGTCAAGAAATCTGCTCCCTGGTTTTCAAAAAGAAAAGCCATTCATTTCAAGAGTAATGATAACAGACAGGTGCTTTACACAGTTACACTTAAATTCAAAAGAAGAACTATCGCAAAATAGGCCATAACAAAACCGGAATGTACCTTCTTGATAGATATCCTTAATTTTATTTTTTTCTCAGTCATGTTCCTTGTTTGTGTTTTTGATGGGTCAATCCATGATTTTGCATCATCCAAAATATCAGCTTCCAAATCAAAGTCATCAGTCTTAAAACAAATGTCTACGATGCAAGTCATCCATCAATGTATACTAATTTTCTCTTGTCAGGCTTTGCATATTAAGCATTGTTTGGCCCAGAAGCAGAACACCACAAAGGATCTTGGATTTGAATTTACATCTTGTTACAGCAACTGGTAAACTCATTCCTGTTTTATGAGAAAGTCATGCAGCAGTTTCCAAAAACTTTCCACTCATTTCAATCTATCCCCTTCCATTAAAAATGAGCTCCTTTTGCCGTTTTTCAAAGGTCTCACATCTAACTTCAAGCCTTAACTAATGCATTAGACTGCATGTATTCAATCCGAATCATCTGATTTCAATGTTATCCACCTGGTATTTCACAAAAAATACCTCTTGATGGTCCATAAACGGACAATATTTAAAGACCTTTGAACGTATAATCTTCTTAGAGTCCAATTCACTCTTTAAATTCTCTCTAAAATCTCTGTGATGATGGTGATCCAGCCATTACCCTACAAAACAGCACAAGGGAACAAGTACCTGAATACAGACCAATTTTATTAGTGTTTTTCCACACATAAAATCCTTTGTACCTGAGCTAGTCTTTTCTTAACGTGCATCCAGGAAAAATGCCCAGTGAGACATGAGATCTAGTCCCAATCATGTCCAGGCTGCATTTCATTACAGATCTGAGCAGCGGGTCATTCATCAGTTTGACAGGTCTAATCCCTTTTGGTCACATTACAGAAATATTTGTGGCTTGATGACCACTGAGAAGGGACCACCAGAAATGGAATTCCAAAAACAAGATTTACTGTTGCCACATGACGAGAAGTCACACTGGAGTCTATGTGTAAGTTGTGGGAGTATGTTTCCAGTGTCAAGGTTTTTTCCCTCAAATGATCGCTTGAATGGGAGTCTGCAATGTCTGGCACACTCTGTCCACCTTTACTAAAACAATGTCTGTGCACTATTCACACATTCATACTCATCTGCAATAAATACACCTCTACAGGACCTACTGTTATGTGCCCACAGAATCTATTTTAGGATCAGTATTCTGTGGATTTTAGCTCTGTGCTCAACTCTCCTTTTGAGGGAACTATCTTTTCAAGAACAATCTTAGCATTTGTGAAATAGTGTTGATTCCCAAAATTACCTCCATTCCCTCAATTCATAAATGTTCAAATGTTCACAAGTATAGCCACAAGACATAAACAATATGCATGTCAATATGATTTTAGTGCCATGGTAACGTAATGATCATATAAATCCCAAAATGTCTGTAAAAATGATTTAAACAGCTTTACAGCTCACATAATGCACTAGATTTTACAGAAGAATTGATGCAAGTGCTTTTATATAACTGTAAGCTTTACATTTATGCTTTTAAATCGGTCAAAACTTAACCCTATTCACTTCCATTTAAAGTGCCGCATTGTAACCTCCATTTTTGCTTTTTCACAAAAAAGGAGGGATGAGTCAAAATTTGTGGCAAACAACATTATGCAACAAATTCTATCGATTGAGCTTAACTTGCATGCACTGAACATAAATACTTATTTTAATGTAGCAGGGAAATAGCATGCCCACCCCCATAAGATCCTGTAAGTTTCTCAAAGATACTATGTTGATTGGCCTCATGAGCAACTGCAAAGAAGCTGCCTACAGGCAGAACTGGAGCTGTTACAATAACCTTTTAACACCATTTTCACTTTAACACAGCTTCAGGTTGATAGGACACATAATTTCACAGTGCACAAGTGGGAGGCAATCACTGGCTCTACAGTAAAAGAAAACACAACCCAGAGGATTGACTTTTTGAGACAATTAAAGAAATTAAATCTTCTACAGACCACATTGCAACCATATAGGCCAGCCATGCCTCATCTATAACTGTCTGAAATCGACGATCAAATCAGTTCAGTAGAGAGCATCACCAGCGTCAAATTCACTCTTTATAAATTGATCAGATGCTATAAATACAATACAGGTGCTGGTCATAAAATTAGAATATCATCAAAAAGTTGATTTATTTCAAGAATTCAACTTAACAGGTGAAACTAATATATTATATAGACTCATTACATGCAAAGTGAGATATTTCAAGCCTTTATTTGTTATAATTTTGATGATTATGGCTTACAGCTTATGAAACCCACGAAATCAAAATCCCAGAAAATTAGAATATTACATGAAATCACACAGTAATTACACAGTGATACCATGGTCATTGAACCAGGTTTTGGTTCTTTTGGCAGTGTGGGCAGGTGCAAATCCTGCTGGAAAATGAAGGAAGCATGAAGTGCTCTGGAAATGTCCTGGTAGACGGCTGCGTTGACTCTGGATTTAATAAAGCACAGTGGACCAAAGTCCTCTTTTCTGATGAGAGCAAATTTTGCATCTCATTTGGAAACCAAGGTCCCAGAGTCTGGAGGAAGAATGGAGAGGCACACAATCCAAGATGCTTGAAGTCCAGTGTGAAGTTTCCACAGTCTGTGTTGGTTTGGGGAGCCATGTCATCGGCTGGTGTTGGTCCACTGTGCTGTCCACTCAACGCAGCCGTCTACCAGGACATTTCCAGAGCACTTCATGCTTCCTTCAGCAGACAAGCTTTATGGAGATGCTGACTTCATTTTCCAGCAGGATTTGCACCTGCCCACACTGCCAAAAGAACCAAAACCTGGTTCAATGACCATGGTATCACTGTGTAATTACTGTGTGATTTCATGTAATATTCTAATTTTCTGGGATTTTGATTTCGTGGGTTTCATAAGCTGTAAGCCATAATCATCAAAATTATAACAAATAAAGGCTTGAAATATCTCACTTTGCATGTAATGAGTCTATATAATATATTAGTTTCACCTGTTAAGTTGAATTCTTGAAATAAATCAACTTTTTGATGATATTCTAATTTTATGACCAGCACCTGTATGTCGGCTCAATGTGTCACTATTGTTTACATTAAGCTAACAAAACCTTCCATTTCATTTCAGTAGACAGAATCTAGATTATATGGGTTGTATACAGAGTTTGAAATTAACACCTGTCGAATGCGGATGAAAATCAACCATGGCGGGGAAAGCATATCAACTCACTAGCTAATTTAGCAGGTTCAAAAAAATTATGTCCTATCACTGTGCATGCCATCGCTGTCACGGTTCATGGGTTCACTGTCTCGCCCTCGCTGTGTGCTAGTGTTGTGTGTATTAGTGTTGTGGACGTGATTCGTTATCCCGGCTGATCAGCGTCAGCTGATCCTCATCGAGCACCCTGTTTATTGTCTGTGATTTTGTCCTGTCTTTGTCAGATCGTTGTGAGGCTTCACTGGACCTTGAGCACCCGTCTACTACAGTTCTTGCTGGTTCCCTTTCGAGTGGTTCGCCTTCCCGTATCTCTCGCTTCTTGACTGGATTCTGCCTGGATTATTCTGCCCATTGTGTCCCTGCGTTGCCAGTGCCTCATCTACTCTGTTCATCTCTGCTGACCAGCTTCTCTGCTTTTCCTGTTTATAATAAACTGCTGTTTTCTCGCAATTGGATTCTACTCTCGTTCTTTCTATACAGAGCGTGACAATCGCTACCAGAGCTCCTCCCCCAAAAGGAGCTTCAACATTAGCAAAACAAAGCGTGGTGGTTACATTTTATTTCAATGATCTACTTCAGACATTCTACTATCTATAAGTAACTTTGCAACTACATGTCATCTAACTCTCATTAGTGTATTAGTGGACCGTAATAGTTGCAAAGTTATAGTTAGTCGAATGTTTGTTTAGAGAAAATCAAAATAAAGTGTTTGCAGATATGACTGCTAGTTGACATGTTGTTGCAAAGTTACTAATAGATAGTAGAATGTCCAAAGTGGATCATCAAAATAAAGTGTTCCCCAAAGTGTAAAGAAGGTTGCAAAGTCTTTAAAACCCAACACAGTCTTCACAAACTCATTAATTCCACTTATTCTATTTATATATTTATGTATGATATTTTTGTTTTGGCTTGTAGAAGTTCTATTTGGGTGTAACAATGTTCCAGTTCAGGGAAGGAGGTGGGAACTGGCTAATGATCAACATAAAGTTTTAATCACAAAATAAACAAACAACAAAACGAAAGAAAAGCGGCAGCCCCTCACGGACCACTGCTCCGTATAAATATAATTTATTCAGACGGCCCTCTGAATCCTCCGCCCCCTGGTGGACGTCAACGTCTTCTCCGTCTTCAGACACCCGGCAACAAGTCCCCTGTTCTCTGCTCCTCCCCATCATGATGGACGGTAGTAGACTCTGGCCTAAGGCTAATGGCGGCTACTCCTCCACAGCAGCCGCCCCTCCACAACCCAGGCGGATGGCAGCGAGTTTGTTCTTCTCCCCGTTCAAGTTACTCTAGCCCACCAACTCGAGGGTCCATGGCAGCAGACTCTGCTCAGCCATGCTCAATGGCACCGCGGATTTTCCACTGGGCAAAGGGTCTTTGACAGCGCATTCCTCCTTTCTCCCACGTTTTCGGCACCAATGTAACAACAAAATAAACAAACAACAAAACGAAAGTAAAACGGCAGCCCCTCACGGACGACTGCCACATATAAACATTATACAAACAAAAACAAAACATAAAATCTAGACTTTCAGACCATTTACAGGAAGTTCCAGTGGTTCCCGCGTAGCCTAAACCACTGAAGAAGAATATTTCTGTGCAGATCTGTCAGTCCTGCCCACCGGGTTTCTTCCAGCTGATTCAAACACACACACACACACACACATACACACACACAATTGTCCTGCGTCCTGCTGGCGACGATAAAATGTTCGCACAACGAGGACGTTCATTTGGCGAATTTGAACTAGCCTCGAATATAGTTGGTGCTGTAGGGTGTAATGCCATAATAATAAAAGTATAGTGGCAACGATATGCGTCTGTTCATTCATTCTTGTCCAAGTTACCCGCCGACTTGACAACACGCTGACGTCAGACGCACGTCCGTTTACAAACCAATCAATGTCAAGATGCAGCCCATATAGATGATGACGACAGGACGCAAGTACGTAATGTAAAGTTCTTTAGTGCGCTCGCATAATTGTAATGTGAAACCAAACCAAAACTAACCAAATGTATACAATGTATCAAAACATGACCTTTGGTTCGGACCTTGGTGCGGACTTTCAGGTGTGAAAACGCCCTTAAATTGACAAAATGAATAACAAACACTATATATGATAACCTTTGTCTTACAGACACTGACACAAAAACCTACTGCAGAGGAACAGGATGTCTGAAAGCAACCCATTAATCTGTGGTTCTCTCTCACATTCTCCATTTCTTAGTCTCTTATCTCTGGAGTTATGGGTGTATACGCTCAGCGATGCTGATCTGCAAGCCGACAAGCATATAACACCATCAGAAAACTTTGTGTCCCATAACCCTCAGTGGGACTGCTGGGCGAGTTGAAACTGTTGAGTGACATTAGGAGGAGAAGGAACATCACAGAGTCAGTGAGGTGTGTGCACATGTTCATGTGTGTGCATGTGTGCCAACCTTCACAAAGACAGGAATAGCAAAAACTAAAATTATCACAAAGTCAGCGAGGTGCCTGTTTCTCCAGGGGCATGATGCCAGAGTATGCATGTGAGAGAGAGGGATATTTCTCAGTAGGCGCATTGTTTGTTGCACATTACACTGAATCTTTGGGATTGCTGTAGAACAGCTTGGAAGAGATCTGTTTTACAGAGTCTCCCTGAGACTGTGGCAGACAGGTCTTCCCTACTCACTCTGCTCTGTCATCCGTAAGAACCCAGATAAAAAGATCACAAAGCAAAGAGGATTAAAAGAAGAGTGGGCAGCTTCATGGATCAATTGTAGATGTGTGTGAGTGTGTGTTTCTCACAAATTATCACAACCTCCCACTGCATGAAAAACACATTCACAAACACTCTGTAAGACTAACTATCTCTTGTCACAACCTATAAAAAAATAGGTCTTCACTGGTTCACTTGGGTCCAAAAACCCGGGGTTCTACACAAGATCCGAATGGCAATATTTATTATCTCCTTCTCCGCTCTGTCAATCTGTGCCTCTATGAGTAAATTACCAAACCCTCCAGTATACTAGCCCATGCTACAGCGGTATGAGCTCCACATTAACAATGCTCTGCAAGTCATTCAAGAGAATGAGTGTGGGGATTTGAGTGTGGGGATTTGCTAATGAATATTAACATAAATATAAAATGTCCTTGTCATTAGAGGTGCAACAAAGTTTGTGAGCTGTTTATCTACTTGGAATGGCTCGCCCAAGCAGAAAAATTATATAACCCAGCCAGATTTCGATTACAGAAAACCATCTAAATGCAGTTGATGCCATTCTACCAAAAATGAAACAACAGTATTTTTCAAGTTTTTCCTCAACTGGTGAAAATGCGCAGAAAACAGTGTTTTCCACATTTTTGACATACACAAAGTATAGGCACACTGGGTTAAAAATGAATGAAAAATGGCCTTAAATTGTTTGTAATATATGTATTTAGCTGAAGCTCAAGCAAAGCATTTCCAAATAAGTTTAATATTGGTGATGTACAACATATTGATATTGATTGATATTTGGAAATTGGATATTTGGATAATAATTGTATATTTAATGGATATACAGTATCATTTGATGTTTAATTATGCATTTTCATATCCCCTACATTTAGAATATCAACTTTTTTTGACTATACAATGAAAGTCAACAGGGTCTAAAAAAACAACAACACTGGACTCCATTAACTGTTATGATAATTTGTCATATGTATGGACGAGAGAGCCACTGTATGGACGAGAGAGAGAAAAAAATTGTATGTTGCGTGGAAAAACAAAACTCATTCAGGTTTGGAACAACATGGAGTTAAGTGTAAAAAAGCACAGAATGTGGACTAGCCGTTTACATATAGTCTTTAATAAATCTCAAAAAGTATTTACATGTTTTTATTTTTATTCTGTACATTATAATGTTGCGATGACTATGTTGGCTTAGTTTTTATTACTTTATTTTTAATTTATTAGGACAAAATTTTAATATCAACCAAATGCTAAAATCAGTTACAGACCATAAAAATAAAATAATGATCAACTTATTGGTATAGGACGGAATTTTTATATCAGAGCATAGGTAACTGATACGTATATCAATATCCACCCAGTGAACTCTGCTATAAAGCAGATACTATTCAGAGGACAGTTAGGTTCATCTGATTACATGTGCTGTTATAGACAGTGGTAAACAACTCTTGATATATGGCCTTTCAACAAGGGACAGAGACTGATCTGGATACAGAATGACCCTCTTTATTCAATCACTTCTTTGATGTTTGGCTGCCTTCCTGTCCTCCAATCCTGTCCCCATCTCTCTCCCTGTCTGTCTCGTTACTTCACAGCATAAATTCCGCCTCAGACATAACCTCGAGTCCTGTGCTGAGCCCTTGAACTTTAGACAAGCAAAGACTCCTGCCCTTGACAATATTAATTCATGTTCTCCACACTGGTTGGAATCTCAAAGTCACACCAGCTGATGTGAAAGCACACAGTGCCTGGCACATACCAGCGAGTTTTGATGTCACAGAGGGCACACAGCAGGACAGTAAATGAACATGCTGGATCTATTGATGCCACCCCAGAGAGAATGTCAGTTCCCCACGAAGACACAAAGAAAAGACGTGGCCGTGTAAAGCCAATTTATTTATCTTTCAAAAATAAATCTTCGAGGCTGAGGCTAAACATCTGATATGTGTTGTGGTGTATTAATGTAGTATAGTATCCACCTTATTTTTAATGTAATGTTGCCTTCGCATGCTATCAGAATTATCGTAAGTATGAGTTTCCTAGTTAAAAACTGGACATGAATTTTCATTTGTCAATCAATTGCCCCTTTAAGTCTAATTTACCACTGGGAACTCTGGGAAGTTCCCAAGGTGGCAAAGGGGAGAACAATCGATAGTTTTTTCCACAACTGCTATCATGTTGTATTGTCTTTTAAGTAGCGCATATTAACATATAGGAGTAGTCATTTGAAGTTTATCATTTGTTTTATACACAGCGAAAATAGCCTGTATTTCACCGAAATTCCAGAATCATCCGCAAACTGAATATTGATAGCATGGTGAATGTGTATATGGTTGTCAATAAATGGGACACTACATTTAATTTTGGCTTTAATAAGATTTTTTTATTTATTGATTAATAGAGGGTGTGGCCATTTGTAAAGTGAATGTGCAATGCTTCCGGTGTCCTCAACTAGTTATTTTTAGCTGTAAAAAACTGATACTGCAAACTATGATATTGAAAAGTATTTCTAACCATTATTATTTTTATTTATTGTCGTAAACACTGGTTTGTAGCATAAATAGTTTTACAGTTTTCAGCACTTTGATATTCTTCTAGTTATTTACCTATAGCGGCCAATGAATTGAAACTCTCACACATTCACAGAAAATAGTACAGGATAATACTGTATGTAATTCGATACAGTATGGCATAGTATAGTGTAGTAGGGTAAGCTGGGGAAGAAGCCCCTAATAATATATCATACAGTATTTTTAAATGTATAAATGTGTTAAACCACAAATAAATCACATTATAATAAAAACTTACTGTATGAATCTAAATTATTCCACAAATTTTATATTAAAATTTGTAAATTCTAAATGTAAAATCACTATTATTCAATGATACAAAACTTTATGTTCAGAAAAACTAATTATACTACAAAAACTTGAATCTTTTTTTAATATTATTTTTAAAAACAATTTTTTTTTTTTTTTTTTTTTTAATAACCGATATACACTGTGTACTGTACTTCAATTACGGAGAAAACTCTAAAAAGAAAATTTAGTGATTTCTCCATTACCACATTGAGTATTTCAGCCATAAATTACAACATGATTAATATGAGTTGGCCACTGAGAATAATTAACGGGTCTCAATGGTCTCCTAGGTGACGTGTCAGAATAAGAGCGGTTCAGAAGCCCAATATGATGCAAGAAAAAAATCAAGGACGAGACGTCGACCGGCATGGCGCAGCCAGGGCCTCACCCTGGAGACAGGCCCGGGGTTGGGCATGCGAGCGCCTGGTGGCCGGGCCTCCCCCCATGGGGTCCGGCCGGGCTCAGCCTGAATGAGTGACGTGGGCTCACCACCTGCAGGAGGGACCGTAAGGGGCTGGTGCATAGTGGATCGGGCGGCAGTTCGATCTCTGGACACGGAAACTGGCTTTAGGGATGTGGAACATCACCTCGCTGGCGGGGAAGGAGCCTGAGCTTGTGCGGAAGGTTGAGAGATACCAACTAAAGATAGTCGGGATCACCTCCACGTGCAGCTTGGGCTCTGGAACCACACTCCTTGAGAGAGGTTGGACTCTCAACCACTCTGGAGTTGCCCATGGTGAGAGGCGGCGGGCTGGTGTGGGTTTGCTTGTAGCCCACCAGCTCTGCCACCATGTGTTGGAGTTCACCCCGGTGAACGAGAGGGTCGCTACCCTGCGCCTTCGGGTCGGGGACAGATCTCTCACTGTCGTGTGCGCCTATGGGCCAAACGGCAGTGCAGAGTACCCGGCCCTCTTGAGGTTCCTGGAAGGGGTGCTGGAAAGTGCTCTGACTGGGGACTCCATCGTTCTACTGGGGGACTTCAATGCCCATGTGGGCAGCTACAGTGACAACTGGAGGGGTGTGATTGGGAGGAACGGCCCCCCTGATCTGAACCCGAGCGGTGTTTTGTTATTGGACTTCTGTGCTAGTCACAGTTTGTTCGTAACGAACACCATGTTCAAGCATAAGGGTGTCCATCAGTGCACGTGGCACCATGACACCCTAGGTCGGAGGTCGATGATCGACTTTGTGGTCGTTTCATCTGACCTCCGGCCACATGTCTTGGACACTCGGGTGAAGAGAGGGGCGGAGCTGTCAACTGATCACCACCTGGTGGCAGGGGAGGAAGCTGGACAGACTGTACTGTGTACTGTACCCAAATGTACTGTGAGGGTCTGTTGGGAACGTTTGGCTGAGTCCCATGTCAACAGTGTTAATTTCATTAACGAAAACTATGACGAAAAATGTTCGTTGACGACCTTTTTTTCCCTGACTAAGGCAAGACGATGAGAGACGACACCCACGTCATTAAACGATAACTGTGACTATATCAATACATGCAATATCGTTGACGAAAAAAGACGAGACTGAAATGTGTGTAAATTTTTTTTTAAACTTGACCAAAACCACTTGTTTGTGTCAAATAAAGGAGACGACAACACATTGACTGTTTTTACGAGCGTTCAGGCATACGGTTGCCAGATTTTAATAATTTAAACCCCCAGTCAGAGCTTTTCAGTTAAAAGAAAATGTTTCTACCCGGTCTTTTCAATAGTATCTGGCAACCATTCGCGCACGCTCTCTACACTGCTGAAGAAGCGCGGATGATCTGAAAACACAGACACAATCTGTGAATCTGGGATCAAAATGCAGGCTGATATCCAGCAGTGTTTTTAATGTTGATCATATTATACGAACAAGAATGCAATGTTTCCCGAATATCCACACGATTTCAAATGTGACATTGATTTTATACAACAGTTCAACAAACAGAAGGGTAACATTAAGTGTAGGCTACTACATTTAAAACAGTATTGTCAGTAGGCTTATTGCTCTACTTTGCAACGAAAGCCATAGCAGAACTGCAGCACACAGCGGTGATTCGTGAACGAATCTATGGCTTTGAACAAATCGTGAGATTCAATAACCCGTTCATAAATATAGCAACTTGCTTCGTTACTGAATGAATGAATGACTCGATGTCATAAAGACAGTGACTTACTGCCACCTACTCGCAATTTTAATTTAATATTTAAAATTATCACTTAGTTTTTACCATCATTGCATATTTATTGAACATTGTTTAATTTAAAGCATTATTTATTTTATAAAGGTACTTATAAAGGTAAAAAATTAACTGGAAAAATCGTTTAAAGGGGTCAAATATTGTCCCTTAATGGAAAAGGTGTGACTGCAGTCTAAGTGGAAGAGAGGGAGGTAGGACACTCTAAAAACCACTGAACCACTGAACTAAGGAAAAAGGGTATGTAGAATTGCACAAGTGCTACTGCTAAAGAGTGCAATGTCAATACAGCCTGTTACCTTCATTTAAATTTCTCATAAGCTTAATTGAATTGGCCTAGAGATAAAAATTATAAAGAATTTTTTTGTCTAAAGACTACATATAAATAGCTACCAAAATTAATGTCGGTAACTGCAGTTTGACTAAAAGTTGACAAAAAATGCAATGACTTTTCGTCAACTAAAACTAGACTAAAACTATGAAAGACAAAATGGCTAAAATGTGACTAAGACCAATAAGCATTTTCGTCTGAAGATGAAGATTAAGACTAAATCAAAAATGGCTGCCAAAATTAACACTGCATGTCAGAGAGATCTTCAACTCCCACCTCCGGCAGAGCTTCGAATGGATCCCGAGGGAGTTTGGAGATATTGAGTCAGAGTGGACCATATTCTCTACCTCCATTGTCGACGCAGCTGCTCGGAGCTGTGGCCGTAAGGTCTCCGGTGCCTGTCGAGGCGGCAATCCACAAACGCGGTGGTGGACACCGAAAGTAAGGGATGCCATCAAGCTGAAGGAGGAGTCCTATCAGGCCTGGCCCGGGTTGTTGTGGAGGCCAAAAAAAAAATAATCGGGCTTTGGAGGAGTTCGGTGAGGCCATGGAGAAGGACTATCGGTTGGCCTCGAAAAGATTCTGGGAAACCGTCCGGCGCCTCAGGAGGGGGAAGCAGTGCCCTACCAACACTGTTTACAGTGGAGGTGGGCAGCTGTTGACCTCAACTGGGGATATTGTCGGACGGTGGAAGGAATACTTTGAGGATCTCCTCAATCCCAACGACACGTCTTCCATTGAGAAAGCAGAGGCCGAGGGCTCGGAGGTGGACTCGTCCATCACCCAAGCTAAAGTCACCGAGGTAGTCAAGAAACTCATTGGTTGCAAGGCACCGGGGGTGGATGAGATCCGTCCTGAGTACCTCAAGTCTCTGGATGTTGTGGGGCTGTCTTGGCTGACACACCTCTGCAGCATCGCGTGGCGGTTGGGGACAGTACTTCTGGACTGGTGGTCCCTCTTTTCAAGAAGGGGGACCAGAGGGTGTGTTCAACTACAGGGGGATCACACTTCTCAGCCTCCCCGGGAGAGTCTATGCCAGGGTACTGGAGAGGATGATTCGGCCGATAGTAAAACCTCGGATTCAGGAGGAACAGTGCGGTTTTCGTCCCGGTCGTGGAACACTGGACCAGCTCTATACCCTCTCTATGGTGCTGGGGACCACACGATTTCATCTCTGCTTTTTGCGAATGATGTTGTCATGTTGGCCTCATCAGACCAGGACCTCCAGCATGCACTGGGACGGTTTGCAGCCAAGTGTGAAGCGGCTGGGATGAGAATCAGCACCTCCAAGTCCGAGGCCAGGTTCTCAGTCAGAAAAGGGTGGCTTGCCTGCTTCAGGTAGGTGGAGAGTTCCTGCCTCAAGTGAAGGAGTTCAAGTATCTGGGGGACTTGTTCACGAGTGAGGGAAGGATGGAACGGGAGATTGACACCACTGCATTTAATAGTGTTTAAAATGGCTGTTCAGTTTTGCACACACATTTGCCAGTAAAATTGATGTAAATGATCTCAAATTCATAAAAAGATAGCATGGGTATAAGTGAAATCAGAAAAGAGGTTGAAAGAGGACAGCTGCAGGGGGGAAGGATTGCACAGAATTGAACTGAAAGCCCATGTGTGGGAGGATAGATGTTTGAATAGCTCACACCTACTGTGAAAGTCTGAGAGGTATTTTAAAGCCTCCTTCTGACACCCTGATCTACAGGGTTTCTCAATGTCACAGAAAGGGACACAGTGTGAACAGAGAGGCAATTACACTCAACACTTTTTCTATTTGGCACAACGTGTACATACACGCATGAACACACAAAAACACACAAACACCCCAGAAGTCAATGACCTCTAAACTGACACCTGGCCCCAAATTTCCAAAATATCTAGCATAGTCAATATTATTTCAGTTGTCGTTTGTAAGCCAACCATATTGCTCACACTTGAAGTACTTTATTTATACTTTACTCATTCTTAAACTTTGGCACATAACATCACAAACATACAATTTCCACTTGCTGGACGATCAAATGGACAACTAAATACCTGTATATTAATATATTTTGCAGGTGCTTTTATCCAAAGTGATTTACATTGCATTTAAGGTATTGAGCTACAGGAAGGCCATTGCAGGATGAGCCATATAGTA
Source organism: Squalius cephalus (assembly GCF_949319135.1). Lineage (NCBI taxonomy): Eukaryota > Metazoa > Chordata > Actinopteri > Cypriniformes > Leuciscidae > Squalius > Squalius cephalus. The sequence goes on along the minus strand of NC_137124.1, from coordinate 16,352,282 downwards.
GACTTTATGGTATGCTGTTTTGACGTGGGCTTGTAGGTAACCACACAGCAACCACCTAGCAACAAACTAAAAACCACAGAAAACAACCACATATTAACGCCCTGGCAACCACTATAAAAACATAATATTGTAGAAACACTTTTGCACTGGTAAGTGCCACTCACATTCTTCAAAATGTTTGAATGCTCTTTCTAATGAGATCTGGAGCTTGTCTGAGGAACCATGTCGATTTAGAGCCCTTTTGTGGAGGAGTTTGTTTTCGGAAAGTTTTAAAAAGTATGTCTCCACCGATGTCTGTAGCCATGCACGATAAAAATAATGACTCTACCTGGCCCTACTCCATGCTTCACAACTTTATGGGTATTAAGCATTTTCTGCTTCATAAATTAAATATACTTGCATTTTTACGACTAGGGGACACTCCACAGGTGCAGCTGTAAAGCTTCACTGTGTGTGTAACAGTGGCTTCACTGTGTGCGTAATATAACGTTTGTCAATCGATGCATATTCTGGGCTGAAAGCACGTTTCAGACAACATAGCCATACTGGAAAAAAACATATTAAACTAGTCTAAACTTGTTTGCTAGTCTTATCCGGCCTTTCATCTAGACTCAAGCTGGCTGTTTTTAGAGAGGTTTTGAAACACGCAAACCATTTAAGGCTGGATTAAGCTGGGGTTTTTTTCAGCAGGGACTGTGATGGATGGGTACTGATGTGCTTTATAAATACATACACGTGTACACAATTATTCGTTAATTAATTTACATTAACACTTTTTCATGCTTTAAAACCTTCTGCTAATTTAAAAAGATCCTACCTGCTTCTGTCTGTCTATTGATGAGATGTGCTTTCTCTTTGTCAGATCAATTCAGCACTGACACACAAATCAATCAGATTCTAATGTGTTTATGTCTGTGTGTGTGTGTGTTCTGTAAATGGCAAAATGGTGAATACCGCAGTAGGCTGCATTGTGGTCCGGCTCAAATGCGTTCCAGGTGACAGTCAGCGATTTATACAACACTCACAGCCTTCTGAAGTCCCACACATTTCGTACACACAAGGTCCAAAGCTACATGCAAAGCTCTGTGTGTTTTTCCACAGTCGGAGCTTCAACCCTCACAGTGAGAGACAGACAGAATGCATATGAGGAATTGCTGTTGACACCAGCTGAAGTATTTCCAGTAAGTACTAAGGAAACAGAATGTCCAGATTTAAAATTAGAACATGATGAAAATAGAACATCAAGACAAAAGAGAAAAAAAAGCATAGTCAAGGCCATTGTTTAGTTTAAAGTGTCATGCACATTTTGAAATTAAACAAAAGAGACATTAAGCAAAAAAAGGCCATCTGTGGCACTTGTAAGCATACTACTGAGCTACAAAGACTACAAATGATCCACTCAAAGTCTACAAATACAAAATAGCCATGTGTCTGCAATTAAAAAAGTCTTACTCACAAGTAACACTTTAGAATACTGTTCCATCATTAATGACAACTACACAGGAACAAAGGAGTAAAGGGTTATTAACACTCTAGTGATTATGATTAACTAACAAGAAACAAATTAATTAAATACTAAGTAATAGTGCTCAGTTGAATGATGTAGTTATTTTAATTATTTTTCATACCTCTCGGAGCAATGCTAAGAACTACTATAGACAGGGTCATAATTAATGAATAATGCATAATGTATAATTAAGTGATGATCATGGTAACCCATGACTCTCAAGTATCACCAAATCTTTCAGATGGACTTAGTAGTTATTTGGAACAGTATTCTAAAGTGAGAAGCATGATAATTCCCTACCCAGTAATGACTGAAGCTATTGTAAGCTTTTGAGGTTTTTGTAAGGATTTGCATAATACTTGCTTCTGACGAATTTGGTAACACGTGATTCATCACTAGTGGGTTACCATGATCTTCGCTTTAGAATACTGATCCAAATAATTTGTAATTCCTTTAAAAGGATGTAGAAACACTTGAGTCATTACCATCCAAATCCTTACAAAAACCTCAAAAGCTTACAATGACTTGAGTCATGACCAGGTAGTAATCAGAGTCACTCCTAGTGGGTTCCCATGATCTTCACTTTAGAATGAATTATACATTATGTTCTTAAGTAGTTCTTAGTAGTCCTTTGGGGGGTATGACAATTTTTTAGTTGCTTATTAGCTAATATTAGCCAATAGTTAACTACCGCATTCAACTGAGCGCCATTACTTAATAATTCCTTAATAGGAGTTTCTTGTTAATTAATACTAGTTAATGTTAATATTGCGTTACTCCTTTGTTCCTGTGTAAGTTATTCATTAATGATGGAACACTATTATAAAGTGTTACCTACTCATATAAATAATGTTTATAAACAACTGATACAACGTTGTCTTTTATCACTGAAAAGCCTCTCAGCAACAAGAACAAAAATGAACAAAGAACTTCGGTCCTTTTACAATACACTGAACAATAGTATTCCATTTATTTAATAGCTCAGGGGCCTTTAACCTTTTACAGATTGTTTGGTGGATAAAATTAAGTAAAACATTTGTAAAATTATTAATACATTTTTATGTGGCCATTTTAACTTTAGCTTTGTTTATATTTGGTTGTAGTGAACTTAAAGGTATAGTTCACCCAAAAATAAAAATTCTGTCATCATTTACTCATCTTCATGTCGTTCCAAAACGGTTTCATTTTATTTTTCTGAGGAACAGAAAAAGAAAATATTTTCATAAATGTTTTAGGCTGCATCTGAATTTGGATACTTCAATACTAAATAGTATGTGAAAAGAGTATTCGAATTCTTCATAAAACAGTAGTCAAACCTAGATGACTTACTACTTCCGACAAGATTCTGAAGAGTGCATCTGATGGACACGACTAAGAATTTGTGAATAGCAGTGAAATAACGCAACTGATGCTGGTAGGTCACATGACAATGAGAACATGACGGATACATATACTATGAGAACAGTATAACGGTCACAAAGTAATTACTTATTCAAAAGAAGTACCTACTCCAAGATTATGTACATATTTTCATGCATCTCACATAAAAATATCTTGAATATTGCACAACAATTGGCAGACCCCTACAGTACAACCACAGGCATCCTACAGGTTGAGGACCCCCTATGACGACCCCGGTATACCTTGAATGCAGGGTTGCTTTGTATAACGCATAATGTCTGCCAATACATAAAATATAAATAAATGCACATTAGTTTAAGTACAGTGAATCAATTAACTATTGCTGGGCCCAGAGTTGATTCCTGAGCGCAGCAACACTGAAAAACAATCTGCATTTAATTTATTACTTTCATACACTTACATTAAAATGTGTTCCACTGATCTTTCTAATAGATGTAATCATGCGTATACATCAGGGTAGAGAATGATGCAGTGTGTGGGGAATATTTAGCTCAGGCCTGGTATGCAAACACAAAGAAACAATGAAAACTGTTATTCTAAACGATTCCTAGTAGCTGGAAAAACAGGTTCTACAACAAGACACCATGTTTTAATGAAGACTCCTTACTCGATTGAACAAGCTGAATTACATGAATCGATGTATCTTCAAGGGGCAGAGTAATTTTTTCTGCATGGATTGTGCACCCTTCCACTCTTTGTTATACTCTGTTCTTGGTGCTGTAATACCTTCAAAAGGTTCAACATGATATTCTACTACTGTCCCGTTTGAAAACCCTGCAAAAAACTGCAAGACATTTCTATAGTTATCACTACACTAAGTACAGTACACATGCAGAAAATCAACATTTGAGATCCACTCCCACTAGTAAATGTGGTTGTCACTTCCGTTCGTCCTTTTGCTAATAAACAGATTGCTGTATAAGTTATATTATATCAGGCCAATACTGCATTATGCTATCCGAGCTGAAGTTCTGATCTGAACTGCTGACACTATAACAGTTAAAGGGTGTAACAACTGGAAACAGGCTGCTGGAATGAACATTGGTCTCCAAAGGCATGTCTAAAAGAAACACCTCACCAGTCAAGTCATGTGAAAGGAAAGAGAGAGGTGCAGTGACAGTGCCAAAGACATAGCTACACTCATGAATACTGAACAACTGAAGAGAAACTGGCACTAGATTTGTCTTATTCTGGTAAGTCAATTCCCTTCATAAGGGAAGCCAAAAGTCTTTAATGAACTAAACTCCTGAGAACTGAACTATATTCCTGAGAACACAGTTGTCAACTTTGTCAGTTTCATTTGATATATTAAACCCTAGTTAAAATTAGCACTACCTATGCCACTCCTCTCAAACCCTTGGAAATACACTATCAATCAAAAGTTTGAGGTTGGCAATATTTTTTATGTTTTTGAAAGAAGTATCTTCTCTCCAAGGCAGCACTTATTTGATCAAAAATACAGTAAAAACAGTAAGACTGAATTTTACAGTAAATACTGAATTTTCAGCAGCCATTACTTCAGTCTTCAGTGTCACGTGATCCTTCAGAAATCATTCTAATATGCTGATTTGGTGCTCAAAAATTTCATCAATTAATGTGTCCTTGCTGAATAAAAGTATTTGTTTCTTTTTTTTTTAATTCACTGACCCCAAACTTTTGAACAATAAATGTTACGTTTAGTCACAAGTGTGGCAAGTATGACCGCTCAGAATATCAAAATGCCTCTGTGTGATTCATCCCAGCACTGATGCTGCCCAGGGAAGAAAAGTGACATATGGGGCATCTCTGGTATTTTGACACCTAAAAAAGACAGACTCAGAGGGAAACGGCCGGAGAAGCTCCCACATGCTGTGGCACTGAACCTGGGATGTCTCTAGTGCCAAGGACTCTGTGACAGGTGGACTGTTTCTGTAGCTTGTCTCTGGGGCTGTAATCTTGGGACGTGGGTACGAGAGCACACCAAGACAAGATCAGATGAGATGTGTGAGAGACCGACAGAGAGGAAAAGAGAGAAAAGGGCAGACAGGCAGAAAGGGAATTTTCCCCTGTGGACGCACACAACGGTTTCCGTGCACTACACGCATGTCGCATGGATTTATCCATGTGTGTTTTTGTGTTCGGTGCCTGTTTGGGCAGCTTTCGTTTTACATAAAGAAATTAAAGAACACAAAATGATTAAGCAGAGGATCTTCTAATGCTCATGGTGACGGTCACACCAGCAAATCAATTTAAACTGGAGCAGGTCAGGTCACCGCTTAAGATTATTGACATTCTTTATCCCATCATCAGTGTGTGCTGGATGTTAGTAAAAACAAAAGCATTGAAAAGATATGCCAACAAACATTTTAAATCCAACGAAAACAAATGTTATATAAAAAAATAAAATAAAAAAACTGAACCACAATCAAGGCAAAACTACTACAAAATACTGTGTTTCATTCATAGTGGTGAGCCATTCCCACTGGGTACAATCAGACCTGACAGAACACTGAATAAGCACAGTCCAGGGCCACTCAGACAAAGCCCTAATGCCTGCACCAGGCAGCCGATTCATATTTATGAGAAACCCCACAGAGAAGCAGAACATTAAACATAAAACCAAAGCCCAGAACACCAGAACACAATCCAGCACAGCCTCACATCATCAATTTCTCTCCAGGGTGCTAACTCTAGATCAGTTGTCCACTTCAATACATAAACTAATGAGATCAGAAAGAAAATGATGAAGGTTGATTCCAGATGAGCTAAGATGTATTATAAACGATCTGGAATGAGTATGAACAAAACAAAATCACAACCAGGGAAAAGCATTATTCCCATACATCACATGTAGATCATTTCTAATGGACCCTTTTCAGGGTTATCAGAAGCGGAAGTCACCATAGATGGGTACATTTATATAGTGGTAAACAGGTTACTTCATCAAATATGATGGTTGGGTTTCCATTTGTTCCAATAGTAAAAGAAAAATAATCCACAATAGCATTTCCACGACTTTCCAAAACAGGAAAAAACATTACAGAGATGGATTACAGTAGTCAGAGGAGAGAAAGATTACAAATTTACCATCAGCCATTGTAGAAACACCTTCACAGCAAGTTTTTAGAACTTAAAGAAATATTGATATAAATGTACATTATTATTATTATTAATAAATAATGAAAATAAAAATAAGTGTTGCTTGATTCACGATGTTAATAACTATAGAAATGATCACCACAGTCTGTGAAAAGTAGGCCTATCCATTGGTTATATTGGTTGCATATGACCTCAGGTCAAAGAAAATGTGGATTAAAACAATATTTCATCTACCCCATTTTAATGGAAGAGCCAGATAATTAGATGTCTTAAAAACAGTATTAAAATCCTAACACACCTTTCTATAAAACAATAGGATGCTAATTAACTCACTTTCATTCTCAAAAAGCAGACTTAATGTCATTTTTAAACTACGCTAAATGTGGAACAATTACGCATGCAACTGCGCGCGGATGATGTCAGTCGTATTGCGTCATTTCATCTTATTACAGCGTTCACTTTTCAAACCTGTACGCGTCCTCACTCTTTCACGCGGGCGCGCGCCTCTCCAAGTCCTATACATAAGGAATTGGAAGGAATCTGGACACATCGCGTCGGATAATGTCACCACACGAAACCAGTAATAAATTCACTGCTAGTCTCAGAGAGATCCCACTTATTAAATTGATATCACCAATTAATCATCAATTTTAATTAGATCAAGGAAAATATACCTCAGCAACTACAATGAACGTGACCAATGTTCATAAATTTGTCTCTACAGTATGTCACTAAATCTGACTCATGAAACTAGATTTCTTAGAGCAAAGACACATTTAAATGCCACTAGAAGGGGATTCATTTTACACTCTGACATTGACAGTAAATTGCGAACAACCGAGGAAAGACTTGAGTAAGGTCATGACTCTATTTCATGAAAATGTTTGACTTAATGTGTTTAATATCACTTGATTAACAAGATGCGTAATAGATGTGGAGCGATGCGCAGAGGAAACACTGAAGTTCTGTTACACATCACAGCGCATTCAATAAAATCTACGAGGTTCATCTCCAACTATAATAGCAAAATCACCAGCAATGCCGTCATTAAAATAAGCTTTTATAGCATTTACAAGATGTGTTGTCTTATCCTGCGCGCAGGATCATTGCCAAACAAAGAGAAGCTAAATTACTTGAAATGGCTTAAATCCACATTTTAAAACGTTAAGAATTCATTCACTTTCCCAACTTACAGTCTTTTTAAGACATAAGTAACTGTGAATACTTCAATCAGGCTTTTTTAAATACTTTTTTCTACAAATGAATATGTAAATGAATTGTAAAAATACAATTGTTAAATGAATACGTGATACTTCGCAGTGAGAAGATATAGACTACATCCATCTAAAACGAATTAAATAAATAAACACCAGTGTTTTCTCGCACGTAAAAAAAAAGAATAAATGTTATTTATGATTAACTCACCCATTAAGGAATCGTCTGTCTCTTCTGACCTGCCGGCATTCTTGCGTTTCTCCTCTCCTATTTAGTCTTCTTTCACTTTCATTGATGACGAATTCCTCAAGAACGCAAGCCCGTGGCAGGACGAGGATTGTGCTCATTCAGACTGAAGCGCGGAAAGAGAGAGGGAGGGAGAGAGGGAGAGAGAGCGCGCGCGCGAGCGCCGTCACTGCCTGCAACCAGCCGCACACCAAACAACGCGCGAGGATCCACAGGCTGTGTGTTAATGCAGCTGCGCTCTGGCGCACGGCCAACGGGTAGCAAGGGTGGTGGCCAGCCAGTTTATCTGTAACGCATCTCACAGTACTCGACGGTCCGGTTTAATTACTCTGAACTTGCAATTAGTGAGCGACTGAGCACTTTTCTCACCATCAAGAAAAGTGAAAGTCACGCACAGAGATCGTTTCATAATAAAGTCGTCTAAGTTCATGGTGTAGGCCTAAATCAATCCAGAGCCAAAAGTTATCATACCAGAAGTTAAATTAGGCAGTTTTGTAAATGTCACTTCTTCACAAACCAATTTACATACTGCGTCTTTAACTAAAATGCAGGCTACATGCCTTAAACTTATTACAATGTACAGTACAGATTTGTGCATACTGTTGCAGTGTCCATAAAAATAACACACACATATACATTGATCGTTGATATACATATATATATATTTGATCAAATACAGTGAAAGCAGTAATGCTGTATATATATATATATATATATATATATATATATATATATATATATATATATATATATATATATATATATATATATATATATATATTTTTTTTTTTTTTTTTTTTTTTTTTTTTATTATTATTTTTTTTTAAAGATGACTATTGGAAAATATTTAAAAATGTAATTTATTCCTCCCAGTTTAGAAAAATATTAGGCAGCAAAAAAATGGTGTTGAACATTAATAAAAATAAAAAACATTATTTATAATTGAGCACCAAATCAGCATATTAGGGTGAGTTCTTAAAGATCATGTGACACTGACGACTGGAGTAGGCCTAATTATTCTTGTACAATTATGGATCCTATATAATTATGTACAATTACTGTAAGTACATATATACACTCACCTAAAGGATTATTAGGAACACCATACTAATACTGTGTTTGACCCCCTTTCGCCTTCAGAACTGCCTTAATTCTACGTGGCATTGATTCAACAAGGTGCTGAAAGCATTCTTTAGAAATGTTGGCCCATATTGATAGGATAGCATCTTGCAGTTGATGGAGATTTGTGGGATGCACATCCAGGACACGAAGCTCCCGTTCCACCACATCCCAAAGATGCTCTATTGGGTTGAGATCTGGTGACTGTGGGGGCCATTTTAGTACAGTGAACTCATTGTCATGTTCAAGAAACCAATTTGAAATGATTCGAGCTTTGTGACATGGTGCATTATCCTGCTGGAAGTAGCCATCAGAGGATGGGTACATGGTGGTCATAAAGGGATGGACATGGTCAGAAACAATGCTCAGGTAGGCCGTGGCATTTAAACGATGCCCAATTGGCACTAAGGGGCCTAAAGTGTGCCAAGAAAACATCCCCCACACCATTACACCACCACCAGCCTGCACAGTGGTAACAAGGCATGATGGATCCATGTTCTCATTCTGTTTACGCCAAATTCTGACTCTACCATCTGAATGTCTCAACAGAAATCGAGACTCATCAGACCAGGCAACATTTTTCCAGTCTTCAACTGTCCAATTTTGGTGAGCTTGTGCAAATTGTAGCCTCTTTTTCCTATTTGTAGTGGAGATGAGTGGTACCCGGTGTGGTCTTCTGCTGTTGTAGCCCATCCGCCTCAAGGTTGTGCGTGTTGTGGCTTCACAAATGCTTTGCTGCATACCTCGGTTGTAACGAGTGGTTATTTCAGTCAAAGTTGCTCTTCTATCAGCTTGAATCAGTCGGCCCATTCTCCTCTGACCTCTAGCATCAACAAGGCATTTTTGCCCACAGGACTGCCGCATACTGGATGTTTTTCCCTTTTCACACCATTCTTTGTAAACCCTAGAAATGGTTGTGCATGAAAATCCCAGTAACTGAGCAGATTGTGAAATACTCAGACCGGCCCGTCTGGCACCAACAACCGCCACGCTCAAAATTGCTTAAATCACCTTTCTTTCCCATTCTGACATTCAGTTTGGAGTTTAGGAGATTGTCTTGACCAGGACCACACCCCTAAATGCATTGAAGCAACTGCCATGTGATTGGTTGATTAGATAATTGCATTAATGAGAAATTGAACAGGTGTTCCTAATAATCCTTTAGGTGAGTGTATATACTTAATTTTACAAACACACACACATGCATTTTATTCATGGTGACAAAGACATTGGAGACAGAAATGGGGAGTAGAGTTTGGGCCATATAGGCATTGTTAGACCCTATTTGTATGTCTTTCATCGCAATCCACCCCTAAAAATCTGTGATTATAGCTGTCAACACTCTTAAACATCTGCGCTTATGTGATCTCTCTTCACTTTGTCTAAACCAAACAGCTGCAGTGAGCTATCGGTGGTTATTTCACTTAGAATCAACTCTTACCAGTCCCTTATCTTTTCAAAAAAACTAACGATGGTTACATTAGGTATTATTCTTAGTCAGAGGAAGACTCGCTCATAGGCAGGCTGGCAGTGTTCTGCACGGAGCACTACCCGCACACAGCTGTTCACAGATGCACACTTCATTTCTCTGTGTCTCATCAGAACGCTCTCTGGTCCAGTGAAATCACAACATCAAATGCAACTAAATCTCTCACCTTAACTGATTTACATCTACTGATAAACAGATGGCATTTGTTTATTAAAGCAAAATCGTCAGTCAAGCGAGATTCAAAAAGAAAATGCAAAACATTTTGTTTTTTACAACATAATTTTTAAATCATAGCACCTCCTATTATTCTCAGTGATGATTCATTACTCTAATACTATATTTAAGGGGTGCTCATTTGTCATAAATAATGCAAACATATCACCTAAACTTAAAGGTTTTATGAGATTCACCCAAATGCAGTCAATCCTCTTGACAGCCAGGAGCGTCTGCACTCTTATGTGGTATGACTAATCATACCTAACAAAACACCTTTTCAAAGAGGCAATTATGAAGGACTGCATGGTGCTGTGAGGAGTAGAATACGATTAGATGAGATCTGCAGTTGAGCATTTTGGCACCATCCCAGTGCTGAGTGCTACGTGTTAAATTATACAGACCCAGCATGGTTCCTACGAATGGCTTCGTTGTGCTTCTGACATATCATTTGTGACAACAGCGGGGACCTGAACTTCCCCTAAAGCCAAGCTAGGACAGATCGACCGAATGCACAGAGGCCAAATGGAGCTCCATGAGGATTGGAGGGCAAGAGGAGCAGAGCAATAAAATATCCAGTCTATGATATGAATGAAGATTATGGGATTTGAAAGGTCAATCAGTTCCAACTCAAATGTCTCAAGTATAATCATAAAAGCCAACACTCATTACTAGGTCTACTGGGGTTAGAGAGAACTGAAATAGACCATATAATGGTCCGGGATGTTTAGTGGAAAAAATCTCATCCTTAGAAGAGCATAAAAGCACAACTCCTACCTTTAATTCTGTTCTGAGTACCACCCTCCATCAACGCCTCCTATGTGCATTAGCGTTTGGGAGGTAATGAGTGCAGACCCCTGGAGGAAAGAAAATTTCCCTTCTCTTACCCAGGCCACAGGCAAGTCTAATGGGCCTCACAGGAACATCTCGCACCATACACACACACACACACACACACACACACACACACACACACACACACACACACACACACACACACACACACACACACACACACACACACACACACACACACACACACACACACACAAAGCGTATCAAAATAGCTGAAAGGTAATCTGGCCTCCCTCTCCAACTTTGCCAGCAGACAGGATCATTAGACTACTCAACAATGATGAGGGATATTTGAGGCACATTTCCCCCACTTTCAGGAAAGATACATTTGGAGAATGTCAAACGACGATTCCTGCTTCCCACACCCACATGTACCACCTGCTGTATGCACACCAATCATTAAGGGCTTTGTAGAAGAAAAAGACACAGAGAAGCAAGGGTAGTGATTATAACCTTTTCTCCTGGGTTCCTCATCTTCCTGTCATATACACTATAGAGCTTCTCTGAGCAGACCTTCCTAAACTAATAATAAGCTAAGCCCTGTGGGGGAAATGTTGTGGGTTAAGTCAGTTAAAGAAACAAAGGTTCACGTATGTTCACTGCAAGGAAATGTAAAGATGCCCTAGAATTGATGAGGGATAATGGCTTGTAATAAACATTAAGGTCTGAAAAGCCACTGAAAAGCTACATTATGCTGTGATTACAGCTTTGTTCAGTGTACAGCTGAGGCTAGCAAGTGTCTTTATTCTACAAATAACCCAAAGCACTGCCAAAATATTGGAAAGCCATGTTCCCACAATAACTGTTAAAGGGTTAGTTCAGCCAAAAATGGAAATTCTGTCATCATTTACTCATGTCAAAGGGCGTAGTTTTGGTTTGAACATTGGGGGAGTTTAAGCGGGGTTTATTCCTTTGTTTGTTTATTGTTTATTAATCTTGGCGCACGCACAGTATTCAGTGATTCGCAAGCCAGAGGGTTGTTCCACAAAACAAGATTAGAATACAAGCCAGGCTTATTTTGGCTAGTCAGACTTATTGTCTGTGGATTCCGTTTCATAAAGCAAACTTAAAATAGTTCAAACTCAGTTACTTTGGCAACTTATTAAAGTGCATTTAGCAAATGCACTTTAATAATAAATGTAATAAATTCGAACATACAAAAAGTGTAACAAATGTAAAGGAGTAAAGTTACATTTGTTTAGTTGGTGTTATTTTTGTAATGAATCAATTAAATGTCTATAAATAGGGAGCTCAACCCATATGTCGGACGCATAATCATGGCATGTCCTTTCATTGATGAGGTGCTGGATGAGGGAGCGATAATCATACACAGGGCATTTCAAAGAGAACATACTTTCAGGGACAGGGCAGACCCGTTGGCTTTTTCTGACAACTACCTGCATGAGCGGTATAGATCCTCAAGGGAAGGGATAGCATATATTTGTAGATTACTGAGCCCACACATCACAAATAGCACATGGCGCAATAAAGTGCTCACAGTCCCGCAGACTGTGTGCATTGCACTTCACCTTTTTGCCAGCAGAACATTTTTGTACACAGTTGGAGATGCAGAGAATATCAGCAAAGCATCTGTTTGCTGGCTCTGTACAAACTGTGTACTTGTCTTTAAAAAAAAATACTCAATGTGTTCATCACCTTCCCTGGCCACAGAGTGATTCGTACTATTATACCGGCCTTTTATGGAATCGCTGGTAAGTTCAAATATTAACTATGTATAAAATGGAAATATTTATTGTCTGTTAATGTTAGACATGGCAATTTAAAGACAAACACTTAACTTTTGTAGCTTTCCCAAATGTTATCGGTGCTCTGGACTGCACCCACGTGCGCATAAAGCGTCCGTCTGGTCCACATGAAGCCACACTAGTAGGAAGTCCCACACAAGTTCCACATTAATAGGAAATCATTACACAGCATCAATGTACAGGTACAGTCCTACTTAGATGCCACAGTAGGCTACTACTGTAGAACCAATTGTTCTGTACAATAAGCTGGGCACCAGTGTTCTGTTCATTACAAATGCAGTAAAAATCCTCATTTTATATCTATGTAAGTCCAGTGTAGTGACCTACATTTTTTATTATTTAGATGATCTGTGATGCAGATTGCATCATCACAAATGTAGAGGCGTGCATGATTCCAGAATCTTTCGGGCCTCTGCTCTTTCCCACCAACTGGCATAAGGTATGTTAGTCACTTAACTTTATGGCAAAAACTACAGCTTTAAAATACCTTCACCAAATTCAATGCTAAATAATAATAATAATAATAATGCTCTATTCAGGGGCCTGTTTCAATAAGGAGGTTCAACCAACTCTGAGTTAAAACTTGAACTCTTGAGTTGATTTACCCTCAGATGGGAAACTCTGAGTTTTCGGTTTCAGAACAGCTGAGTTAGTTTAATCAATTCTGAGTAGGTATCCCGCAGGCAAAAAAAAAAAAAACCTGTGACAGCAACTAAAATTGAACAATAAAACCATAATTCAATCAGTTAAATTGTTAAGCATAAAAGGTTCATGGCTGTAGGCTACATGATTTTACAAACATTTAACCTATTGAATAAATATAATTCAGTGTCTATGTCAATGTGCCGCAGCTGTTTCCATGTAGTATTATGCTCTTTTCACAAAATTAAATGTTCTCTAATCCAACCTGTTACATTTTTTAATTAGGCTAATGAAATTAACTTGTGAGTTCTCCTCCGCTAACAGCAAGAAGGCAGAGGACCTGCACCACCTCTGATAGATGAAGCGGAGATACACAATATTGGAAGAATATTAAAATCCGACAGGAAAAAGAATTACAGTTGCTTTCATAGATATATATATAAACACTAGATACCTCGTACGCGCTGTTGGCCAATGGAGGTCGACGTCCGCACACGGCGGCCATCTTGCGACAGGGTGCTCGCTCATTCGTTTAATGGTGCATGTACTTTAAAATAACCATAACTTGCTCAATTTTCTACCGAGTTTCAAACGGTTTGGTTTGTTATAAACGTCAGAGATGTAGTTACGACACTGCATACATAAACTGCATACATATGAAAAATTATAACATGCATGTTCAAGCATTCGGAATTATAGCCATGTTAATAACGTTTGTAAGAAACCAAACCGTTTGTAAATCCGTCGAGATTTCATCGAGATATGAGGATTTGTGTACGTGCTGATCATTCACCTTAATGCACAGAGCACTGCCGTAAGATGGCCGAACGGTGATGCCGGAAGTGACTGCGCCATAAGACATCTAGCGTTTATATATGATATCTATGGTTGCTTTTGTATTTGTAGGAAATAAAAATGACCAAATAAATTGTGAATAAATAGTGTTTATTTAACAGCTGTGGTGGTGGTTACGGCATATATCTCTACCAATCCATCTGGCATCCTCCCATTCCATTCAGTAATGTTTCATTTTCGGCAGGAGTGATGATGGGAATGTGTGTCATCAATGCATCCAACTACACTGGAAATCCTAAAGGAAATTCTAATTATTCAGTTACTTTCAGAGGTCACAGCAAGATGTTATCAAGTGAACGTCATTTATCAGATTACCTCATTTAAACTGATTTCTCCACCACTAACCTGCAATCCTGTGAATCTCCTCTTTGATGGATCTCACAGGTTTGTGTCCAGGAAACAACACAAAAACTCTCTGAAAGAGTGTGAGAGCGACGCACACTTTCCTTCCCACTCTGATACAGTGGCCTTACTAATGTGCTCTGCATCTAGAAAAATGCATTGTACTGCACTGCAGAAATTCTTTTCTTACTTAGTCTTTTGTCTTGTTGTTTCCAGTCAAAATATCTAAAAATTATTAAATCAAGATGCATTTACTACATAAGAAAAACTCTGGGTTTACCGAAGAAAACCTGCTCTCGACCAGGTTAGGTTCCCAGAGTAAGTTACCATGGTAACTGACTCAGAGTATAAGTTACCTCTCTTTCAGAAACGGGCTTGACTTACTCTGCTTTCTCGGGTTTGACATACCTCCCATTCTGAAACAGAAAACCCAGAGTTTCCCTCATTTCAGGGTTAACATACTCAGAGTTTTCACTTAACCTCCTTTCTGAAACAGGCCCCAGGTTAATTCTCAGGAGTTTTGCTGGGAGACAAGGGATATGCATGCCTGCCTTATCTCTTGACTCCCTATCAGGAGACCCAGACTGAGGCACAGCACAACTACAATATAGCCCATGCACGCACAAGAGCTCGTATAGAGATGACATTTGGGCTCATCAAGTCAAGGTTCCAGTGCCTGAATTACCTCAGAGTGACTCCACAAAGGGCATGTGAAATTGTAGTTGCATGTGTTGTGCAACATAACATTGCCTGTCTGAGGAGAGAGGCAACCAAGGATGCTTGTAGAGGAAGACTGGAGCATTGAGGCCGTTTTTGAGGACAATAAAACAGGCAGGGTTATAAGAGACAGTTATGCCAATAATTATTTTGGTTAATATGGTCAAACCATGTTAAGTTTTCACTTTGTCCTCAACTTTCCTCCTTAATTTACCAGACACAAAAGTCACAATTAGTTGTTGTTTTTTTATTCAGGTTGAAGCTGCCTGTGTGGGGTGAAAACATACAATTAAATGTTATCAAAAAGGTCATGTGTCATTGTTTTAATATGGCAGTTCTACTTGCATTTATCTCTAGCTGTTGGATTTCCAGCTCCAACTTTCTTATCTTGAGTTTTTTTTATATTGTATGTCAGTATCTATGGCTTCCATTTGTTTCAGGAGATAGCGTTTGTAGATTCCCTTTATATTCTCTGGGTTATGTAGGAACAGAAATTTAAGTGATTTGATTGAGTACTCTTGGCACTTTTTTGTAATTTCTTAATACTCACTTGGTCACATGTGGTCCCAGACTGAGAGGGCTCTACAAGGGTGTTGTAAGGATTGCTCAGAGTCGGTAAGATCCATTTGCAGCTTTTATTTGATTTAAGCAGACAATAGTAGAAGGGGCAAGGCAAAGAGTACTCACATACACAGGCGTAGAAGTCCAGGCCAGGCAGAGATTCATCAGAACACAGTAAACAGTCCAGGATCGAGGGAGCCAGAGTATAATCGAAAGCCAGGAGACAGTCCAAGGTCAAGGTATCCAGAGATTGATCGTAGATATCCGCAAACTGTCCGTGATCTAAACCAGCAAGAGAAAACACGTAGATAATTGCTCAGTAAGAAAGCCAGGGCAATACAATACTTCGCACTGAATGAGGGTTGAGAGCTGGTTATATACAAGAGCAAATGGGATGCAGGTGGGAAGGCAATCGGTGGTGAACAGGTGTGTGTGTTTAATCCAGATGGGTTGCATGATGGGAAGTGTAGTTGTTAATACTCAGGAGACGGCTCCCTACGTGGGTGTGAAGGAGGTGATGTAGGAAACTCCTGCGTTACAGAGCCCCCCCCCCCCCTGCGAGTGACTCCTGGCGCGAGGAGGTAAGCGGCGACGGGGTCTTCCATGAGGTCGGGGAGCAGGTTTGCTGGGGTGTGCTTGGTGGAATTCCTCGGTAAGCGTGGGGTCCACGATGTCCTTAGCCTTGATCCAGCACTATTCCTCTGAACCGAACCCCTCCCAGTCGACAAGGTACTGTAGAACGTTACCTCTGCGCCTGGAATCAAGCAGTTCCTTTTCCCAATACGCTTCTTCGCCGTCTACCAGGACTAGATGTGTGTGGTAGTGTTGTGGGCTCCTCTCTAGTCCCTCTCTCGGGACGGACAGCAGGTTTCAGCAGGGAAACATGGAATGTGGAGGCGATGCGATAGTTAGCCGGAAGTTTCAGGCGAAACGACACTGGAGTAACTTGTTTTAGGATCTGGAATGGACCGACATATCTGGGGCTGAGCTTGCGGCAGGGGAGCCGAAGCTTGAGATCCTTTGTGGACAACCATACCCATTGGCCTGGACGGTACTGGGGGGCTGGTCGACGATGCCGGTTGGCGTGGCGTTCCTGACGCCGAACCACATGTAACAGGTGGGTATGCGCTTGATCCCGAGTGCTGTGGGCAGTTTGGGTAGTGCCACCAGTCTGCATGCCTTGAAGAAGCGATCGACTATGGTCAGTATGGTGGTGTTACCCTGGGATTCCGGGAGGTTGTGATGAAGTCTATGGCGATGTGGGACCATGGTCATTGGGGAATGGGTAATGGAGTTAGGAGCCCAGCGGGTAGTTGACGTGGTGTCTTGGAAGTGTTGCAACTGGTGCTGGTTACGGAGCAGGTGAACGGTGGCGGTGATACCAGGATGACTGGAACTGGGCGCCGTGTGAACCTGGTCTATGAGGCGAGTGCGTAGGGAAGCAGGCACATGTAAGCGATCCGGGGGGCAATTTGTAGGCAAAGGTTCCTGCTAATTAAACTGTTCGATTTCTGTGGTGATGTCCCATTGCACCGGGGCGATGAGTAGACTCTTGGGAAGGATATTCTCGGCACTCGTTGGTTGGGTTGTCTCCTCGGTCTGACGAGAGAGAGCGTCGGCCTTAGTGTTCTTGGAACCCGGTCGATATGTGATGGTGAACTGAAAACGGGTAAAGAACAGGGCCCACCGAGCCTGACGAGGATTCAAGCGTTTGGCCGAACGGAGGAACTCGAGGTTTCTATGGTCAGTGAGGATGATGAATGGTTCCTGCGCTCCTTCTAGCCAGTGCCGCCACTCCTCTAAAGCCAATTTCATGGCCAATAACTCACGGTTGCCCACATCATAGTTGCGCTCCACGGAGATGAGCTTACAGGAGAAAAAGGCACAAGGATACATTTTCTCAGGCATGCCCTGCTGGGACAGAACTGCTCCTACTCCAGTGTTGGAAGCATCCACTTCGACGATGAACTGACGCATGAGGTCGGGGTGCAGCAGGATGGGAGCAGAGGTGAAGCGAGCTCGGAGATCATCAAAGGCTTTGGAGGACTCGGGTGACCAGCTCAGGCGATGGTTGTGGCGTTTTGTCATGGCAGTCAGCGGAGAGGCAACTGTACTGTAATTCCTGATAAATCGACGATAGAAGTTTCCAAATCCCAGGAACCGTTGTAACTGCTTGACAGTTTGGGGAACTGGCCAATTCAGAACTGCCTGAACCTTCTTCTCGTCCACCGCCACACCCTCTGAACTGATGACGTATCCCAGGAAAGACGTGCTTGTGCGATGGAATTCACATTTCTCGGCTTTGGCAAAGAGCTGGTAGTGGAGAAGTCGTTGGAGAACGGATCTGACATGCTTTACGTGTTCCTCCATGGTTGAGGAGTAGATCAAAATGTCGTTGATGTAGACGATCACCCACCTCTCCAGCATATCCCGAAAGACGTCGTTCATGAATGCTTGGAAGACCGAAGGACTGTTGGACAAACCGAACGGCATGACGAGATACTCATAATGCCCACTAGTGGTGGAGAAGGCCGTCTTCCACTCGTCTCCTTTGCGTATTCGAATCAGGTTGTAGGCATTACGGAGATCCAACTTGGTATAATATTTGGCCTGACGATGCTGTTCGAGGGCGGCTGGTACCAGCGGCAGTGGATACCTGAACTTGACTGTAACTTCATACAACCCACGGTAGTCGATGGATGGACGCAGAGTGCCATCTTTCTTTTTAACGAAAAAGAATCCGGCAGCGGCGGGTGAGGTCGAAGGTCGAATGAACCCCTTGGCTAGTTCCACCTTGATGTACGTCCTCATGGCTTCGGACTCAGGCTGTGACAGGGGAAAAACTCTGCCCTTAGGCGGTGTGGCACCGGGTAACAGCTCGATGGCACAATCACTTGAACGGTGCTCTGGAAGCTGTGCAGCCCTTGTTTACTGAAGCCGTCGGCCAGATCGGAGTATTCGGCGGGCAGATTAGGATCACTGAACCCGAGCGTGGAAACCTGGAGGGTGTGGTTAAGAGTGCGGTTGACCTTGGTCAGGCATGTTCTGTGACATGAGATTTGAGGATTGTGTGTGCGCAACCATGTAAGGCCCAGGACTATGTGGTGTTTGGAGCCCTGGATAACATAAAACCTGATAGACTCAGAGTGAAGTGTTCCGATGTGTAGGATTACCTCTTCGGTGAGACGGTGAATCCTCCCTTCTCCCAAGGGCCGACCATCTAGCGCCTCCACTGTTAGGGGAAAGTCACAGGGATTAGTTCGGAGTTTGTGCTGAACTATGAATTTGTGAGACATAAAATTTCCCGCAGCTCCTGAATCTAGCAATGCTGTAGTGTCAATTTCCCTGCCACGAAGAGAGAGACGAACAGGTAAAATGAAACCGGGCCACTGGTGGTCTGGAATACCCGATGCACTCACCGGTTGAACTTGAGAAGGCGGACGAACCGGGCAGGCGAGTCAATGATGACCTGATTGGCCGCAGTAGAGACAAAGGTGCTGCTGCATACGACGCTCACGTTCCTCGGGAGTGAGGCTAGTGAATCCCAGCTGCATGGGCTCTGATCCGAGCGTGTCGTCGGAACGTGCACGGTAGGAGGCTCGAGGAGTGCGTCGAGAGCGAATCAGGTTGTCGATCTCGATGGCCAGGTTGATGTATTCGTTCAGCGACCTCCCCTCGTCGCGACACGCCAACTCAGATTGTAGTTCATTGGTAAGACCCTTCCTGAACAGAGTCTTTAGAGTGTCCTCAACCCAATTGGTCTGTGCAGCGAGGGTACGAAACATGAGGGCATAATCAGCGGTGGTTCTTCTCCCCTGTGTGTGACTGAGGAGGCGTTCTCCGGGATCACCCTGTTCTGTGGGGTGTTCAAAAACGCTGCGGAATTCCCGGGTGAATGACGCAAACGTGGTAAAGGGGAATCCCTCCGTCCTCCAGATGGCAGTCACCCATTCCAGCACCTTCCCGGAGAGGAGCGAACACACAAACACTATTTTCCCGGACTCTGTGGGATGTAGTGTTGGCTGTTGGTCAAAGTAGAGGCGGCATTGGAGTAGGAAACCCTTGCATCTCGCTGAAGTGCCATCGAACTTCTCTGGGAGAGTGAGACGAGGATTGACAGTGGCGCTCGCAGTTGACGGGGAAGCCCCTGAGGGCTGATCGGTGGTGGCGCTGCTCGCTGATACTTGCAGACCTCGTATGGCGTGTACAAGCTCATCGGTGAGCGTTGTAAGGTGCTCCAACTGACGTTTGTGCTGGACCTGGGTCAGGCGAAGTATTCTGTAAGGATTGCTCAGAGTCGGTAAGATCCATTTGCAGCTTTTATTTGATTTAAGCAGACTATAGTAGAAGGGGCAAGGCAAAGAGTACTCAGATACACAGGCGTAGAAGTCCAGGCCAGGCAGAGATTCGTCAGAACACAGTAAACAGTCCAGGATCGAGGGAGCCAGAGTATAATCGAAAGCCAGGAGACAGTCCAAGGTCAAGGTAGCCAGAGATTGATCGTAGATATCCGCAAACTGTCTGTGATCTAAACCAGCAAGAGAAAACACATAGATAATTGCGCAGTAAGAAAGCCAGGGCAATACAATACTTCGCACTGAATGAGGGTTGAGAGCTGGTTATATACAAGAGCAAATGGGATACAGGTGGGAAGGCAATCGGTGGTGAACAGGTGTGTGTGTTTAATCCAGATGGGTTGCATGATGGGAAGTGTAGTTGTTAATACTCAGGAGACGGCTCCCTACGTGGGTGTGAAGGAGGTGATGTAGGAAACTCCTGCGTTACAGGTGTCAGCATCCTGCAGCCAATAATAATAATAATAATAATAGGGGAAATGCACACTATTAGCACCTCACAGGTAGGCTTTTAAATATATAATGTGCAAATCTGTGCCTACCTCAGGCCTGTGGATGGGCCTTCAACCTGACACCATTAATTAAACTCAGTTTAATAAATCACCACTTGAAAAATAAATCACTGCTTTAAACTCTGTCATACTCACAGGGTCCAGCATGATGTCTGGTGGATCCAGCAAGCACACAGAATTTGGCATCACTATGAAACGAAAATATCTGGTTAGGAATGCATGAATAACATTTTTTAAAAAACCTTTATGTAGTCATTTCTTATACTAGGTGGAATGGATTCAGATGCTGTCCCCCCCCCTTTATTCCATCAATGACAGGCCTCCCTTTGCTCATTTCTAATGCCAGCTCCTCTGCAGGAGTAAAATTGGCTGTTGGTGGCCCTTCCCCAGTGCCAGCAACCTCCCTCTTCTTTTTGGCAGCTGCAATTAATAAACATCATGAGACTGGACAGTTGTAACATCAAGCTGACTATGGTTAAGTACTTACATAGACTATACTTACCATTCTGAACAATATTTTCACCTGCTGCCATGGTCTGTTTTCTTCACTTAAGTTGCTGCTGTAAAAGTTAGTCATTATTCACACTCACACACACTTTTCAATGTATTGTGACAAATATTTAATTTAACTTTAACAAAATATAGTAATGTACATTTCAAATTAGTTGCTACTTACGCATTGAGACGATCAGCAATTTCCTGCCAGCCTTTCTCTCTTGTTTTATTAATAGCTGCAGTAACCTATTCCCTTTTTTTTGGTAATCATATGTTTAAATTCTTCATAAGTCTCGAGAAGCAAACACTGCTCAGTCACCGTAAACATCCATCGCTGCTCTTTCTTTCCCCTTAGTTGCCATGGTAAATTGATGAATCCATGCTCCACCATCAGGGCTTCTTAAGAATAGCTTGCACGCTCAATTATCTAGACTATTTGAACCTGGTTTAAATTAGTAAGATCAACTCACCGTTATGGAACCGATTTAAGCACAGCTGATTAGTTCGGTTCATTCAAGTGTTGGATTTAAACTCCGCTTTTCTAAGCGGCCTTTATGGAACAACCCTAAGGAAGGCACAATAAAATAAACCAGGCTTCAGTCATATTGTGCTGTTAATTGGTCTGATAAATGATAAAAATGATTCTGTTGTGAAGTAAATTCTACAGAAAAAAACCTAATATAATTTCTATACTGAATAAGTTAGTTTCTTTAAATAAAATGTATAAATTCTATATTAGTACTCAATTCCATCTTGTAGAAACCAAAGCTTGAACTTACAAGTGTATTTTGCTTGGAATTGTTTGTTATGTGTACAATGATTCTTTGAGTAAGTATCAAAGTTATAAAAATTAAGTAAAACCTACTCAACATTCTAATACTGTTGTTCTCATCATGCACTTAATAAGGTTGCATTTTTGAGGACAGCATGTACATACATTAGTCACTGAGTTAATCGGCATGTTTTTTCAAGATTCGGTGCAAAAACAGTGCCCGGAATATCTTTATTAATGGTGTTTTATTTTCCATATAAAACCCTGGATTTTGTTTCATGCTCAGCCATGAGAGCAGAGCAGTCATGCATTGAGGATTGCATTTAGAATCTGAATCAGACCAGGGCTGACTGTTCACGTGTAGCTCCTCTTAAATGCGGATCTGGGCTCAATTTTACAGTCGCTCCTCTAGTGATTAAATGTTCAGAGTCAGGTTAGCAGAGCTGATTCTGGAACAGCCTTTACCAGGCAGCCTAGACTGAGCCCTAGGGGTCAAGATTCATCCTCACTGCACAAGTCACACTGACTGACCCCCAACCCCTTCTTCACGCACAACTGAATAAACCACAACAGGCGAAGCATGCAGACCCAAGCGATACCCTATTTAATGGGGTCCATTGATCCATTCACTGATCCTAGTGTTTTCCCGGCTTTAGCGATATGATGATTTGTGCTATCGAGAGGCTTCTTATTTGAACAGGCCATGCTTGAGGCTTTGTAATTGGCAGGAAAAATATAAAGAGATGCATTTATCTGCTCATCAGGAGTGGAGCTAAGGGGTTAGCTGCGATCATTGACCTAAGCTTGGCCACCCTGCTCACAATTGCTGTTTCTTATTTTTTCTTGATAAGAATTGCGTTTATTTAGACGTAGAGTATTCTCTTTATGACCACAATACACAGGAAATGTTTCAGGCGAGCACTTAAATTTGCCAGGTAGCTTCAGTAAATGAACAGTGAACAATAGATATATACGAGATAGTGGAACTCTTAATACAATATGATTAAATATGGAGACGATTAAAGCATAGTCAAAACTTTGCATGCATATATCTATGTATTTGCTATATATGTATCACATTTAAGTATGTCTCTCCAAAGTTCGGGCTAACATATACTGCTATGTGAGATGGCAGTATAAGGCTCAAATTGATATGTAATTTTCCATCTGTAATTTACGTTAGCTTGTAAAGTACAAATGAAAATGGATCACAATTAAATGTGCATGAAAATGTTCACTTTTTCAGTTGCAAGTTTTTGAAACAGACCTTACAGTCCAACTCAGAATTGAGTTCAGTGATTATATTTCAAAGAGTTCATTAATTATATATAATTCAGTGAAGGTTGACTAATCTTTGAACTACTGTATGTAGTTACCTGCATACCCAACAATGGAGAACAAGCTTAAAGGGGTGTTGAGAACCAGAACCAAGCAGACTGCTTAAGTTGAACTTAGCTGTGAGCTTCTTTTCTATTAATATTCCTGGAGGTGAGGAATAATGCAAAATCACTTAGTATTACTTAATCGAATCCACCTCTATCTCAGTTACAATTACAAATTAACTGTATTTAGTTGTGTTGTAGGCACTAAAAGAGTCCATTACTTTATAGTCATTTTTATGTTGAAAAAAACACCCCAGACTGGTTGCTGGCCCCTGCCTGACCAGCCCTATAAAAATATCCTGGCTCCGCCACTGCTGCTCATATGCAAAAGAAATAGAGAAAGAGAGATATTATCAGTAACAATGCAAATTCTCCCCTGCCATAACCACCAAGTTGTCTCACATGTAAATATCTTGTAAATACGAGAATTAAAAAAATCTCTCAGAAAAGCCTCCATACACTGTAAGATCTGAGTCATGGCACGGTGGGTGAGGCAAGTGACAGAGTAGTAAATGAGCAATAACGAAATTATTGACGAAAAGTCGTCATGAAATCAAAATGGAAAATTCTTATTCTTTTATGGAACATTGCAGAATTTATTATAAATGATGGTAACACTTTATATTACGACCCGCAAACAACTGCGTAAGTAAACTGAAATTATGGTGTACGTTTCTGTAATTATAGTGTACCTCCGTGTAGGTATAAGGGAACAATACGTTAAGTTTTGGGTAATAAAGGGGTACAACCAGATATACAAGAAAATTATTTATAATGTAATTATTTTAAAAATCTGTTAATATATTCCAGGCAAAAATTGTACGTCTGTTGTATATAAAAGTTTTTTATCACATTTCTGGCAAAATATGTTCTTGTGCAATGTAGTTACAGGGTAATTTTGACATCTGTGGGTTGTAAATTAAACTTTGTTGTTTGAGTATACTGTAGAAAAGACAATGCTTTATTAAGATGACAAAAGTGTTTTGAATTTTTTTTGTAAAATAAAAGTCAGAAATTAAATGGGATCCTTTATTGTATATTTACTGCACTTACCCTGTAACTACACAGAACAAGGGGGTAACAAGCTCCACTTTAATTTACAGCCCGCAGGAGTTACACTTACCCTGTAAATACACAGTTGAAACGGGTAACAAACACTACTTACTATGTAACAATACGAAACAACACTATTTGCACAGTAATTACAGAGAAAGGTACTCTTATTAAAAAAACAAAACAAAAAAAAACTTTTAATTACACAGTATATTTGCCCTGACATTTAAGTGTCATTGCAATACAATGTGATAAGATAAGTACTAAGTACTACATGGTACGTTCTAAATTAAGATCATAGCAGAAACAATTTTTTTTGGCTTAACGTTAAGTAGTTTAGTAAGAAAAGCCAATAAATAGCATTGCCAATGTTTTTCGAAATCAGCTGTTTGTGATAAAAACTTTTATATACAACAGACGTACAATTTTTGCCTGGAATATATTAACAGAATAGGTACCTGTTAGTTTTAAAATAATTACATAATAAATAATTTGCTTGTATATCTGGTTGTACCCCTTTATTACCCAAAACTTAACATATTGTTCCCTTATACCTACACGGAGGTACACTATAATTACAGAAACGTACACCGTAATTTCGGTTTACTTATTAAGTTCTTTGCAGGTTGTATATCTGCTTGTTACCCCTTTATTACCCAAAACTTAACATATTGTTCCCTTATACCTACACGGAAGTACACTATAATTACAGAAACGTACACCGTAATTTCGGTTTACTTACGCAGTTGTTTGCGGGTCGTAATATAAAGTGTTACCCCCCTCCCTCTTGCGGCGACATCTCTTCTCTAGTGACGTGTTTACAGGCGCAGGCGGGACAACCTGTCACTCATATGAGATTGCAGCAATAGCAAACCACATTGATCCTACAAGTAATTCCCAATTCCCAAAATCAAGTCCCGCCCAACATTTTTTCTTGTTAAAAAAGCCACTTCAATATATAAGTACCAATTACAAAATAATAACTTTAGGGTTTTTTTTGTTGTTGTTGTTGTTGTTGCTTTTGTCAATGACAATGAAGAAAAAAGAAATGCTATACATCATGACAATAACTTTAGAAAATAAAATATAGTGTTTACAAAAATATGATTAAAATACAACAAGAAAAAATGCAAGATATTAAAAATGCACAGGAAGATTTACATAGAATGTTTTTTTGTTTTGTTTTTTTTTCATTACGTTTTTAAAATAAAAAAATATATAAAGAATATTGTTTTAAATAGCCCTTTCCCCCTCTTTCCCTGATTTTCTTTCAATCTGCATCTACACTTACCTGGCAAAAAGACCATAAATACACATTTTCACACACACACACACACACACACACACACACACACACACACACACACACACACAAAACAGTCCTCACTGCGGCAGCTAGGGAGAACGGATCGATCAGTCAATCTCTCAGATGTTTGGCTTCAGGGAGCCTTGCTTTTAAACCTCTTACCTCCAGAGCTCTGGAGTCAAGCAGAAGCAACGGGCTCTGCTCATTTGGTTTGAAATCGAAACATGATTTTTTCAATACATTGTAAGAGACTTATTTAGAAGCCTCACTTGTAGAATCTTTCCTGGTAGGCAACAAAATTTTGCTTTTGTTTGGTATTTTACTCTTGTACCATACCATTGTATGCAAAGTATTCTTGTTTTTCTGTGAAGTTTCCCTCTAGTCTGACCAACTTAATGGAAACACTGATACAACTTTCCAGCTAACTGTCACAATGCATTCGTCTGCCAAATGTCATGACATGTCAAATTCCAAAACTGTCTTGGTGAGAGAAAGAGAGAGAGAGAGAGAGAGAGAGAGAGTGTGTGTGTGTGTGTGTGTGTGTGTGTGTGTGTGTGTGTGTGTGTGTGTGTGTAGGAAGGCTATTTAACGGATGAACTGTAATGCAATTATTTAACTTTCAAATTGCATTTAAATACAATTGTCTGATATTAATGCAGAGAGAACAGTGAAAAATAGGGGTGTAACAATACACTCATGTCATGTTTCGGTTTGACATAGGATACGATTCTCTCACGATACTTCAAAGAAAGCTTAAAATGGCGAGTTTTTTAATTGTTACTTCTAAGACATATGATAAACAGTTAACAAATGTACTGTTCATTAACCAGAATAGAAATATTCATGAATCTGCTTAGCTAATAAATACAGAAATATGTTAGACAATAATATGTTTCTGACTACATACATTTAGAAAGTTTTAAATATTGTATTTTATTTTATTTATTAATAATAATTAATAAACAGGTGCTGGTTTACCTATTTGATGCACTCTTTGTATGTCCATTAATCATTGTTTATAAAAGCTGAACTATACACAACACATATTGTTGCATTTTTGTATTGCAATATATTATGACTATGTATTGTTTCACATTATATGAAAAGACTGAGCTTCAGCAATAACTTGACCTAGTACATTCAAAATAAGGAATCCACACTTCTCCCAGTTCAGCCACAGTCCAGTCTAAGTAATCCTGTTTAATCTCTATAGAGCGATACATTTCAATGTTATTAACTCAAAGAAGAAAACTTGCAAACGTCATTATTTATGTGTGTGGGAGAGATTTGAAATCCCAGAATTAGATTGGAAATACCTGATTTGCACTCACCCCGTTTAACTTACATAATGCCTTAGGAAGAACTCTGGCCTCGCTGAGGTAAAAACACTGATTGTTTTCTCTCTCACGTTTGAATGGGTCACTACATTATCTCAAATTGTCCACAGCAGAACTTATACAGAAGAGAATGTCCTAGTTTCTCTACTGAAGGCAAAGTAATGGAATAAAGAGACAGAGGGCCAAACACATTAAATGTATCTGAGTGAGAGAGAGAAAAAAACAAGTTTCTGGGGCAGACGTTGGTTCGGTCCGTGAATAGCCAGTTCTTCCAGCCACTAAAGACCAATTGCACCTCTTGTAGAATGCGAATAGGAGAGTGCTTAGAGAGAGATAGGAGAGAAATAAGGGGGAAAAGAAAGAGAGAGAAAGAAGAAGACCTGTAAATAGCTAAATCCTCTGCAGGCGCGATGTGGTGTCATTTGGTTTGCTCCCCTAGGACAGATTCCCAAGTGCAAGGAGAGAAAATGAGATTAAACAACATGTACTATTAAATCTGACGGCATCGGGGCTTATTCAGAGCAGACACCAAATGCCACCTTTTTCCTGTCCTGGACACAAAGGAAAGGGCAGAAACCCATATGGAGCATGAACTGAGTTTGCTTTTCGTCTGACCTGATTTAAGGCAGCTGAATCCATGTGCTAGACACACATGATAAGGCTGTGTTTACACGCTCATTTTGGAAATCTGGTGAATTACTTACACAACGCGAAAGAATTTGTTCCAGCTATGCAAAATGAATAATAGACTGAGAAATAGCAGTGCTGCAGTCAGTTTGTCAAACTGTAAATAAATAAATAGTTGTCAAGTTACTTAACTGAAAATTGTGATCACAGAGTTTCAGTTTAATCATGTGCAATAATATTATGTGCTGTCCTACAAAAGTTACTATTGATCTTTTTTTTTATATCTGACAAAAAATCTAATTTTGAAGGTCTTTCCTGCACCAGACATGTTTTTTTTTTAAATGTAATGTAAAAACTGAGTAAAGTCATTTTTGACTTTGCAAGACAATTTGATCAAAAACAGGTATATTGTGAAATAACAGTTTTTTTTTTTTTTTTTTCAGGATTATTTGATGAAAAGAAAGGTCCAAAGAACAGCATTTATTTGAAATAAAAATCTTTTGTAATTTAAAAAAATTTCTTTACAATCACTTTTGATCCATTTTCATCCTTGGCGAATAAAAGTATTCATTTCTTTTTCTTTTCTTTCTTTTATCTAACTCTAAACTGTTGAATGGTAGTGCATCACGGCTTCTACAAATATATGACGCAGCAAAAACTGTTTCCAAAACTTATAATAATAAGAAATGTTTCTTGACTTGAGCAGCAAATCAGCATATTAGAATGATTTCTGAAGGATTATGTGACACTGAAATGTGAGTAATGATGCTAAAAATTCAGCTTTGCCATCATGAATAAATAACTTTAAAAAAAAACATTCACAGTTTTTTGCAGTGTGGACAATCAATCAACAGCAGCATTGTGTCAGTCCCTGCACAGTGCATTAAAGCAGCTTCTTCCAGCCTGACCCGACAACTACCTTAACGGTTTACTGATCAATTCTCATTCCTTCTCACTGTCTGTTTCTTTCTTCCTCAGGCAAACTGACATTATTCATTGATGGAAAAAATATTAACCGGTTCCAGGTGTTATTTTCTCTAGCTGATCACTGTCCAGATCCCATCTTCTAACAGGAAAGCCAACCTCAGAGTGAAAGCGTAATCCTTTATCAGCAGAGCACCACACCACCACGGCTACCATTGGCCATTGCTATCTGTCACACAGACCATCACACCCTCAATATCTATCCTTTCTACCTGAAGAATGGCAGAGCCAGCAGTGAAAAACAACGATCCAGCACGTGCTAAAACAATAGCAGCTTCAACTGTCATTCTCCAAGTGAAACCCAGAATCCCAGCATCCCCCAGGGTGAGAGCCAGACCCTCCTGCCTGGCTGGAGATAACAATTGTGACAAGCTCCAGTAAACCTGGGCCCTGCAGAGGGACAACACAATCCAGCTTGTTTCTCACCAGCATAAAGGAATAAAGAAAGAGTTTAACATGTCAGACATGCAATATTTATCAGTTTACACACGCTGATGCTCTTCAGGAACGCCATGAGATTGTCTCGCCATATTGTTTTGTTGTCGTCCGGCTTGTCATATTATGTTATCTCACAGACTACATCTAAATCATGCTTGCGAAGCGGCCAAGTCTTTGTTGTCTTGCCACATGCTTCCTGTTCTTTTTCCGTTTGTTGTTTTCCTAGAGCTCCTCGTGTCTGTTTCTTTCTCTTTTTCTTTCTGTGCATTTCCATTTCTGTTTCCCCCCTTTTCTTTCAGTTCCCAGCAGGGGTATGACAGGTCTTTGGGAGCTGCTGAGGGATTTAAGTTACTTTGCTTTGTCTCAAATATATTAAACCGAAATCCTGCAGATAGCATCCTACTTCTTAAAGACGTTAATTGACTGTGACTTTTTGATGTTTTCGCAAATCGGATATAGCAGAACCTTTTTGGAGATATACGAGATTAAAATCAGCCAGAAAGTGTTTACATAAATTGGATATTCTGCTTGTGCTTTTGTAAAGCCTCCGTGGCACATGCTTAAGTAGGATTTGTTGATCTAAGATATACTTTTTAGCACTTACGCTACATAGTGTGCATGACTCATCTAGAGGAAGAATTCATTGGAATCATGAAAGCTTGAAACAAGATTGAAAACATGTCCATACAAGCTTTTACAAACATTCTTTTAAAACATTCAGTACAAAAGAAACGGTTCAGGCTTAGATATGGGTCTATACTGCAGAAACAGAGGCTAACGCTTGATACTGATGCTTTTCTGATGGTGTGATGCAGCTGCCGGTTCATTCAATACCTGGGGCTGGTTGCATAAACTGCCAAGACTAGTCTTTCAAGTTAGTCATCCAATATTTTTCTTTAAGACTATGCAAAACTTATTTTAAGTCAGTTACATAAAACCGTAGATCGGTCTAATTTGATACTAAAAAGTAATACTGATTGCCCCTAACCAACTGCTAGTTGCTCATACTAGCTCTTAAGACACAGTCTTAAAATAATGGCTATGTTTATGCAACTGACCCTAAATAAAGTTAGACTGTCTAGACTAGAGATGGTTGTTGGTTATTTAAAAGTATAGTCAAACTTATGAATATTAGCGAAATGTCTGCTCATCATTACATATTATTCCAAGAACTGGATTACACAGTGCTTTATAACATTTAGGGTTAGGTAAATCTCAAGTCAATGATGACACAATAGATAAACTTTCTATTCAGAATTTCAGTCAATCCACAAGTAATTAGTACCAACTGGATTTGCCCATTCTTTGTGCATAGCTTAATACATGCAAGATAAAATGGTGCACACAGATCTTCTATTCATGATAATATCTCTCTGGCTCTTGAAACTGATCTAGATTGAATTGTTTAAAGGCCAATTCACACCAACAGACGCAGACCAACGCCGACAGTCACCAGATTACAGCAAGTCACTTCTCGGACGAGTCAGTATATACTCAGACATCATATTAATAGGAACAATTTGATGTTGTTCCTTTGCTCTAATAAGGGCCAGATTTCATACGCACTACCATTCAAAGATTTGGGGTCAGTAAGAAATTAATACTTTTAAATAGCAAGGATGCATTAAATTAATCAAACATGGCAGTAAATACATTTGCAATGTCAAAAGATTTTATTTCAAATAAATGCTGTTCTTTTGAGCTGTCTATTCACTTTCCATTTTATTAAAAAAATATTAAGCAGCACAACTGATAATAAGAAATGTTTCTTGAGCACCAAAATAAATACAGCCTTAGTGAGCAATACCAGACTTTTTATAACATTTTTAAAAAGTCTTACCAACCCCAAAAATGGGGATTTCTCTCCAAAACACATTGTTTTGGAGAGATTATTGGAACCTTGGAATAATTGGAAAATTATTTTTTTTATGAGTAAAATGTCTCTGAAGTTGTAACAAGGTTAAATGTCGTGGGAAGGAGGCGGAAACCGGAGAACATTCAAACACATTTTAATGCCAAAAATAAAACAAATAAAATAAAATCCAGGCCTGGCCTCTCTCGATCTCCACTGTCGTCGCTCCTCCTTTATGCTTCCGCTCCTCCGTGAGAGCTATGAGACCGGTGCGTCGCGCAGGTGTCGCTCATTATCAATCACCCCACCGCCCTCGCGCCGTTCTCCCACGGCCCTCGGCCTCGTCCTGCTTGCCACAGAAGTATATTCCCATTAATATTTACATTTTTAGCACATCAGGGTGACTTGGAACATGAAATTGTCTTGCTATGACTTCTTGTTTCACAGAAGTGTAACTATGAGGAAACACAAAGGCCAAATTCCCTTAATCATTTATCACAATGAGTAAACCCAAAGAATATAATTCTGATGTGCAGCAAAAGATTGTTGAGCTTCACAAAATAGAAAGTGGCTGTAAGAAAATAGCAAAAGCATTGAAAATTCCCATTTCCACCATCAGGGCAATAAGTTCCAATCAACTAAAGATGTTACGAACCTGCCTGGAAGAGGACATGTGTTTATATTGTCTTAATGCATGGTGAGGAGGATAGTTTGAGAGGCCAAAGACTCTTCATGGATCACAGATGGAGAATTGCAGAGATTAGTTTAGTCTCGGGGTCAGAAAGCCTAAAAGAAAAAATCAAACAACCCTCTACATCACCACATTTTGTTTGGGAGGGTTTCAAGAAAAAATCCTCATTGCTCATCCAAAAACAAACTCCAGCAGATTCAGTTGTCAGACACAACTAGAACTTCAAAAGTGACCTGGTTCTATGGTCAGATGAAACTAAAAAAGAGCTTTTGTGCAGCAAACACACTAGATGGGTTTGGTGCACACAGGGATAAAGAGTACCCCATGCCCACGGTTAAATATACTACTGGATCTTATATGTTGTGGGCCTATTTTTTTTGCTGGAAGTTCTGGACATCTTGTTCAGATACATGGTATCATGAATTCTTTTAAATACCAATAGATAAAAAACCTAAACCTGACGGCTTCTGCTAGAAATCTCATAATGGGCAGTGGTTGGATCTTCCTTTAGGACAACGATCCAAAACAAACATCAAAATCAACACAAAAATGTGTCACTAAGCAGAAAATGAAGCTTCTGCCATGACCATTCCAGTCGCCTGACCTGAACCCTATAGAAAATGAGTGGGCTGAACTGAAGAGAAGAAGCGCCAACATGGATCTGGGAATCTGAAGGATCTGGCGAGATTCTGTATGGAGGAATGGTCTCTGATCTCAAGTCTCTCTCAAGCCATCCTTGATCACCAGGGGTGCCAATAATTCTGACCACAACTGTATAAAAAGTCTATATAGATACAATTTTAGATACCTTATAAGAGCAAAAAAATGCCACTAAAGTTGCCAAATTAAGAACAAAAAACTGACAGAAAGTTCTGGATAAATAAAAATAAGCTCTATTTAAATGAGACCACACTTTTTCTAAGCTGTCTGTGTTTGCATGTCCAGGACGGGTTTCAGGCTCTATTAAAATTGTGAGGCAGATTATTCCCAATGAAAGACTAACTAAAGCAGAACCCCAATGAGCAAAATAGGCTGAGCCTAATATTATTGTTATTTACAATATTATCATATATTTTGAATCATTATTACTATATTGAATCTATTATACACTTGGCTCAAGGGGAAGCCAACACCACAGCATGTTTTAACAACAACATACAAAGAATAAGACACAGGTCTTCAGTAATTTTTTAAGGCCAGTTAAAGTTTTTCCAATTGTTGACAGTTCTGTCAGATTCGTGGTTTTGCTACTTTCATAGAAGTTGCTACAACCAGACGTTGCTATTCATTGGCAATGTCTACTATAAATGTGAATCTCTCATTTACATTTACATTTAAATTGTAACCAAGCAACTTGCCGCAGGCAACACCCAGTTGAGTTTTCCTAGTAATAATTTACAAATCAAGGTTATATAAGAATCTTGCATACCTTTTCCACATAGCAATCAAAGCAGCAGTGCAAATAACCCAACAGAGTCACAGATGGTTTGTTCAATCGGTTGAGTGATTCTAACACTAATCGTCAGACTCAGGAAATAAAATGTAGGCACCAGTCTAATATATATCAGCCATGCATAAAAGGTTATTTGCAATCGGGTCTAGGGAATTAAAAGTTTTATGTTTGTCTCCAAACAAACTTATGGCAGTGAAGGGATATTCATACAAGACCAGTCTTTCATAAGTGCCATCACACATTTCACCATGGAAACTTCTAGTGACCTGTATGAATATTGTAACAAGAACATCTCCTTACTCTATAATTCACAGTCCAACTCTGTCAATCTGCCTCTGAAAATCATTTCTGAGTTTAAGCATGAATGAAGTTGATTTTTAATTCATTTCATTCAGACAGTGCATCAAATGTGTTGTGGCAGAGAACACCAATGGACATTCAAAGGTCAGTTTTAGAAGTTTCCAAGCCAAAAATAGATTTTTGATTATCATTGATTGAAGGGATCCGGCAAGATTACCATTCATTATCAATACATTTAGAAAAAGAAAATCAAGTATATAATTGATTGAAATAATCTAATCGTATTGATGATTGTCAAGGACGTTGACAATCGTTTGTCAAGGACGTTTTTTACGTTGCATTTTGTTGATGTTGATTTTAAGAAGTATGTTTATACATTTAATTTAATAAATGTTTTTACATTTAAAATGTTTGAATATTTGGTTCATGATAATTAAGAAATATGAAATGATAAAATATTGACTTAATTTAAAGGAACACTCCACCGTTTTTTCATATTAAACTATGTTATTCCCTTAACTAAGACGAGTTGATACATACCTCTCTCGTCTCAGTGCGTGCACTCAATCGCTCTGGTGTGCTGCGACACTTTAATAGCTTAGCCCAGTTCAAACAGAGATGAAGCTAGAAGCGACCAAACACCTCCACGTTTTCCCTATTTAAATACAGTTACACGAGTAGTTACACGACCAAGTATGGTGACACAAAATAAAACGAGACGAGAGAGGTATGTATCAACTCGTCTTAGTTAAGGGAATAAAATAGTTTAATATGAAAAAACGGTGGAGTGTTCCTTTAAGGATAATTTTAAATGGCCAAATTTTGTTTTTGTTTTTTATCATATTTTTGAATACTTTAAGTCTAATTTCAGCTTCTGCTTTGCAAATTGGCGAACAAACAGATAAAAAAAAAAAAAAAACAGACCAGATCATTACAAACAACTTTCTTTCTGTCTCTTTCTTGCAACAAAACTAAGTATTCAGTGCACTCCATCTGGACGGCATCTCACAAGCTCCCTTTTCAAACAGCCCACAGCAGCCTGCATGACGGGTGCAGAAGTAAGGGGACGAGAGAGGGCAGTATAAAAAATAGGAGACACAAAGAAAACAAGAAAATTCTAGTCAAAGATCCTTCAGGTGCTCATGGAAATCTTTATTGGTGTGCTGGAAGCATAAAACTGCCTGAGGTTTTCCTGAGAGTATCTTTGCTGTATGGGAGTTTTCACTCGCTGACAGGTGTATCAACACACACAAGGACAAAACAGAACAATAGCCATGAGCTAATGTCAGGACTTTTTCAATTAACTAAACTAACATGTACAGTTTTTTATTTATTTATTTATTTAATTAATTTACTTATAATTGCGATTGCAAAACCATAGCTTAGGTGAGCATGAAGGATATTGTTGTTCTAGAGTTCTCCATCTAAAACACTGTATACTGATGAAGAGCGTACTGTTTCTTAGTGTGTTCATGTAGATTAAAAAATAAATTAATTAAAGATTCAGCAAAGATGCATTAAATTAATCAAAAGTGACAGTAAAGACTTTAACATTGTTACAAAAGATTTATATTAAAAAAAAGCTGTTTTTTAACTTAATCCTGAATTTTTTTTATCATGGTTTCCACAAAAATATTAAGCAGAACAAAAACAACAAAAGACTTTTACGTTGTTACAAAAAATCTTTCAAATAATCTATTAAAAAAAAAGTTTTTATTCAAAATACATATATTTCAAATGACCTATATATTTCATAAACATCTATTTCCTAATCTAAAAAAATAACATGTCACAACTCATGTAACAGGTCAGCATGTAGCATGTCCAGATTTTTTTTCGTATTACACACCTGCATACTTTATAAAACATACTTTTTAATGGTCATGACTCACGACATAAGGTCTTCATTGAATGTAGTACCTACTTCGACACAATTTCGGATGCAGCAAAACTAATGTACTTAGTAAGTATCTCAATATTGGCATGTGTTACTTTTGAAAATAACATTGACAAACACTGTTGGTCATGTTTAAGTTTCTAAATAGGCAATTCCAGACTGGTGGGGAGATACAATAAGTAATATCTTGCTACGGGAACTACGCCGGCCCACACATCCCCTCAAGAATTCAGCAATATCGCCTCACAACAATCTGAAAGTGAAGCTATTAGAGCTGTGTCTACCAGCAGCAAGCCAGAGTGTCAGACTCGTCTAATCTAACACATTACAGTGATTTTCAGCAGGGCGTTTGATCCACCTGTGTCAGAGTGCTGCTACTTGAAGTGCCAGGAAATGTCTTGAGATTACAGCCCGTCACTCATTACTTACGCGGTTCAACGCAAACCGGGAAATGCAACTCTTTGCATTGACTTCAGTGTGGAGTGTGAAATATTTCCACAGTAATGCAATTTGAGAGCTTATATTGACTCGTGGTTTCTCCTGGATCAGTATAAATAAACATGAGGTGGAAAACAGATTCCTGTCAAAAGGAAAGAAGCCAAAAGCAATGACATGCTAACTGGACAGCAGAATAAGATAATGGGAATCTGATTTACAAGTCTATAGTTAGTTGCCAAGATCTACACTCCAATAAAACAAAGCATGCTGTGGACACACACATAAATTCTGGAAACATGCGCACACTCAGAGCACTGAGAGCTTGACATGATAGCCTGTAATTGGACAGGACGCAAAGGTCGTTGCCAAAAATCGTAGATGCTTTGGACAAAAACCTGGAACATAATCCCACAGCCAAAATAACCTCCCTCCCTCTCCTCTTTCTTTGCCTCTGCTCTCCCCCCTTAGCTTCTTCTGCCCTTCTTTTCCTATTAATGGTATGCACTGAATATGTTGATAAATATTGATAATGAATTAATAATATGGGGGAAATTACAGTGATAATATTTTTGGTCATGTCACCCAGCCCTACATTTAAACTGATGAGAAGTGACATCAATCGCCACCAGATGTTGTTACAAACAGCTGTATCAGATATACTGAGGATAATCAAACACTTTTCCTAGGATTCCACCTGACAGAGCCTTGGAAGCAGGGGTCTGAACCAGTTCAAGGAATGAAACAAAAACTGGAAACGAATGACATTTTAACAGAAACATAAAAAGAAAAAAAAAATCAAGTTTAAACACTGTGCTTATTTAAAGAAGCAGTTTTTTTTTATTTGCCCTTGCACTGCAAATAATCAGAGAAAGTCTCCAAAATGCATGCAGGACTTTCATTCATAGTTGAGGCGGGTGTAGCTACTGTATGAGGTTTTGCCGAAAGACTGAGGATCCACTTGAGTTACGAGGTTTAGTCACAAGCTAAAAAGTCAAATTCAAGCTGGTATAAAGTATAGGCAAAAGAACCACGTTATTAACAGGTATTTTTTCTAATCAAACCATTTTCAGAATGCTAATGTTACAGAAGGAACGTATGAACAGAAACTTTAAAATACTGATTCTGCTCGGAGTGAACCGATTCAATTATTTTTTCCAGTTGGAACTGTTACAGTTAACCAGATTTTAAAGCAGTGGTTTCCTTTCTCCAGTCATTGACCATTGACAGTGGCGATATGGAAACCCACAGGTTATTAGCAGCATGCATAGCTCTAAAACACAGGTCAGCAGGTCAGAGTGAAATGTACTGAGAGGATGAAGAGAGAGAGAGAGAGAGAGAGAGAGAGAGAGAGAGAGAGAGAGAGAGAGAGAGAGAGAGAGAGAGAGAGAGAGAGAGAGAGAGAGAGAGCACTCACAAGCCCTTTGGTGAAGCCTCAGGGCCTTATTAAAGAGTCAAGTACCTCAAGGTCAGTGCCTAAGAGTAAGCTGGAGAGCTGCAGGGCAACAGAGGCCACAGGTAATGCCTATTACATCACTCAACAACTATATTAATCCTCACACTCACAGAAATGATTGTGAATAAATGATCTGATGATTACAATGGTTTGCAGAAACAAAGCCTAAAGATTATTTCAGGTCACTTGTTGTCGAGTCAAAGTTATGCTCACAGAACATGTCTTCACTGATCTGAAAGCAATTTTTTTTTTAAACATAAAAGCCAAGTAAACTCTCTCCTAATGTTCCAACAGAGCTTTGCTGATTGGCTAAATAAGATCTCCAGTCTGATCTAATTGGTTAGGAGGATGAAATTTGGAGTTTCAAATAAAGTTCAAAAGTCTGGGTCAGAAGGATTTTTTAAAAGAAATTAATACTTTTACATGGTAACAAAAGATTTATATTTCAAATATATGCTGTTCTTCTGAACTTTCTATTCATCAAAGAATCCTGAAAAAATCTAGCACGGTTACTATGATCATATTGAACAGCATAGTCAGCTAATTAAAATGATTTCTGAAGGATCATGTGATACTGAAGACTGGCGTAATGGCTGTAAAAAAAAATCAGCAGAATAAATTACATTTTAAAGTCCCCATGATATCAAAATGGAAGTTTTTTGGCTTTTAGTATGAATATGTTACCCTTACTGATCTATAAGCTAGTGTGCTCCAAAACAATGACAAAATTTGTATTTAGAAGATAAGCATTCAAAACTTACAGTCTCTCACTTCTGACAATATGGATCAATCATTTTGATGACATCACTCTGCACTTCAGCTTCTCATCAGATTTTCTGTCCAATCAAATGCTCTCTATAATCTAAAGCGTCCCGCCCCCTACTTTATAAATAGACGCTTAGGCTGCTGCTACACATTTACTATTTTCTACATGGTGAATGGCACATAGTGCATTATATAGGGAATAGCGAACGATTCAGATATTGTTAATTATGCTTTCCATTGGGGC
The DNA here is from genome assembly GCF_949319135.1 of Squalius cephalus. Lineage (NCBI taxonomy): Eukaryota > Metazoa > Chordata > Actinopteri > Cypriniformes > Leuciscidae > Squalius > Squalius cephalus. The sequence continues at coordinate 16,313,901 of NC_137124.1, read as the reverse complement.
GAATGAAGTCTGGTTTCACGTTAATGGTTTCGCGAACCGCAGCAGAGCGCACACACAGTCTGCTCCGGTCCAGAGACACAACAGCACAGAGCGGATCATATGTCCGAGTCGGTGCATACCAGAAAAAATATCAGACCTAGAAGATCAGAATGCTATATTTTAAAGTGATATGAAGGAGACTAGGAGGAGAAACGGTTTGAGATTATGAGGAAACTGCGGCTTTACCGACTCAATGGCTCTGGCCGAGCTCAGCTGTGATATAAACCAAACGCTATTGGCTATTTTTAAAAAGGAGAGGAGCTGTTCGATATGTCCCGTCCTGTCTTCCTGTTTCAGGAGAAATTACTTCAACACACTGAATAATGCTGCGTGTTTCAAGGCACTTCAGTGGGCCTATAAAATATATTCAAATATATTTCACAATATTTCACAATATACTGTGTTTTAAAATCAAATAAGTGCATCCTTGAAAAGAAAAATATTTAAAAATCTTACCGCCCCCACACTTTTGCATGGGTGAATATTAATCATTCATTGCATGTCAGGTTGTTTTTCTGTAACAGTTCACTTGTATCTCTAATCCTTTGTATTGAATGTCAAAACAGGTCTTTATGGTACAAAAAGATTATGATCTGACTGCAATACTGATTTCCCTTTTAAATATTAGGCTATAAGAAATAATTCCTTGCTGTGTAAAACCCCAGAAGTGTTATTTGCGCACACAAACACAAAAGTAAGTTTAAGTCAGCAAGGAGCTCACAAAAGGTTCGCTGCACAATTTCGCACAGCTGAATATTTTTTGCAGCTGAACTGAGAGCTGCTGAAAGCTCTTGACCACACTCCTCTCTTAGAAAATCTTCCATATAATTGTATATACCTTGAACCAATGCAAAGCTGCATAAATAGGATGAGGGAAGCCAGGCTAAATACTCAAACTGCTTCACACAGTCAAGGATGAGAGAGTAACCAAGCATACCTGCCTCAGCTGAAACAATCACAACCGGCTCCGTCTTGTGTGTGTGTGTGGGGGGGGGGGGGGTGATTCTCGCTTATACGCTTTACAGACAGCATACTAATGCAGAAGTAAACCATAGCAGGTCTGCCAAAGTCCAGGATTAGTTTGGGCTTTTCTATAGGTTGTGGAATGCATTTATATGCAGGATCTAAAGATGGTTTTATGTCAGCACGTTTAATCGTGGAAGGTTGGGGAATGCAGACAGAAGCTTGAAAGAGAGGATGTCCTTCACTCTGTAAGAGGGAGAAACAGAAATAGAGAATTAAAGAAACATTGGATTAGGAATACAATCACCTTAAAATGATTCTTCAAATTACTCTGACCTGTTTAAATGGCTAATGACTCACACAGAGTGCAAACAAATTTACATACATTTGCTGCTCATTCAACAGGCCACTCTGCCGAGGCAATTAATCAATACAAATATCCATAGTCAAATAAGGTGATCAATAATACTTATGGCAGTATAATTAGAGAGAAAATATGAAATAATAATAATGAATGAGAGGACAGAGAATTTTTGCCTTCCTTTTAATATCATATTCATGTTTTCACTAGAGGTTAAATTGTTATTGTCTAATGATGAAATTCAGAGAAATGGTCAAGACCGGCAGGGAAGCAGAGAAAGAGAATGAATTAGGAAACACTATACCACTGCTAATTTTCAATGAAGAGACTTTAATTAGACTTATAACCAATATATATAATATATTATATACAATATACAGTGAGGAAAATAAGTATTTGAACAGCCTGCTATTTTGCAAGTTCTCCCACTTGGAAATCATGGAGGGGTCTGAAATTGTCATCGTAGGTGCATGTCCACTGTGAGAGACATAATCTAAAAAAAAAATCCAGAAATCACAATATATGATTTTTTAACTATTTATTTGTATGATACAGCTGCAAATACGTATTTGAACACCTGTCTATCAGCTAGAATTCTGACCCTCAAAGACCTGTTAGTCTGCCTTTAAAATGTCCACCTCCACTCCATTTATTATCCTAAATTAGATGCACCTGTTTGAGGTCGTTAGCTGCATAAAGACACCTGTCCACCCCATACAATCAGTAAGAATCCAACTACTAACATGGCCAAGACCAAAGAGCTGTTCAAAGACACTAGAGACAAAATTGTACACCTCCACAAGGCTGGAAAGGGCTACGGGGAAATTGCCAAGCAGCTTGGTGAAAAAAGGTCCACTGTTAGAGCAATCATTAGAAAATGGAAGAAGCTAAACAAGACTGTCAATCTCCCTCGGACTGGGGCTCCATGCAAGATCTCACCTCGTGGGGTCTCAATGATCCTAAGAAAGGTGAGAAATCAGCCCAGAACTACACGGGAGGAGCTGGTCAATGACCTGAACAGAGCTGGGACCACCGTTTCCAAGGTTACTGTTGGTAATACACTAAGACGTCATGGTTTGAAATCATGCATGGCATGGAAGGTTCCCCTGCTTAAACCAGCACATGTCAAGGCCCGTCTTAAGTTTGCCAATGACGATTTGGATGATCCAGAGGAGTCATGGGAGAAAGTCATGTGGTCAGATGAGATCAAAATAGAACTTTTTGGTCATAATTCCACTAAACGTGTTTGGAGGAAGAAGAATGATGAGTACCATCCCAAGAACACCATCCCTACTGTGAAGCATGGGGGTGGTAGCATCATGCTTTGGGGGTGTTTTTCTGCACATGGGACAGGGCGACTGCACTGTATTAAGGAGAGGATGACCGGGGCCATGTATTGCGAAATTTTGGGGAACAACCTCCTTCCCTCAGTTAGAGCATTGAAGATGGGTCGAGGCTGGGTCTTCCAACATGACAATGACCCGAAGCACACAGCCAGGATAACCAAGGAGTGGTTCTGTAAGAAGCATATCAAGGTTCTGGCGCGGCCTAGCCAGTCTCAAGACCTAAACCCAATAGAGAATCTTTGGAGGGAGCTCAAACTCCGTGTTTCTCAGCGACAGCTCAGAAACCTGACTGATCTAGAGAAGATCTGTGTGGAGGAGTGGGCCAAAATCCCTCCTGCAGTGTGTGCAAACCTGGTGAAAAACTACAGGAAACGTTTGACCTCTGTAATTGCAAACAAAGGCTACTGTACCAAATATTAACATTGTCATCTCAGGTGTTCAAATACTTATTTGCAGCTGTATCATACAAATAAATAGTTAAAAAATTGTGATTTCTGGATTTTTTTTTTAGATTATGTCTCTGACAGTGGACATGCACCTACGATGACAATTTCAGACCCCTCCATGATTTCTAAGTGGGAGAACTTGCAAAATAGCAGGGTGTTCAAATACTTATTTTCCTCACTGTATATATATAAATAACCAAAGCTGATCTATGTCCCTTTCTGCACAATTCTTCATACAATAAATAAAAGACTGAGTGGCACAATAGCAGAAGCTGTCATTGCAAAACCTCAAGCAACCCTCCATTAGCCTAAAACATAAGAGGTTTAATAAATCACCCTTTATTGTGTGATTCATCAACTATTTCACAGCAAACAAGAGCTCAAAAGGTTATCAACACAACCTTGTAATGGACATTTTGTTTGTCCTAGAATCCATTAGCAGCCACACCACAGACCAGCTCACATAGGAGTCCATTTGGTACGTATGTATATTGACCATTAATTTGCCTTTCAGAATCCAGCATTGTAGAGAGAAAAAAAACCCTGATGTTAAGGACACAACTGAATATAGATGTCAGATCTGCAGTAACAAAAAATATAAAATAAAACAAAACCTTTTCAGTGAAATATATCATTTAAACATTCTCAATATGATGTCAGTTTGAATACAGGGTGAATCCTATATAGTGCAACAGTGCACACCCACTTTTTCAGTGGCGTTGGTTCCAGAAGTATTTTTCCCATTCATTTCTCCCATAGGGATTTAAAAAAAGGTCTTTGTTAAAGCGCTAAAACCATGAACCAAGCCAACCAGCTATGAGGTCAATCATAACATTGCAAACTTTGTAGTATAAGAACTACAATCCCATGAAGCATTGCGAACAACATAATCGAATTAAAAACTATGAAGAGAGATCGACTCGATTACGTCATTTGCGGGACTTCGTGGGAGTAGGTGGAGCTAAATATCTCTGAAACACTTTACTTGAAGGGGTGTGCATAAGACTGATGACACCTTTATAATCATGACATGACACATGTCATGAATATGAAGGAGGTTTTATGCATGTATATGACAACTGTCTGTCATTAAGTGTCATTCGCTCAATTATGTCATTTTTAATGCAAAGATGACATTGTTTGAGATGTCTTTGTTATGACAACTTGACATAAACCAGTACATCATAACCTGTCATAAATGTGTCATAAACATGACATAGCAGATTAATCATCAAACTTAAGAAACTATTTAGCTTTATGGGTTAACATTACATTAAACTGTCATGTGGTTGGTTTTGATATTGGCTGTCATGAGGCCATTTATAACTGTCATGAATATATTTCTGACTACTTTTTTTTCCAGTATTCCAGTATTAGTTATAAAATAATTTGACAGAGTATTACACTTAATGACATTTTAATGACAAATTAAATTTGTATCACTGTAGTTGAGGTCAAGAACAATATTCATGACACTGTTATAAAATAATTTGACAGAGTATTAACACTTAATTATATTTTAATGACAAATTCAATTAGTACCACTGGGAAAAGAAGTGGTCAGTAATATAATATAATGTCAACCCATAAAGCTAAGTAGTTTCTTAAGTTTGATGATTAATCTGCTATGTCATGTTTATGACAAATTTATGACAGGTTATGTTGTCTTGGTAATGTCAAGTTGTCATGACAAAGACACTGACAGGTTATGATGTATTGGTTTATGTCAAGTTGTCATAACAAAACACTGACAGGTTCTGATGTATTGGTTTATGTCAAGTTGTCATAACAAAACACTGACAGGTTCTGATGTATTGGTTTATGTCAAGTTGTCATAACAAAGACATCTCAAACAATGTCATCTTTGAATTAAAAATGACATAATTGAGCGAATGACACTTAATGACAGTTGTCATAATACATGCATAAAACCTCCTTCATATTCATGACATGTCATGTCATGATTATGAAGGTGTCATGTCAGTCTTATGCACACCCCTTCAAGTAAAGTGTTACCAATAGCTCTTTTGGTGTGTTTTGCTGTCGAGACATAGCCTGGCTAACGTCAGACCTCTTTCTCATTGAGACGTGGTCTGGGAACCACATGTTCATTTTCTCGTATTTGAGGCGTGGTTTACGAATGCCCAGAACCGTTTATTGGGCGCTACGAATGTCTATCAAATGCGCCTGTACATAGCTCATAGCCGATCATTTCAATTATACCAGATGACGTATGTAGAGCGACAGAAATTCGTAGAGGAAGAAGACGAAATAAATTTGCGTTCGGAACTACTTAGAACTCTAAGGCTGCATCGAAAGGTAACTTCGCGTCTGATGCCATGTTGGATCCATAGATATAAACAAACTGCTTCGGTGTGTCACATAGACGTCATCATCGTCTTGCAGCAAATTCTGCCATTAAACATGATTATTTAAAAAATGTGCTTAAATATTGTGGAATGATGGCTTTGACAGAAGCAAATAGTGATTAACAAACTCATATCTCACAGTTGGGCTGTTTTTAAAGGTTTAAAGGTTATCGTTAAAAATATATTGGAGAAAAGGATTGGAGTTTTTACTTCCAGAACCCGACTGTTGCACTCTATAGGGTATTGTGCAAAAATGTTACCTTTAGAGGTACAGCAGCTTTTCACAAGGGCAGTAGCCTCAAAAGGGCCATCTTTGTATCTTTCTCCAAATTCATCCTACACTCCTGACACAAATTATGTAACAAGAACAACTCATCAAAAAGATAAATAATAATAAACAGCTTATAAAAAGGCCTATGTCCCCAGATAAAACCACCAGCAAAATAGGACCATATGCTGCATTTGATAAATAATGCAGACATAATTTAATTTACTTTAAGATAACAATTATTTGAGATATGGGTCATTAATTAAATTATGTTGGTATTGTATACTCTCACACTTCCCATCTAGCCTGTGCATTCAGAGTAAAATAGTTTTGTTAAACTATGTCTTACCATCTTAAAGCTGACATCATGAAGTTATTATGTTCAGGATAAGTGGTTGACAGGGTTAGTGCTGAGAGGTACTAAAATGATATGTAGAGAGCTGAAGAGACATCGTCATGGTCATATCATCATCATCATTAATAATCGATAAGCCCTACACTCAACTTCCTCTTCCTTTTCAATGACTCAAGACAGGCTGCGTGTGACAATCAGGCTTTCTCTGGACAAGTTGTTGTTGTGTGTAAATGTCCTAAGTACAATACAAAAAGTAAGAATATATATAAAATAAAAAAGAGAGAAAACGAGCAAGAGTTAATGAGTGATGTACCAACAAGTATATTCCAGTTTGCATGCTTATCACTGCCAAAACAGAGGAAACAAAAATTTGACAACGCTTCTTGTGACACTAAGCTTTCAGACACAGCACTGTGAAAGAGACGACAAATCTAGCTCTGTTCCAGGCTTGTTTTGCCAAAACTATTTTAAATTTATTCTGACAAGAGACTGAGCTGTTGTACTGATCCAATAAAAAACTCTTATTAGCAATTATTGCAGAAGCTTTAAAGCAAACTCACAGACAGGTGATTTCACTCAAAACCTTCATCTCATTCTACAGCTGCATATCTTCTCTACAAACTATTTTTGAGTTTAAAGATGCTCTAAGCCAGTGATCTCAAACTCAATTCCTGGAGGGCCACAGCTCTGCACAGTTTTGCTCCAACCCTAATCAAACACACCTGATCCAGCTAATCAAGGTCTTCAGGATTACTAGAAACTTCCTTGCAGGTGTGAGTTGGAGCTGGTTGGAGCTAAACTGTGCAGAGCTGTGGCCCTCCAGGAATTGAGTTTGAGATCACTGCTCTAAGCGATGTTGGGTGACGTCACTTCTTGTTGACATTCGAAGTATTGTCAAACAAAACGGAGGCTAGCTCGACCCTCCCTCCTCCCCCCCCCCCCCCCCCCCCTTCCGTGCTTTTCCGATGTAAATTCGGGACTTCGCGCATTCCTTCTTCTTTTTCCCTCTTCTTTGCTATTTGTTCATCGGAACGTCGTCTCTTTGGTCGTGTGTCAGTCATATCAAAATTCAAGAGAATATAATTCTAACGTTAGTCATTGTTGTTGTCTAGGATATCTCTCCTCTAGCTAAATTCCCTCTTCATGCTTCTCTCTCCTCCACTCCCCACACCGCCCTTCATGTGCATGCGCACTAACCCCCCAACCCTGTACCCCCAAATCATTCTTGCCGGTTTGTTATGTTTCGTGGTCCAGGTTGGGCCAGTTTGTTTTTGTTGCTGCTTGTGGACCCTGGGCTGTTTTTTTTTACAGTGTGTTCAGGGGACAGGCAGCTAGCGGACAGTGAGGAGATGTTTGCTGTATGTGACAAAAAAATGTTTCGGCCTAAAAAACGTGTGACATCGCTTAGAGCACCTTTAAGTTACAAATACAGCTTTAATTAGCTAAAAAAAAAGGCACATAATGGGCTTTTCTGTACAGTAAAGTTTAAGTGTGAAAAATAAAAGGTTGTTTAGGGAATCCAGGGAATGTTATTTGGGTCTGGGCCACTTAAGGTCCATGTCTTGAGGAGATATAATCTACTGCCTGATTTTACAGGAAGCATCGTGGCTTATTCTCTCTCACAATGCCTCTGCATGAGTGATCACACCATAAGGTAATTGCATGTCTGATTTTCTATGCCTCAGCAATTCAAAAAAACAATATATAGCTCGCCTCCCTTCCCTAGCTCACCTTCTAAGAACAGCGTGAAAGCCACGATTGAGATGGATTCAACACACTACCTTTCCGAATTAAACTACCTTTCAGTACACAGTTTCTTGCTGTGGTAGTCTTTGATCTACCTCTGAAATACACAGATAATTCAAGGAACTGGTTGCAGCATTTTACTGCTTTGAATGAGATCTGTGTACAGAATCCTCCTTTCTTTGAATTTGCATCAAAAGTACAATATATAAAAATGTAGCCCTTTAAGAAAAGGGTAAGGAGAAAAAGGAAATGGAAAATAAAGAGAAAAGAGAAATGAAATGGAACAGAAATAAAAGGACAAGAAAAAAGAAAAATGGAAACACAAAAGGAAAGAAAAAAGAAAAAAACGACTAAGAGAAGAAAAGGAAAAGGAAGACAAAAAGAAAAAAACTTTCCGCTTTCAACAGACCCATGGCCACCAAAGTGCTTTACATATTGCCTCACATTCACCCATTCATTCACTCATACACCGACGGCGGTGTCAGCAATGCAAGGTGCCATCCAGCTCGTCGGGAGCAGCTGGGGTTAGGTGTCTTGCTCATGGACACCTCGACACATATTTACACACATTACCAAATGATTGCTAAATCACATGACAATAAGATAATCAGTGACAAAAATAAATAAGACAATAAGTGACATAAAACAATAAAGTGACAAAGTGACATTTTTTGATCTTATGAGTGTCCAGTATTCTTACCTAATACTAACATAAGTGTTAGACATTAGTGTTGATTAAACATTACTGTTGAACAGTCTTACGGCATTGGGGTAAAAAATTATTTCTGAATCGTGTTGTGCGTGTACGAATGATCCTGAGCCTTTTACCAAAGGGGAGAAAAGTGCCTGTGCTGGGTGACTGTGGTCGTTCATGAAAAACTTTGTCTTCTTGAGGCAGCGTGTAATGTAGATGTCCCCAACTGCTGGAAGTTGTTTGGCAATTATTTTCTGAGCGTTTTTTACCAAAGTTTTTACTGAGCATGTCATTATCATTAGCGTCAGTTACGTCGCTTCACTGCCATTCATAAATCCTCTCCTGTGACCTCATGGGATTTTAAAGTGTCCATCGTATGCACACTTCAAAATCTCGCCAGAAGTAGTAGATCATCCGGGAACTTTTGTCAAAGCTTTTATGAGTACTGTGAATTCGGACATACTTCTTTTGTCACATACTGTTTTTCGCCTACTATATAGTAGGGAGGTATGTGATTTTGGATGTAGCCTAAGAAAGGACTAAGAAAAGAAAAGGAAAAAGAAGACAGAGAAAAAGAAACAGAAAATGGAAATTATTAGAAAAATAAGAAAAGAACATAAGGAAGACAAAGAAAAAGAAAAGAGAATTACAGAATTCTCAGTTACGCCTGAGAAACAATACAAGGTTCAGTGGAGGGGAGGATAAAAGACATTTGGTTATTTTATTGGTCAATATCTTTGATCAGAACATTGGTTGACATTCCTCAACCTCCTGAGGAAATCTAACCTTTTCTCATTTAAAAAAAAAAAATACCCAGATGGTGGAGGTTGTTTTACCAATGTAATCATTTAGTTGGAAAGAGAAAAAAAGCTTTGTCATGCTGCCAAGGTTATCAGAGCCATCAGATCAAATATATTTACCCCTGGAATTTAATACTCCACAGTAAACAGTGGCGAGGTAAATAGTGGTGTTTGAGGCACTTGTTGGAGGCTGGAATAATAGACTAAACTTGGATCAGTTTCAAAGCACTTATCGGCTCAGCGCTCATGGTTTGTGACTACCATATGTTTCAACGTCACAAATAATAACCAGATCTGGAGATGTGATCAAGGGTGACTACACAGCACGTCACACTGACTTTGTCCTCTAAGTTTATCTCAAGTTCCTGTTAACTATTAGAAGCAGAAACTAATGATCATCTAAAGGCATTTCTATTGAATCCCAAATGGCAAATATGGGCATAGTCAATATCACAAGGCCTGTTATTAATATCACAGGCCACAAAGGACAAAGCATCATAGAAAAGAATGAAAGATGTGCACTTTGCTAATGGCTTTTGATGACATAACTGGCAGGTGTTTTATAAGACACCAAACATTACGATTCCGAACATGCTTCAGTTTCAGAGTAACGAGTAATGTTTTAGTCAATGCTTCTGTGCACAGAAGAGATAATATATTGCAGGCGCAGATGATTAAAATAGGGATAATTGTACAGCTGCTCGACTCTGAACATCAAATGTACTTTCGCAAATAAAACAGCTGTGATACCATATACCGGTCAAATGTGGATTTTTGAAGATGTGATAATTGTGAGATGCATGTTCAGAGCAACAGTAGCCTACAGAAATATGAAAGTTTTCAGCAAACTCATGACAGCGAGATTTACTTTTAATGACTTCTAGAGATCATTGCTGAAATGACGCATCAGACGTACGACTGGCAAGTCTGATAAATCTGTGCCTATGCATTTCAAGATCGTGTTACCCTGGCTATTATCGCTTTCTGCCACTGAAAGACTTTAATTAAGATGCTTGTGATAACTTCCTGGTAGTTTTATTCCTTTCATCTAGATGTGAAGAGCTTTTCCCAGGGTATGAAATTAGCAGCATTAGATTTCAGACCTGTTGACAGCAGATCGAAGGAGTTAGAAGTGACAACCATGTCTTGACTACCTTAATGCAAACACCTCAGAGCAAAAAGGTAAGAGAGCCTGTCTGTTTAAGAAAGTTATTAGCTCAGTGCGGTTCCTAACAGAGATGAAAAACAGATGAATTAGCGTTAAACTATTACAAAGATATTAACAAACAATGATTTGTGCCTCATTTCCAACTGGGAAAACTCTCTTTTTGCGACTGTTTCATATTTTTGTCACTTGCTGGGAGGGAGGTGTATGAGGTGATATATGTTAGCAGCAATGGTTGTGACAGTGGAACAGAGGGGTTGTCTGCGGGAGGCATCACTTGTCTAATTAAGGTAGGGAAAACGGTTGTCATCTGCACAATTGTGTCCACGAGCGAAAAAAAGGTGAAAAAGAACGAGACACTGGCATTGTTATGGGGGCAGGTTGGTTGTAAACAAGGCGGAAAATAGAAGCTAAATTAATAACATGCATGGGACAACGGCAGGATAAACAAGCACTTCTATAATACATTAATTTGAACAAGGGTGACAGACAGATTGAGTGAGACAAATTGATAGATGTGTATTAAGCAGGAAAAATCAATGCAAAGCATATGAGAATGTCAGCTATCAAAGTAACCATCTGTCTGAGTCCTCTGGTTATGGCCTAGCTCCACTCTGCTATGGGACTATTTTTGTGCCTTTCAAATTGAACTAACTTTTCAAGAAATTAATGAAAATATAAACTGAAACTTAAACTTTGAAACTTAAAAATTAATAGCAGGCAAAAATGTTGACCTTGTTTTTAATACACTGCATGTTTTACTAATTGTTTTCTCTTTTTTCTTTCGCTGATCTGTACTTACAAATGCGCTTCCAGATTTACGCTTCTGAAGTTTTCGTTTACACTCTCTGAGTTTTCGTTCACCATTCAGGAAGATAACTCTCGTGGGGGTGAGGCTAACAGCAGTGTTTTCTCATTGTCTACTGAGTTTTTGATTGACAGATGCTTGACCTGGAAGTGAAGACGTCAGTGTTGTGTTTACACGCGAGCGTATGTAAGCGGCTTCCCATTTAATTTTAGTGATATAAAGATTTTTAATTGTACCTGTATTTATCTTCTACTACTACTATGTCAGCATAAGCTTTCAGGAGCAACCCTGGCCATCACGCTATTGTTAGCACATGCACTTACACCATCACAATTAATGATCACTTAATTCTGAAGAATTCAAACAATATGAAAATTGCAACCAGATGGTTTTGTGGCTTGCTGTCAAATGGTGGCTTGCTGTCAAATGCTGTCAGACCTTCAAGGATATTTCATTATATTCTTTATTGTCACTACACATAAGTATGAAAGTGAAAGTGTTGGATGTTGTGACAGTCCGACCTCAGTATTCTAATAATATAAGATTAATAATAATAATATAATACTAATAATATATATTTAGTACTAAAAATGCCCAAGTACATAACATACAAAATTTGTGTAAAATTCATATAGATTTTAAATTATGCAATGATCATTTGAACAGTTCTTGTTACAGTAAATGTAAAAACGCAGTGACTGGGTACATTGTAATGAAGTATACACTTCACAAGTCTAAACAGATACTCCAACCAAAAAATTTAAATTCTCTCATTCTTTACTCACCTTGATGCCACCCCAGATGTACTATATGACTTTCTTTCTTCACATTAACACAAACAAAGATTTTTCAGAAAATATTCCATCTCTGTGAATCCATATACAGGTAGATTGTAGCCCATGTGCGAATGACAGTTGGTCAGAAGCGATGGTTAAAACATAGTATTTTTATTATCTATTGTTTTACTTTGGAAGACATTGATTCATCCACTGGTTGTATTAGTAACCCATTACAGTCACTGTGTGGGGTTTTAAAAGTGTCAACTTTTAAATACCCATTCATTTGCATTATATAAACTCACAAGATGGATTCTCTTCATTCGTGTTTATCTGAAGAAAGAAAGTCATGTGCATCTGGGATGGCATGAGGGTGGGTAAAAGATGAGATAATTATTATTATTTTTGGGTGGACTATCCCCTTAACATTCATATGCTGTCGATGTTTTAATCCAAGATCAGTGTAGATTTATAAGAATAAAGTGCAACCTCTTGTGTACTGTGTTTCTTTTAATCTAGTGCTCAAAATAAATTAAAATAGTTGCATTATATCTGGTGTCTGAAGATCAAGATCCCAGTCATTCAAAAGTGATGTGTCATGTGTCTGAAGAAAGTAAGATTTCTGTCTGATGGGGACAGTGGATCTCTTGTACTACCACTCCATCCTCTGGGTCAGCATCATAATTTTGTTTATGGAAAGGTTGCTCAACTACCTGCAAAATGAGAAAGGAGAAGTATTATACTAGTCTAACAACAATACAAACTGCACATAACAAATTGAAGACTTAAAGGATTAGTTCACCTCAAAATGAAAATTTCCTGATAATTTACTCACCCCAATGCCATCCAAGATGTCCATGTCTTTCTTTCTTCGGTGGAAAAGAAATTAATTTTTTTGAGGAAAACATTTCAGGATTTTTCTACACACAATGGACTTCAATGCAACCAGAATGTTGAAGTTCAAATCAATGCAGTTTCAAAGGGCTCTGCACGATCCCAGCTGTGGAAATTGAGGGTGTCAATTATCTAGCAAAACGATCTGTCATTTTCAAAAAAAAAAAAAATTATATACTTTTTAACCACAATTGTTCCTCTTGTGCTGATCTGCGACGCGCCACGCATTGCATCATCACGTTTCCAGCGCAAACATTCCCTGGTGCTATTTTGCAGTTCCAGAAAACAATTCCGACACAGACCAGGAAAAACCTAGTCTAAAGTCAGTGGCGCGATTTTCAGTGGCACGTTCAGATGCTATTTTAAGGGCGCATGCTTGGCCATAATGTAGTGTGTGCATAACACGCATACACTTTGCTTCTCTCATCTACACAGACGCAGCAGTTGACATTTTTGCAAACCATACATAATTACAAGGAAAAATATTACACACGAGGGAAATCACTGTGGTGTCCTTGAAGATGTGAAAAAATAGGCATAAATCTAGCTTACACATTTACCCAAATTATTATACGCCTGTTTAACCGAAGCTTATTTGGGTGGGTTTCTCCCATCCCCATACAATGTCACTTCTCTGTCTTTTACGGCCCTGACGAGAACGTCGGTCTCCTCTGCTGGCAAATCCGCCGTTATAATAGCAATCCGCCATGGAACAAGCACGCCTGCTCTTAAAGGGAATGTGAGATGACACTCTGATTGGTTTATTTCACGTTACGCACAAACCACACCTATGAGTAATGTAGCTACTTCAGACTAACCCATTTTAGATTTGCGTCGGGCGCAAGAGTCATTTATCCCGCTGGGATATAATAGCAACAGCGCCCAAGATCCGCCCACAAAGTTACTTGGGTTTCGCGTTTGATACTTGCGTTTCAGATCGTTAAAATAGGGCCCAAGAAGCGTAAATGAAAACTCTGGAAGCTCATTTGTAAGTACAGATCAGCGCAGAGTCCTGCACGGGTCCCTTTTTTGGAGACCCGCCCCCGCCCGTACCCGCAAAGTTCAGCACCAGATCCGACCCGTCACCCGTGATAATATCAAAATTAAATCCGCACCCGCCCAGACCCGTTAATATTTGGCCTGTTACCCGACTCGTGCCCACGATAAATCACACACAAGATAAAATCATTCCAATTAAAGTGCTTTATTTTTTATCTCGCACCTCTCTCGTCTCTCAACATCTCAATAGCCTCACGCGCCGGCGCCTCCGTGTCCTGATTATATTGCCTGCTATATTTAGCCTACCACTTATTTATTAAATCCAGGAAATTGGTTGATGAAACATTGATTAAAATTAAGATACAATTCATACAAAACAAAATTCACTTTAAAGAAAGGCTTTCTACAAAAACAAACTTAATGAAGTGGTCAAAATCATGTCTGCCCACTCCATTTGTCTCCCGATATTCGGGATCATCTTATCTTATTCATGCTTTTCACTTTTCATATAATCAACATGAAATAAAAAAATATATATATTATTTTATTTAAACATGAATATGAAACTAAATCGTTTTTTAATGACTGGGCTACAACACATAGGCCTATTAGCCTACAGAGAAATTTAATGTCGGAGCGTCTTGCCGGTGAGCATGTGGGGGGAGAGATACGATTTTCGATCAATCATCGAATATGCCAATTCTTAATATTTGGTGTTTTAAATGCCTGTTTGAGTTCTCTGTGAAAGTTTTAATTGTAGGTTCGTGGCCCTGAGTGTCGCGATTTCGGTTTCATTTCACATATAGCCTACAGCCCTATAATCATAGATGACGCCACAGGTTTTTATTTAAAAGAAAGAGCGTAGCCTACGTTTGTATGTAGGCCTATATATGGGCAATTTATATACACAATACTTACTAAAATATAGCCTAATTAAAGCAACACTATGTAACTTTTCGACCTTCATAATATATTTCCAAAACCCTTGTGATGGTACATCGACTTACAATAGGTTGAATGACATGTCTGCCATAGCCTGACGGGGTCTGTATCGCTTTTACTGGCACTATGTAACTTCGGGTTCGGGTAGTTACCCGAGCACAAAAAGAACTACAAAATTCGACTGCTTTACGGCATACATCACTTCCCCCATCACTTCCTCAAATTTGGACGCCAGAGGCCAACCAGCGTTTGTTTTCCGGCTTTCGTGCGTATGTTTTTGGGGCTGATTACACCTGGCCACTTCATGCGTTTTCTCAATTCGGATAGCTATCCGATCGTGAAAAGACCAGTTGTAAATGCCCTCCGAAACGCATTCGAGACGGATTTGAAACCGATCGCTCAAAACCACTTCAGGAGGAGGTCTGGGCCGCACTCCAGACGAAACTGGACAAGTGTAAATGCATCTGGTTGTTGAAACCACATATGTAAATTGTACTCCTCCCAAAAATGCTAAAATAAATAAATAAATAAACGCGTTATAGGCTATATGTAATGTGATAGCCAGATATGACGACGCTACTGGAATCACCGCAGATGAGCAGCTGAGCATCTATTTATCAAGCCAACGTGCAAACTATCGCAAATCAAAGTGAAAGTAAGTCACAGACGCTTAACACACAATCATCATAATTAAAAGTAAAGAAATGAAATGATCTTACCAGGGCTGTTGCCGCTCTCTCTTATTGCGGTCTTTGATTTAGAAAATTTAGCTGATGATCAAAATGCAGCTCGTATCTGTTGCTTTCGGTGACGTGCACTCCAATAAATATGTATATAGCGCGGGAATTGAAGATCGGATTTAAATCCGTTTCGCAAAAACACAATTATGTGACCAGGTGTAAATGGAATCGTTTTGATAAATCAGATAGCTAGCCGATCTGAAAAAATGCATGAAGTGTCCAGGTGTAAACAGCCCCATGGCCAAAGCAGCAACGGACAAAAAAAAAAAAGGTCAGAAGTAAGCCTATGTCTAAACGGCGTGTCCAAGTTAGGGGCTACATTCTTGCAAGTAAATAATGCATGATTAGACGGACAAAATCATCTTTTAGGCTAACTAGCCTAATGACTGCAGGCTGATAGTCATGTTTGTTTATTTATTTTTCTGGTGAAAGTGTCTTGCCTCAGGCTATAATGCAAATCGATTTTTCAACTTTGCAGATTCATCTATGGTAGCTTGATATTATAATGTTGACGATATATGGCTATTACCTCCCACACAAACATTGAATTGAATTAGAATTCTGTAAAACAGTAGCCAATAGGCCACTATAATGACGCTGGCTTGTAAACGTGAGCTACGCGATCTTTTGGCGCTTGAAAAAAATAAAACCCATGAAATTATATTCATTTGACATGCTGAAATATATGCCACTGTACCTGGGTTGAAGACATTTCACACGCAACGCAGGAAGTCTACCCAAGACGTGAAAACTCCTTCTGCAGAGTTCGGGTAACGGCTGTCAACAAATGCACGTGTTAACCATGTAACCATGACAGATTTTACGACAGTAGTAGAAGACAATACTGTTTCCCAACTGTAGGGGGAGCCCGAGAGCAAAAGTTACTTAGTGTTACTTTAATATCATTTTATTGCATTTGTATTAGTTGTTTGAAGAGTAAAAAAAAACGGTCGGTCTTAACGCAAGTTAACAACCGGCAAGTCGGTCGGACTAAAAGGTTAAAAAAATAAATAATTGAGTCGGTCCTAAATTGACAGGGTCGGTCGGGTTACGGCAAACAAGAATATTTAAGGATGGCCTCACTAAAACAAATATTTGCATATGTGTAATGGTAATTTAGACATACAAATATTGCACATATTTTTCATCCGCTACCCGCCCGTGAATTTTAGGAATGTCACAATCCACCCGTTTTAGCCACTTTTATCGTTGCAGGACTCTAGATCAGCGAAAGAAAAAAGGAGAAAACAGTCAGTAAAACATGCAGTGTATTAAAAACAAATTAAATTTTTTACCTGCGATAAAAAATTTTCCGGTCTCAAAGACATTTTATTAAGTTTCAATTTATATTTTCATTCATTTCTTGAAAAATTACATTAAATTTTAAAGGGATAAAAATAATCCCACACTCTGCATGTTAACAATAGCATGTTATAGCATGTGCTGTATGAGTGCAGCAATAAAAAGCTTTAACATACTTGCTCTCAAACCAAGCCACATGCACCACTTGTCACAATGATGGTAACTATCCTAAAACCAACATTAAAAGAAATTCTTCTAAATAAGAATAACAAAACATTAATCAGTACTAAATCTCCAACTTAACATTAATCTTGCACAAAAAACAAACAAACATTATATTACAATTACTTTTAGCACTTACTCTCCCTTTCGAGTGTCGTAGGCAAAGCATGCTGGGAAATAGAAATCCCAGCCGTTTCAGTTAAATTTAAGTTTGTCTAAATTAAAGGAACCGTATGTAGGATTGTGGCCAAAACTGGTACTGCAATCACTTTAAAAAATACTGTAGAGCGGTGTATCCCCTCCCCCTACCCCCTGACTCGAGGTTGCCAGATAAGCTGCAGGATTCAGCAGAAACGTAGGCTGCTTCAATGAGCTTCCAATGGCAAGTGACGACGAGACGTACACAGTAAGTTTTTTTCTGTTATATTCATTAGCAATGGTCATACAGGTCAACTTGCAGCATGTGTAACTTAGTCCACGATATAGCAGCTACGTGAAGAACGAATGACGAATCATTTTTTCTGAGGTAAAGTTAGGCTTATGTCTCAATTACGTTTCAAATTGCCATAATGGGCGTGCTAATGTTGTTTTCCTCAGCGTCTCAGCATAAGTACAGATAAACGGGCTCCTATAATGCATTGCTAATGTTAGCATACGTCCATGTGAGCTAACGTTACATTACTTTGCACGAACATGCATAACTTTGTTCGACTGTCATGAATATATGAAATGTCCATTGACATCAATAGTCCAGTTGGGTAGTGCACATATTAAATGATACCGTTACCGAGGTGATAAAAGCACCAAATTTTACATGAAGCTTCTTTAGGACCTCCTAAATGATTTCAGCCTAGGAGCCCAGCTGAAATATTGAAATTTAGTGTCAAATCACTTAAAAAACAATATTCATGAAAAACGTTTTTGTTTTTTTTCCCTCTCAAGTAAAACTTTCAGGGTAATGGCCTTATCACTGAATAAGCTTCCTGTTGTTAATTTGTGCTCAGGCCAGTAGATCTTCCAAATTATAAGTGTAAAACAGAGTGCCATGACACCTTATACCTAAAAAAAAACCTCAAAAAGCCCTGTATAATATAGGCGGAATTATTAAAAAAGGCAGCAAAAATGCTTAAATGTTAATAGATCTTGGTTTTCTCTTTTATTTTTCAGTTAAACTAGGTCATTCATATAGCTATCTACTGAGTTCATAGTTTGGTCATTAGTTTTATGTTAGGCTGCATCACATCACATTAAATCCTATTTGTGTGTGACAGTTCATATCTAGATGTACTTTCAGTTATTTTGGTTGCCTATTGTAGACGTGTTGCAGGTCAGAATTTGTTCGTTCTTTTATGCTTAATATCCAACTAAGGAATACACTTGGAATACACTTGGCAACCTCTTAGAGTGCTCTGGTTGGACGACAGCACTCACTGAAGCAGAAGTAGCATCTTCTGGAAAGGCTGATTCATTTCTGAAAGCAGCACACCTAACTAGGCATGGTGCGAGTCATGGAGACCAAGTCACTCTACTGTCACTTCACAATCTACAGCAGGAAGCTTTTAGGCTTATTGCTGGCCCCAAAGATGAAGATACCTTTATCACTTGGAGAAATGACATGCTGAAGAAGAGTCCAACTTTCATGTATTGGGATCTAATACTAAGATATGAAACCCTCATTCTCATTTTTGTCAGAGCTCACAGAGAGAAGAACTTCCTTCTATATGTAGAAGTTTTAGAAGAACTTATCCCTCTATTTTTTGCCTTGGACCATGCAAACTATGCAATATGGGTGTCTGTCCACATCAGGGACATGAAGTCTTTGCCCAGCACCATCAAGGATGAGTTTGAAAAGCATTCACACTGGATTCTCTCAAAGACATACAACAAGTTCTCTGCAATACCTTTCGACCAAGCTCATGAACAAGAGAATAAGATTGTGAAAGGTTGCAGTGGTGCAGTTGGTCTCACAGAAAACCCAAATGCTTTCAGATGATGGATGATCTCTGGACCAGAGTTGTTAAGATTGCTGAAAGAATTTGAAGAGGACTTTCTTCCTGAAAATGACATAGGCCTAGATAATCCTAAGAACTTCCAGCATCATGAACAGTGTCTTTCCACACAGAAGACATTTCAAAGACATGTAGCCAACCTGTCTGAAACTATTAAAAGAATGGGCAACCCTTTCTTGTATGATTTTAAAGATCTAGTCACTCTTGACAGCCATAACTGTGCAGATGAATCTGTAGCTAAAACAGAGTTCATCTTAGAAGAGAGAATATCCTTTCTGGGCACAGAACTGAACTCGCTGTCAATGACAGCACAGCTATTGCCACAGCGCAGACTGGACATTCAGCGCATGACGGAATCATTCCGCTGCGGCACTATAGTCCCGCTCAGACAGTTTCAGAGAATGCTGGGTCTCATGGCCTCAGCGTCATCTGTACTCCAGTTGGGCCTGCTTCGCATGCGCCCACTGCAGTTCTGGCTAAAAGCGCGAGTACCGCGCCGAGCATGGACTTCCGGTCTATTCCGCCTCAAGGTCGATCAGAAATGCATCACGGCTCTGAAACCTTGGAGTGTGACCGATTGGTACCGGTCAGGTGTAAGCCTGGGGACTTCCTCGAGTGTGAAGGTGGTGTCTACTGCTTGGAAATGATGGCAGTCGACAACACGCTGAGGCGTTTTTGTCCCCAGATAAAAGGACACCACGTTCTGGTCCGTTCGGACAACACGTTGGTGGTAGCCTATATAAATCGCCAGGGAGGTATCAGGTCACCGAACCTCCACAGGTTGGCGGAGCGCCTCCTGGTCTGGGCTCAGCACAATCTGCGCTCGCTGAGAGCAGCGCACGTGCCAGGCCACCTGAACGTGGGACCAGACAGACTGTCCAGGAACAATGTTCTGGCAGCAGAATGGTCTCTACACCCACAGACAGTCCAACTGCTGTGGAAGACATTCGGCAGAGCGAAGGTAGACCTGTTCGCGTCTCAGGAAATGAGTTTTTCTCCAAGAGCAGGGATGCGCTGGCCCATGTCTGGCCCCGCTGCCCGCTCAATGCCTTTCCCCCCGTCTCGCTCCTACCTCAGGTATTAGAGCGAATCAGGGAAAACGGATGCTCAGTGCTACTTGTGGCTCCGTTCTGGACGAACCGAGTTTGGTTCCCAGTTCTGATGCAGCTGACGAGCACTGCTCCATGGCCAATACCGACGAGGAAGGACCTCCTCTCTCAGGCCAAGGGCTCAATCTGGCATCCTCACCCAGAGCTTTGGTCCCTACATGCGTGGGCCATCAACGGGTACCCGTTAACCTCCCGGTAGAAGTGTTAAACACGATCACGCAGGCTAGAGCCCCGTCTACTAGACGGCTCTACTCCTCAAATTGGTCTGTGTTCACTAGCTGGTGCACAGCTCGTGGCTTTTCACCCTCAGACTGTGGGGTGATGGAGGTTCTCTCCTTCCTGCAGGAGCTACTGGATAAGGGCAGAACCCCATCCACGCTCAAGGTCTATGTGGCGGCCATAGCAGCGTTCACTAAACCGACGCTTGGCCAGTCACTGGGAAGGAACGATCTGGTCATTCACTTCCTTAGAGGAGCTAAGAGGCTGAATCCTCCCAGACCTCCCTCAGTTCCCATGTGGGACCTTTCTACGGTCTTGGAAGTCATGAAAGGTGCCCCATTCGAGCCAATCCGATCAATAGATATCAAACACTTGTCTTTCAAGACAGCGTTTCTTCTGGCTCTCGCCCCTAACCCTAACCCTAACCCAGGCTAAGTTGCTTTCGGTCTAAAATCAGTACTATCTGCCCGATGCTATCGGCTCAGAATACTGAAAATGCTCGAGCACCGCTCGCTGATCGATTAAATAACTTCATGGGCAGTGTGTAAGACCTGTAATATTCATCAGACCAGGCCGAGTTTTCGCCCTGATTGTGTGGAACACTATATAATTGCTCCTTACAGGACGCTACTTAGTACAGGAATGATGCTGTTCCAGCCCCTCTTTCCTGGACTCTCTGCGAGTCCCTGATGATCATGCACTATATGAGCCCCGGGCACTTGCCCTTGGGACTTTGGTGTTGGATCTCAGCACGCACAGCGTTTTACACTGTGTTCCCCTAGCGTAAGATATTACGCAGTACGAGAGACCTCTCGTAAGAGAACGTACTCGGTTACTAACGTAACCTCGGTTCTCTCTAGAAGAGGGAACGAGTACTGCGTATCTTTGCCTTGCATGCACACGCTCTGGTTCGCTTCGGCGATGAAAAACCAGATTTCACAGCCTGTCGAGCTATATTTATAGGCCCAAGCCACGCCCGTTTCGGCAGGACGTGACGCAGTGGGCGCGAAGCGCACTCATTGGATCTGACATCACGAGGGGCCTCTTTCAAAAGGCTGCTGCAGTTGCCGCAGGGCAGCCAATAGGCGCGCGAGCTGTCTCGCTTATGTCTGCATGCTGCCGCAACGCGTTTTACATTATTACAAAATTAAGGATAATTTTTTGGCTTCAATATCTCGCTGAAAAGAGGTTTTCACCTAGCGTAAGGTATTACGCAGTACTCGTTCCCTAGAGAGAACAGAGGTTACGTTAGTAACCGAGTACGTATTTGCTTCCCTTGCCAGAAATCCATTTCAAAAATTAGTTGCTGCCTCATGGCAGTTCCAAAAGCTTGAGAGACTGACTGTCATCTTGTATGACAAGTCCAGTCCTTCAAGCTCCATTGTCCAGAAGAGGAAAGAACTCTTCTGCTATGGGAGTAGGACAATGGAGAAACTGCCACCCACCCAAGATACTCTACTGCAGCACATCAGACGGGCAGTTTATCAGACTGGAATCTGGGCGACCAGCACACTCTCACAGCAAGGTATTCCTTCTCCAAGGGACTATGGATGGACCAAGGAAACAGGGTCTTGGGAACCAGTTTGGATGACACTTCCAGAAGTCCCCACAGCTTGCAGAGATCAAAGCTTGCACTTATCAAATGTTGCTGTTAGGGGGATTGTTCCACATGCAAATGTGGCAAAGCAAGTTTAGACTGCTCACCTCTTTGCAAATGCAACTGTAACGACTCATAATTATCAATTACAGGGCCAATAAAGACCATATTGCTAATACTTTAACATGTATTGAAGCTTTAGTTATGTAAAAGTTCATAAACATAAACAAACATATCAAAATGTTAACTTTGGGATTCATTTGAATACTTTATCTTGTGCAGGAACTTGAAAATCTCTGTGTTTTTAAGCATATTTCATTGATAATGATATACTTCTAATATGACATGTTACAACATTTATTTCCGAGGGCTCCTAGGCCAAAATTACACTATAGACCCGAAGGAAACACCATGCAAAATGTGGTGCTTTTATCACCTCGGTAACAGTATTTTCACTACGCCACCGGACTACAAGTACAAGTTAGCCAAGCATAGATGAATCTTACCTGTCCAGGAGAAAATTAGCAACGTTGGCGTCTGTGTTCAAATTCTTCTCCGGTTTCAGCCGTCTCCATCTTTCAAAAGCATCTCCAATACAAATTCTGGTTTTATTTCGGACTTTGTCACGAAGAATTTCTGAATTATAACAAGGTCTTTTTGATTTAGTAACTTTAGACATTTTTATCCGACTAGAGTTAGGGTAGGTTAGAGCAAAGCTGGCAACCCGGATCCCGAAACACTACTGACTTCGTGATTGGTAGATAGGTGGAGGGAGGCGCGTCAGGCCAAAACACAAGATGACAACATCAACATCAGTTGAGGGCTGCAAGTCCACTTTTTAAATGACAATATCCTAGCCATACTACTGTTGTCAGTGATGTAAGTATTTGAAATGAACATGATTTCTTAATGTCTAGTGACACATCAGGGCCATTTTATTATTAATTGAAATAGATTTCTTACATACAGCTCCTTTAAAAGAAATCATTTCATAAAACTCAAAACAATAAAACAGTTCAGTTTACTTAAAAATATATCAGTTATGTGAAGTTGAAAGAAAAAGAAAGTGCTAAATACTCATAAAAGTTAATTTGACTGAACAAATTAGTTAAATTTAACCAGGGATTTAAACCAGCTTAAAATAAATACAACAAGGCAAAGAAAGCTTCCAAAATCATCTCAATTAATCTGTTTGCATGAGTCACAGCAAGCTTCAGGCAGAATGTATCTGCTCATGCTGATCATAATTTTTGAACCAACCGCCTTGTTTTTAGAAACAAAAGAAAAACGGCAGATCTTAATCGGGTAAAATGCCCATGGTGCATTACACACACTATTTTTTCGGGTAACGAGACTAAGAGGCATGAGATGAACAGAAGTTGGTGGTCACAGCCGATTGTGTGCGCATATGTGTGTGTGTGCTCTTCCTATGTTGGGCCAGATTGTTTAGAGCTGTAGAGAACCATGTAGGAGGAAGAACTGTTTGTTAATTTGCCTGATTACTGTTTGTTTTTGTGTGTCCCACTCAATAGTTGAAAACTGGTCGTTTTTCTCCTTCAACTGGGTAAACAAACCTGTGAGTCGACTACATGTTAAGTGGAAGATGCTTGAAAGAAAGAAAGAAAAGAACAGGATGGAAAAACAAAGAAGAAGTACAAAAAGGCAGGGAGACTGGGCAAACCCTTGTTCATGCTCATTCACCCCTTTTACATAAAAGTCTCATAATGAATTAGATAAATCCTTGGTGCTGCTATCAAAATGCACTGTCACATAGGGAGTGAATGAAAAAGCCTGGACCTTCTTCCCCTACCAATCCACCAGCAATTTCCACAACAACAACAAAATTCTGCCCCCGAGTTTGAAGGGTGGCACTAAAAAGCAATGACCCAATTGTGCCATGAGCTAGTACTAGAATTTCAATGACCAGGCTTGCACATATCCCTGTCGACCAAAAAGTGCTACTGAAAAACGTGGCATATTTATTATTTGGAAGACTTAAAGTTGGTCCTAAAGATCAAATCTGAGCCTTATGCCTTGATCGATTACTATTAGAATAACAAATAGAATAAAAAAAAGATAAAACAAATATAGTTTAATAGCTTGTCTATGACAAATTATGTTAATCTACCTGCAGTGCATTTATTGTGAATTATAGAAAAAAACTACTTTGAATTAAGTTTCAGGGCACAAGAACACTGAGTGCAAGAGATAAGCAAAATGAAATCCAGATAATTTGCATGAAGATTATTTGCTTCAACAGTACCTATTTCTGGCTACATTTACATGAACCGAATGTGGAGCACTATGGATTTAAATCATACTATACTGCATATGCTTTAATTACATTTCTTCCACTCTGACCATCTGGCACATATATTGTAGTACAACTAGTGTCATCTTACGCAAATGGGCAGGTTTAAAAACACAGTGGAAGAATTTTTGGTTTGTCAGTCCAACAAGTTGATATTTTGTTCCACTGTACCTGTATATGCCAGGAATGACAATAAACTTTAATCTTATCTATTCTAAAAGCTACTGTTCCACTTTATAACATATAAAGCTGGATGGTATAAAACAGACTCACAAATAAGTATTACAAAAATATGTGATTTACAAAAATACGAAAATTTGGGGGTGTTTAAGGGGGGTGTTCTCTTTTGCCAGTGTGGTTACTAATTTTTACATCCTTTTATAAGAGTTAGACCTTTTTTATATCCTGTTATCTGCAAATTAACCAACAAATGTGCTGCCTATCTGTCACTTGTCTATGTCACAAATAAATGGTGCAGTATCAAAAACCCATTCCTGAAGTCAAAAAAGAAATTCCAAAAGTCAATCCTATAAACTCTAAGGTTGACTTCATGAACACCTGTCAACAGCTACTCTTCAACTTTTTCTACAAAAAAAACATCTTTATAACCTTGTTTCTGTCAGGATCACTAAATACAATTGACAATTAGCATAGTTTGGATTGGCGGTATGGTTCTGTTCTGGGCAAGAACTCCCTGCGCATCAATGCAGCCTAGCATGGATAAGAGCAGGGGGAGCAGCAATAACCCCACTTAGAGTAAACAGAACAGAACCAACATGAATGTATTGCAGAGATCATTCATTAATTTTAATGTACAACATAATTAGAGAATTTTAGTCTGATTCAGGTGGAATCAGAATGCCAAATCCTGACTGACGAGAGGAGCTGGGGATGGAGGAGGGTAATTAGCTCCTGAGAACGTGATAGCTGATGATAATACTGAGGCACTTATATATGTGTGTGTATATAATGTGTGCCTGTATCAGCTGATGCGAGTTGACAACGTGACCTACCAGAACTGACACTACACTTAATTTGAACGTTCTTTCATGTCATTGCATGTCTCTATTGAAGTGAGGATAGAAGTATATAAGAGTATATTTGAGTATGCTATCCGAGGAGAGGGCGCTGAGCTTGGAATTTGGGCCAAACCAAGAGTACCCCCACCCCCTATCCTTGGCTGGGATAGGAACCAGTCAATAGTGTCAATAGTGTCATAAAAAGATGACACGCACACTCACATTTTAAAACACCACACACAAACTAATTGATACAGTATAAAAATAGAGTGTCCAGGAAAACTCCAGCAGTGCAGCTCCTGTTCTGCAGATGACAGCTCTGCGATAGGACTTTACTTTAGAGAGAGAGAGAGAGAGAGAGAGAGAGAGAGAGAGAGAGAGAGAGAGAGAGAGAGAGAGAGAGAGAGAGAGAGAGAGAGAGAAAAGATTAGGCAGTATCTTGTTGAAACATGGCGCCATTAATATTCATGCGATGAGCACCTTCATCAGCCCTGTTGTCAGACCTGGGAAAGAAAAACAGGGAGGCAGAGAGAGTAAGAACACAATTGTTCTTTTCCTCTCCTCCACCTGGGTCCTGCAAACAATTAATCAGCAGTGGGCTGCTGATACCAACACTACTAGTATGATCGAAAACATCACTCAGCACTTGAAAAAAATGGTTTCAAGCAAAGATTTATGTGCCCGGATCCTGTCAAGTTCTCTGACAAACAAATAAAAGGGTTTCACAAATGGAAACTTTTATACCACTTGAGACCCTGGTAAAAGAATAGGGGGAATTATTGCTTTTTCCATTTTGTGATGCAATATAAAACATAAAAGATTGATCATAAAACACCAACACTGAACCCACAGACTGAAAACAGCATATTGAAAATTTAAGAAAAAAAAAGATTTGTGGGTAACACTATAATAACTGCACGCTATTAATCATTAGTTAAGCATTAGTAAACAGTTAATTCGTCATTTATAAAGCATTAATGGACATTAATAAGCAGTTTATAAATACAGTTATAAATGCTTTGTTCTTGATTTATAAGCATATCTATAATGTGTTTAATAATTGTATTTTCATACTTTATTAATGATCAATTTATCATTTCTAAATGAAGTATTGCATTATTTACAAACCAGTTATTTAGGAGCTGTCAGTGGTTCATAATATCACTTAGAAAGTGTAAGTAAATGATTAATAAACTGTTTAAATACATATTATTATTCAGACATATAGTAATGGTTACTTAGTGTGTTAATAAATGCTTTATTAACATGTATTTCTACTGTAATTCATGGTTAATTCAGGTAGTTATAAAGCATTTAGTAGTGGTCAGTTAACTATTTTTGTGAGCTCATCTAAAGTGAGGACTAGTTATACCTTGTAAAGCATTTACAAAGGAGATTTAAAGGCTGATAAATATTTTTTTATGTTCTGTATCACTGTGTTGTGTTTGTTTCCTATTTCTGTTTAGAAGATCAGTGAGTCTTTAAATCTCCTTTGTAAATGCTTTACAAAGCATAAATAGTCCTCACTTTAGATGAGCTCACAAAATAGTTATATGACCACTACTAAATGCTTTATAACTACCTGAATTTACCATATTTACTTACACTTTCTAAGTGATCTTATTAATCAATGACAACACCTAGTTTGTAAATAATGGTAAATAATGTAACTGGTTTGTAAATAATGCTATACTTCACTTAGAAATTATAAATTGATCATTAATAAAGTATGAAAATACAATTATTAAACACATTATAGATATGATTATAAATCAAGAATAAAACATTTATAGCTGTATTTATAAACTGCTTATTAATGTCTATTAATGCTTTATAAATGATGAATTAACTGCTTTGTAATGCTTAACTAATGATTAATAGCATGCAGTTATTATAAAGTGTTACCGATTTGTTTTGATATTCTGCTCTGATATACAACGAATGGTACAGTAACACAAATATGCTTTGTAGTTTACCATTTAACATTGTAAATTGGAATTGAATGGGATCAGGGGGATAAATAAAATTTTCTAAATTAAAGACATAGTGACTTAGTATCCTTATCCATTAATCAGACATTATTTAGTCTTTGGCTACTACCACACAGATGACCTACAAATGAAAAAAAATATGAATAATTTCACAAATAATTACAAAGAAAATGCAAGTAACATTAAATTAAACGTGAAATATCAAATATTAAAAATGTACTGTTGTATTCTCAGGAACAAAAAAAGGTTTATATTTGCACACCTCTGCGCACCCATGGATGAATTGTTCGCAATAAGATCTATAACATGCATTTACAAAATAGGGTGAAATTTTATTTCATGCCGACTTAAAAGTAGGCATTATACATTGTATACTGCACAGTAAACAGCACAGTAGTGTTCCATTCTGAGTGTGTTTGTTTAGCAACACTTTCTTAAATTAGTTTACCTTCAGAGACACACACAAATCTCATTATCACTATAAAGGTTGTAATTGGTTGTTAATGAACATAATTAAAACCAGCTGTAGCTGAGTCTTCAACCCCATGTGGATAAAAGTGGTTATAAAGACATTTCTAATTATGTTGTTGTGGCAATAAGGAAGAATATCTTGGGATATGTCGGATAATCACAATGCCAGGGGTGGGGGAAAACTGCATCACTGAATACGAATCCTCTTTTCACTCTTTCTTCTTTTCACCTTATTGCTTTTTTTGTTTTAAGCAGCTTACACACTATTGGTGGAAAAAATATCTTCTCTTTCTGTAGTTTGTAAAGAAACTACTGGCAGTATCTTTCAACATTAAACAGCACACCGAGCGTTCAGTCTGGCGGCACACTTCTCCTTTTCCCAATGAATTTCATTACCCACTGAACTGTGAACTAATTTGTTAAGCTGCCGCACAGATTAGTTTTGACATTTTGCTTATTTTCTTGGAGCAAGACCCTGCTCTGTCCATTTGTGAACACAAATAACTAACGTTTAGCCACTAAGCTGATTTAAAACGGTCAATCTAGCAAAACACAGCCCCTTCATTATCACTGCCCTGCACTAACAACCTTAAAGAAACTTCTCAGGCAATGCCAAGTTTTGCTAACAGGTCATCCATCGATCTGTCTGATTAGCTTGGCCTGGCTACAGGCAGCCACCCATTCTGGGCCTCCACAATATTTAGAGGGAATATCCCACTCAGTAACACCAAGTAAAAAGGAAACAGAAAGCCTCTCTAAAACAAAACTATAGAGATGTATGAGGTTCACTGCTAATACTATTAGCTATGCTGTGAACTGCCCCACTTAACAAAAAAAAAATAGCTAATTTGCTGGGTTTAGAGGACTTTTGAGCACTAGCTGAACACCAACTAGACCTGCATCCTATAGGTTTAGGATGCATTTCAGCAAAGCATCTTACGGTTTAGGATGCATTAAAGGGGTGGTTGAGTGTGATTTCACTTTTCTAACTTTAGTTAGTGTGTAATGTTGCTGTTTGAGCATAAACAACATCTGCAAAGTTACAACGCTCAAAGTTCAAAGCAAAGGAAGATATTTGCTTTTAAAGAAAAGGACTACAACAAACGGCTGGTTGGGACTACGCGACATTCCTCTCGGGTTAGTGACATCACTAACCCTAGAATTTACATAAACCCCGCCCCCGGGAACACGCAGTCCATGTTGAGAAGAGGAAAAGTTGTTGTATAAGAGTACATTTGTGAGTCAGCTCAAACTTTAGCATCCATCTTTTCACATGCAATAGAAAGTCACTCTGTGTGCATCTCACAACAGTTCATATATGAACAATTTATAGATTTATCATGACAGAATATCCTAATTGAAGATAGTTAACTCCACATCAGCAACATAAATTCGTCAACTAACCATTCAGAGACGTCCTGTTGCATTCTACATGTTGTCACTTCTTCTTGAGTCTCTCCATCCTTATCTGACTCCGTTTAACATTAAAGGCAGAACAGTTTCTGTCATTTTAGTGTGTCTGCGTGAGGTAATAGCAGCTGCTAACAGACACAAGCTCTTGAAACCCCGCCCTCTGCAGCAGCTCATTTGCATTTAAAGGGCCAGGCACAATACGGTGCGTTTTTGCAAACCCTCAAAAAGTGACAACTTTAACTTGCTATATAAAAATATCTGTGGGGTATTTTGCGCTAAAACTTCACACACACACTCTGGGGACATCATAGATATATTTTACATCTTGTGAAAAGGGCATTATACCACCCCTTTAAAGGTCCCATTGTATGGATTATTTTATTATTTTAGAATGTTTCCTAGGGTGCCCTTATAATGTTAGTATGTTTTTTAGATCAAAAGTTGTTATAATTGTCGTTTAAAGCCTGGCTATGTGACACGTTGTTTTTCTTAAAACTTGAGAAGATAAAGTTTACACTCAGAGGCGCTACGGACAGATTTTATTCTCATTGGAAACCACTATTAAATTATGTAAACCAGCTTTCCGTCAGGGAAATGTTACAGTAGTGGCATATTTAGTATGTATCTGCATTGGTTCCTACCTCGTTATGACTCACTGTCTGCCCACCACACCATAAGCTACATTATATGGGAAATTGATTCATAGCCCTCATGATTCCTGCTGATCCATGAATCCTAGTAACCTGGCACAGTGTCCTGGGTGTCGGCAACTTACCTCTAACTTAATTTTTTTTTTTTTTTTATTATTATTATTAATTTTTTTATTTTTTTATTTTTTTTTTATCATCTATTTATTTTAAGTTTACTTAGTCTTCCTATCCTACTTATTTGGTTTTGTTTGTATGTCTGACTGGCTATCATGAGGGTGGGTGTTGGGGAGGGATATGGGATAAAACCATAAGAGGACTTTGGTTTTGAAGAATTGTTTATTCTGAAAATATAAAATGGAGACTTGTATTGTATTATTTTGCAAATATTGTTTGAATGCTGTTTCCAATAAAATATATGGAAAAAAAAAGAAAAGAAAAAAAAGTTGTTATAATTTAGAAATAAAAGGCATTTTTCCTTGCCTGATTTTAGCCTCTGATTTGAATGCTCTGTTTGAAGAGGCGTGTCTGCTGTGAGACTTCAGTGTAAACACCCACTGCTGTGATTGGCTGACATGCTTGCATATGAAATATTTAGCATTACATGTGGAACTCTCTCGAAAACTTATACTATTACAGCTTGTAAAAACTGATTTTCCTGCTAAAACAAAACGCACCCTGCAATAAAGCAATAAAATGCACCCTGGACAGCAGATAGCAAAGACAGAGCACAGGACCTTGTCCTGTCCAAACTTATCTCCTTGTCCCCTTGTTTGACTTCAACTCATCCCCCCTCTCCCTCCTCAAGTCACTGAAAGTTCATTAAGAATGTCTATATATCACATACGATGTATCTTGTGAATATGTTGTTTTTTTCCTTTTCATGTTTGGTATCATTTTAAGTGTCTCAGTGCGATTGGTAAAATGGTCTTAATTTCAGTGCAGTCATTGGTTTAATGAGAAAGATTGAGAACTTAGGATAATCCGGTTCCCCTCTCTGGGTGATATCTCTTTACGATATCTCCCGAAACCAGGTGCTACTCCCTGGGGTACATGGATTGACCCAAACAACTCTAAACAATATTTGTATAACCCTTTTTGTTCTGGTCTGGGTATTTAAGGCTAGGTGTCAGAGCAGTCTTCGGGATTCTTTACCAGGCATCCCCCATACAGTGATGTTTCAGTGTTTTCCTGTTGGAAGGCACTGACACACCACTGTGTGTCTCTGTCAGGGAAGCATTATTTACTTTTAGAGTCATCTTTGAGTAAATGATATCATGTATTTTTCTGAATTGGCTTTTAATCATTTACTTCTGTAATTGGCAAGATACATTTTTACCTGACAAATAAATGTTACATCTTGATTTATTCTGAAGTTTTCTGAAATCATTATTTTAGTAGACTATGAGGAGGCTGGTGCTACCGCAGCTCTGTGTCCAGGATAGGTCAAACTAAAGGCGCATATGAACTGAGCAGTAGGCACGTCATCTGAAGACCTTTTGATTTCTGTCTATCGCTGACTTGGCAAGTTGTACAGAAGTGGCTAAATAAACTACACTTTTTTGTATGTGTGAGCAGTAGGCAACCGACTTAAAGGTTGTATCAGCGATTTTCAGGCCCAAAAAAGGCCCAAACATAAATGATCACATTCATCTAATCTTTACTAACGATCCGCTAGCTGCCCGCCCCATAAGCAGACCGTCAAAAAAACGCGTCTCTGTAGGCAGCCTAGGCTCTGAGATCTGCACACAAAAACAATTGGTTTCACCAACCACTCAAAACCAAAATAAATAGTGTTCCAAACAATCACCAACAGGGGGTGGGTGTTGTGAGGTTCAAAACCTCACAACACCCACCCCCTGTCGGTGATTGGTTGGAACACTATTTATTTTTGGGCCTGAAATCGCTGATACAACCTTTAAGAGGTATTAGCAAACCCTGCACCCTCTGACCAAGATCAGACTGGCGAGGCTGTGTCCGTGAGATCCACGTAAACCCGGGGCGTGTGACTCTGTGCGCCATCGGGTCCCTTAATGAATTAATAACTGAAAGTATGGGATACTCAGAATAATCAAAGATCTAAATTAATTCATAATCAATATTTATGACTATTTTCTAATCAGAAACACAATCTAAATTTGATTATCATTTGAAATTGGAGTCAGATTACGCATAGAGCTAAAGTAATATTGAAACTAAATTCCAACAAACTAAGTGAACTTCACTGGAGCGCTGAAAAGACATACACGCATTATACCTTCGCCAGGCTGTTGGATTCCGTCGTTGGGCCAATGGGTGGTCCTTGCAAGCTATTATACGTTTTTACTATTACAGCTATCGGGATTAACGAATCGTGAGAAGTTTTTTAAGTATTTAGATCTATTCCCATCACATAAAAGGTTGCAGTGATGAGCATTGAGCAGATGACAGCCTGTTGATCATGTGAATTAAGATCTTATCATTGCAACGCAGTTTCTGCACTCTCACTAATGATTTCACCAATGCAAACATGAGGTAAGTACAGTAAGAGCTTCGTTGTGCAGCGTAACAGTGTCATTGATTTCATAACGAGTTTTGGCAAGTGTCCAGATAAACTCGCGCTGTGTGATTGACAGCTTGGGCGATTGGAAAGGGATTGTTCTTTGATCGCTTTCTGTATATATATTAATCACAGATTAAGTAAGATTATTTTCATCCTACTAAGAGAAACGACGTGAAATTAATCGTTTAATCACTGGCTTGATTTACTGATGCATAAACAGTATTGAACGACTTTGAGAGAAAGATTATTTGTCTGAACTTGAACAATTACACATCAGAAATTCACATAACCCACTGGTTCTTCAGAGGCTCGGATGAAGGCACTAAAAAAATACTTTTTGTGTTCATTTGTACATCCAAACACTGAGCAACTGCCATGCTTCGCTCGTTTGCAAGCCATGATGTCTCTTGAGGAAAAACCAATATCGCGCTCGAGCAGCTCATTTTATCATGGCCGGGCCAAATTCTTTTTGCGGGCAAAGAGAAAGGGGAGGTAACCTTTCCCCTTATGACGACATAAGGGGAAGATTTCTAGATTCACCCGTCTGAGCTTTCATTTTCTCAAAAATACCCAGGGCTTGGTTTACACCCAACAAAACATCTAGCCACTGGGGGACCATAGGCAGGCTAGGGGAACTCATATTAAGGTTAAAAAACCTCATAAAGTGAAATTTTCATGCAATGGGACCTTTAAATGCTTGACATTGCCAAACACTGATGATTTGCCTCATTCCCTTTAAACCACCAACAAAAACATGTTGACTTCACTCAACTGATGGTGCAGACTGTTTCAGGATATTTTCTACAAGGAAAACCAAGAGGAATGGTACCAATTTTATTCAGAACAAAAGAGATAGCTCTGCTTGCATATAAGCTGTTCAATGGATGAAATCAACATCAAATTCTACACATTAGTCCAGCATCCATATTTTATTAAGATAGAATAATGGCTGAATTATTCGCTTGAGGCAAGGCCATAAATGTAAATATAATTGAAAGTTTTTATTGGAAAACTCTGGGAGCGATAACACGGCACTCCTGCTACAATAAGCTGAAAGGCACAGCAGTATGATGTATATAGCCTAGTATATAGCAGTATAGACAAAAAATATACATATTGAAATATATTGAATATAGACTTGAATATAGAAAAATACACTAGTATTACCACAGAGAATATTCAAGTATATTCAAATATATTCAAATATAGAATATTCAATAAATTGCTTGAGCACATAAAATTTCCCCGGAGCGGTTTCTCTCGCTCTGTCTCTGTCTCTCTCTCTCTTTCTCTCTCTCCTTTTCAAAGGTAACTCAACATGACTAGATGTCTAGGAAAAGTTCATCCCATTTGGTCTTCTCCTGCTGAGAAGCCTGAAATATACTTCTGCTCACAGGCAAACAGGATGAAATAGATTCTGGGGACTCGGGCACAAATGATCTCCAGTCAGTTCAAAAAAATCAAAAGAGAGAGATGTTAGGCTGTTGAGCAGATGTACCATTCAAAGTGAATGAGTGTGAGAGACAGGTGACTCAGCACCATAAATGAATTGTCAGTGTGTATCTCCCTCACAAACATGCACCCACACATGTAAATTACAAGTTACCTAGCATCTGCAGTCTTCTATATTCCTCTACTTGGAACAACGCCACAACCCACTCAGCAACAACCTCTGCAAGAACAAGGTCATGGCCATCAGTAGCTATGTTTCAATCCACCTATTTTTATGCATATTTTGGGATATCTATTTTTTTTTTTAAACGCCGGATGGAAACTGAATTCTAAAAATATGCCTACAAAATTTTTATCCGCTCAATTGATGTTGGTCTGATCATTCTGAAATGACTGAGCCAAGGTCTGTCATCAGAATTATTTAGTATAATATGACCTAACAAAAGTGTCTCACACGATTGCACTCTTGAGACGTAAAGTCATTTATGATGTAGGAAAAAAGAGCCACAGTGGCTTCCCGGATTGCAGCAACTTTCTTTCTTTTTCATCACAGAAATTTTGCACCAATTCCTAGTAAGTAAGGAATTTGTTCTTTTGAACAAATGGGAAGGAAACACTACTTTATTCACAAATGTTTTAAGTGATATACCTATTTTGCACAAAAGTTATATTGGCAACTTTGAATGGAAACATAGCTCTTGTAAGAGAAGCTGCTTTGAATCTGCAGATTTCCAAGATATAAGACACTCATTTAAAGAAAAATTAAATAAACTACATCCTTGGTACTCTTGTAAAAAATGTCCTTAGCTACACCATATGCTATATCTAACTACACTTAACTAAACTTGTACCACATACCACATAATCAATTCAACATGACCTCATCTTATATAAGATACACTGTACCATTCAAAAGTTTAAGGCCGGTCATGGTCAAAGTCTCTTACGCTCCCCAAGGCAGCATTTTCTGAATCAAAAATACTGTAACAAACAGTAATACTGTAAAATATTATTACAATTTAAAGTAACTATTTTCTAATTTAATATATTTTAAAATGCATTGTATTCTTGTGGTTGTGGTACAATAACAGTTGTGCTGCTTGTGCTGCTTAATATTTTTGTGGAACCCATCCATAATACATTCTTATTCAGGATTCTTTGATGAATACATGTCAAAAGAACAGCATTTAATTGAAATAGAAAAATGTTTTAGTCTTTATAGTTAAAAAATCATATATTGTGATTTCTGGATTTTTTTTTTTTAGATTATGTCTCTCACAGTGGACAATTTCAGACCCCTCCATGATTTCCAAGTGGGAGAACTTGCAAAATAGCAGGGTGTTCAAAAAATACTTATTTTCCTCACTGTATATATATATACCACGGCTGCATTAACTCCAATCGGGTTGATGCATATGAAACCACGCAAGAAATTGGCTTCAGACTTGAGTCCTGAGATGGGCATGGCGCTGCGACCCACATTGTGTGACCATCACGCTGATCTGTCAGATCACTTCAGTCCGCATTTTATTTCTTGGACAAACCTTGCATTTCTATGGGCAGAGGTTACCTTAGAACAAGTGTCCAGGCATGTTGTGGTT
Organism: Squalius cephalus; assembly: GCF_949319135.1. Taxonomy (NCBI): domain Eukaryota; kingdom Metazoa; phylum Chordata; class Actinopteri; order Cypriniformes; family Leuciscidae; genus Squalius; species Squalius cephalus. The sequence goes on along the minus strand of NC_137124.1, from coordinate 16,278,285 downwards.
ACAACATATGCGTCTAAGTCAGGCTGGGGCGCAGTATGCAAAGGGAATGCAGCTTCAGGGTCGCACTTTCGCAACCAGTGACAATTCAAGGAGAGTGGCGACTTCATCCCCAGGTGGTCCAGCTGATTTGGAGTCGATTCAGGGAAGTACAGGTGGACTTGTTCGATTCCCAGGGACCATTAAGAAACTTAACCATGGTTTTACTACAAACACCCCCCCCCCCCCCAAAAAAAAATATACATTGTTATTGTCATTAAATCATGGTAACCACAAATTAACCATGGTTTTGCTACACTAACCATACATAGTTTAACCATGGTATTTGTAGTAAAACTCTGGTTATACAAATGGTAATCAAACCTGCCAAAAAAAAAACATGGTCACAACACTTTTACTATAATAAAACCATAGTTCATTTTCATAAGGGAATCTTCCCATTACCACTGTGGAATTCCCTGACCCCTCAACACAGACACACTGGCACACAGCTTGCCCCAGGGCCTACGTAAAAATGCGTTTACCCCAGTGAGCCTGTGGAACCTCCACGTTTGGCACGGAAGACCTAAGTGGACTATCACTGGTGGTGATAGACACTATCACTCAAGCCAGAGCTCTCTCTATGAGGCGGCTGTATGTTTTGAAGTGGCATCTGTTCGCGAACTGGTGTTCTTCCCAAAGTGAAGATCCACAGAGATGCGCAGTCTGTGCTTTCCTCCCTTCAAGAGAGGTTGGAGGGGCGGCTGTCCCCGTCCACTTTAAAAGTGTATGTGGCCGCCATACCCTTACGGAACAAAAATATATGCGAATATACTGCAAAATATAATGTGATATATTACGTAATACATTTCCATATATGGGAAACAAGTGCTTATATTTTTCAATATACTGCATTATATACAATGACCATGTATGGCTATATATTGATTCATATAAAACACTTAATAGAGACAAACACAAAAATAGCATTACATATAATATTCATAAAGTTGAACAAGCGTTGGATTGCACATAGATGTTTCCATATAAATGTGAATGTATGTATACACATATATACACATTCCCAAAATGAGTTACACTTACAGCTGATTTCTAGTTCCCAGCATGCCTTGCTTCTGACTGTTAAAGGAGAGTAAAGGTTAAAATTAAGCATTATTTCATGTGTTTTGCTCAATATTAATATAGGGGGAGATCTTTTAGTTTAATGTTCTTATTTTTTTTGGAATTTTAAAGGGTTTCTGGTATGTCTGAGTTTTTGGGGTTACCATTGTGCTGAAGATTAGAGCCTGTGGGTAGGTTGACGATTGGCTGAGCACCATTAAGACTATATTTTACTTTATTTTAAAAGTAACAACTGTACACGCTTTGGCCTAATTATAGTCTCCATACTAAACACTTAAGCGCATGCAGGTATGCTTGTGCTATTGTTGATAAGCTTGAAAATATGAAAACAAACCTGAATGAGTGGTAGTGATGAGTCGTTCATGAACGATTCGTTCATTGCATCTGTCACATGAAAAATTAACGGAAGACTCGGAAGGTAAAGTAATTATTTATGTTCCCTGTAAATTATTTTTGACTGCATTATAATGATTTCTTAATTCAGAATATGATCAAGATTGCGTAGGTGGATGTGTTCGGGGAATTTGCCTGTTAAAAGTATAACATTTAAAGCCCCTTAAATGAACGAAATGACTCGAAAAAAGATTCGTTCATTTTGATGAACGAGATCGAACAAGAGAGTCAGTAAAATGATCCAAACTTCCCATCACTAATGAGTGGATGCAAGCCACCTCCTTTTATACCCGTCTGGGAGTGGCATGCAAATTCCACTTGCCAATTCTCATTGGCCTTTTCTGAAGTATCAGAGGTGTTTGGGGCTCCCAAGTACGACCCCTAGTGTCATCACATCAACACAACGTCTCTTTCCCTCCATCAGGGAACGGAAGTTACAATAGTAACCAAGACGTTATAAAAGTGATGTAGAACTAACTTAATTTATGTAAACTGTGTATCAGTTTGTCAAGCAAACTGACAAGGTTATATATATAGTTACTTCTATCCACCAAAACAATTGTATATAACCTACTCATTGAAACGGAAGAAACTTCACTGAAGAGAACACTAATCACTCTAATGCTGATCTTAAACACAAAACTTGCAACAAATTAAAAAAATTAAAAAAATTAAAAAACACTACACGCAGCTAAATTCTGAATAACAAATATTTATGTCATCAAGTTCCCATGGTATTACCAAAAACACAAATTATTCAAGTGCATCATTAGTGACCAAACTGAGCATGCTCAATGTTAGTTGGACCCTGACCACCAAACTTGACATTTAAAGTTACTTGTACTAAAAAAACTAAAAGTTGGCTTTGTTTACATTTGTATGTAAATAAATGTCACCAAAAAAACTGTTGCTTTAAGGATCTGAATGCTAAATAAGAAAGAACTTGTCTCTTCGGCTGACAGTATTTTTCTAACCATAACAACAGTGGGAGGGAAAGAGAAACTCCTTTTTCCCATTTCTGTTGCGCTGGACGTGTCAAGAAGTGAAAATTTCAATGAGCTCTTTAAAGTCTCTGGCTCAGCCAATGTTAAACTTTGGCCAGAACAGCTGAGAAACAGGATTGAGGCCTTTGGATGGATTTGCATTAAATTGTGTTTTTCTCTAGTGGTCCATTTTGTTCATATGCAATTAAAAAAAATTGTGATTCCATAATCATCACTCAGATAACTGAGTTAAGAAAGATAAGAAATGTGCTCAGTTACACATTGGTTATAATGGAGTGGGAGATTAAAGGGTGGGGAAGGAGAAAGTATAGTGCTTTAAAATGTCACTATTTTCTCATTCATTGACATTTCTAATGTGTAAGTTTTACACAAACTAAAAAGCATCTCAGTAGCCTCAAACACTCCCCATGAGCCATTGCGCTGGTGCCCAATAGTGGTACTTACCTGCCAGCAACAAAATTACAGTTTCTGCTGTCATGATTTGAAAGACAGAGACAAAGAGGAAGATGTGAGAGAGAGATGTTGAAAAAGGGAACAGTGCTCACATCCTATTATAGTCAAAGGACAGGTCATCACTCTCAGTATAGCAATCTAAAGCTTTATATGCAAACACCTACTCATCTCCAACAAGCTCAAATATTCAGTCCTCCCTCTCTCAGACTATTAATGAAAAGTGGTTCGAGTTAGCTGTGATGGAGTGCTTTTAATTCAGGAAATTACATTTAAAATGTACCAGGGAGAAATGTCACAACAGCTATTTCCCAACATGAATGGGATGACAATGAGTCTCAGAGCGACAGGGAGGTAAAAATAAACACGTGATACCACTACCACCTAGAACAGCTGGGAATACAGTTCAGCGGTCCTCACCCTGAATATTTCATATTCCACTACCAATCCAGAGAGGTAGAGACATTACTTATGTAGCTTATATGTTTTTTTGCTAAATAAAATAAACAGATGAGTAGGTATAACTCATAGACTGTAAGGTATAACTACACATCAAGTCCAGAGGCTAAACAGAGCAAGTAGAACAAATTCTGGTTTCGAGTTCACAATACTAAACAAAAACATGAAGAGAAAAAGGCACTTCTTCACTGAAGATCAAGAGAGCATTTAAAAGATATAAAGAATATAAACACATTTACACAACAAAAAGTAACACAGAAAGTACAGCAAGTTCATTAAATTAATTAATATAGGTTTATCACAATGATCTTAAAAACCCAGGCTTAGTACAATTAAAAACATTACATTATTAAAATAAGCTTCCTGTGGACCTATTGTCACGGACACACAATGATCTCCCTGCACTCACACACAACGTTCACTTTCCCAGGAATACTGATGATCTACACAAACAAGTCATTAGCAGCTACCACCCTCATCAGCACAGTCATCCCCTCAATCCTCACTCTGTGTCTGGTCACCAACCTGGAAACTCAGACTTACCTTATAATTTTATTTCCCGGTGGAAAAATGCTGTGGGAAAAGAGAGAACGCTGTTAGTAACTAAGAAAAGCATTAAGCAAAGCTAAAGTAAAATTTTCGACGGTGTAGCTAACGTGACGTCTCACAGTTACTAACTTAATATGGTACATAGGCTACTACAATTATTAACACCAACGTCTGTTCATTCAAATTTGCGCCCTCAAACCTAGTGAGTGAGAGTCTGCTCCAGATAAGTTACAAAAACATGACAACAGAACCTACAACTAACGCTAATTTGGTTCATACTTTTAAATGACATGCAAAATCATATTAAAAACAGTCATCAAATTGACAAAAGTTTGAAATTTAAACACTTACCGCTGAATCCATCAAATGAGACCATGGAGGAGATCAGAGAGCTCAGATGACGCAGTTGCAGCGCGAAAAAGACGGAATTCACAGTCGTTTCTTGTAAAAGCCCAGCGCCTGCATTATTTTCACAGTAAAAGTCTAAATACGGTATTATATTGTGAAATATCACTGTTAAAGCCTGTGAAGTGGTAATAATGTATTTAACTGTGAAGTATTACAGTTATATCTTGTGAAATCCTGGAAATATTTTACAGATTCATATTCTGTTTAATGTTGATGATCGCGTTATTTTACACATGCATATGATTACAGATCATATTGATTGTTTCTGTTGCATCTTCACCTGTGTTTTGATCAGGAGATTCAGTACTCTTTTAGAAGATGCGTAATAGCGCCCCCTACCGTATAACAGTAAAAACCTGGAAAGACTGAAAATTCTATCAATGGCAGGGAAGCATTTTCTCACAAATGATAGAAATTTCCATCAATGTCGGGGAAAGAGTTAAACTGAAGAGTTATGGCAAGCTGGTGAATATGGCAGGCAAACAACAGTCTATTTAATTGAATTTAATTGAATGATATTGAGATACTGAGTCCTTGATTAGGGTAATTGATGTGCCAGGGAAGTGAGTGTCCAAATCTTTCTCATCTGTCTTTTTGTTTATAGGTGTTTCTTGGGCATCAACCCAGAGACAGGTACAAAATCAAAGAGGCAGAGAGGACACATAAACCAGCAAGTCTGTACACTGATCAGGAAGCTCATTGGCTTTGAATGGATGTCAGTCTAATGTAAGCTGTGTTCCAACTTCAGAACAGACTAACGAAACACTGTCTCTGTTAAAGCTACACTGTGTCATTTTTTAAGTTGATTCTTAGCAAAAAAACACTTTGTTCTTTCAAAATATGTGCTCATTAATGTGTAATTACTTCTACCAACTAATCAAGTATTCTCGTAAGCGTAGAATCTGGCATTTAGAATACATACGAGCGAGTCGCTCGAATGGTGGCAGCCGTGTTGCGCCTCCATCTTGAAAATACATTAGCCAAAGAGGGACATACCTGGAAATTCAAGCTTCGCCTTTCGCGTTTTTACACTCAGTGGCACCGTGACGAATGCGAGGGGGAGATTACTCGCGACTGCCGGCAGATTTGAAATAATACGGCCACCATAGGAGTTAAAACGCCCCCGGAATGGGAGTGGCTAGAAAGTAATAGTCATAAACAATTTAACCGCTAGATGAGAGAAAATCCTACACAGTGAGTGTAGCTTTAAGCTAGATGTAGTTATGCAGCAAGATGTTTACTGAAGCTATTAAAGGGTTAGTTCACCCAAAAATGTAAAGTCTGTCATTAATTACACTCCCTCATGATGTTCCAAACACATAAGAATTTTGTTCAACACAAATTAAGATAATTTTAAGAAATCTTTCTGATTCTGCTTTTAGACTGCAATGTTATAACCACTTTTTTTTTAGTTTAGACAGACTGCAAAATGTGTAGCCTAAAATTCATTGTTCTTACGTTTATTTGAATTAAACATGACTTTTCAATGTTATAGGTTATTGATGGGTTAGAATAAAAATGTCAAATTTACAGTACTTTACAATAGTTTTAAGTGTAAATTTACATCACATTACTGGCTACTGAGTTGCATTATGTACGCATGTAATTTTTGCTTAACCTCATTCATGTTACTTTCAGTCCTGTTACTCATATGAAAAATAACAGGACTGAGCAAAAGTAACAGGAGTGAGTAGCGTCCTCTGGTTTGTTGATTTAATATTAATTGATATAGTACTATTCACATGATTTATCTGATTTATTTTATTTTATTTTATTTTTTAGTTTTACAATTGTAATTACTTAAATTGTAGACATTTTAGGATTATTTTACAAATGTGAGTACCATACTTACAGGTAGCCAGTCCACCACAGAGTAACTTAAACTTTTTGTCTTTCTTATCTTTTTTAGATAGTGGACAGAACCCATACAGTGCACATAGGCTATTTAGTAAAATACTCATTTATACAAATACCTAATATTTTATAAAATACAATTTTTTCTAGCCAACTTACGTGCCATGGTCATTAAATGGCTTTCCTGAGGTAAATGTAACGTTATGTGACATGTAGCCCACTCCAGCTATTTTACTAACCCCTTTCCACGGTTGAAAAACACTGATTGGTCGATATTATGTATGAGGCATCATTTCGGTAAGTTGTACTGTATCTTTCAACATACCGATTGATAATTCTTATTTAAATAAACACAAATTAAAATCTGTAAAATGTGTTAAAAATACACTTTTAAATATGACAGATCGCTGTAGCGCAGTGTGAACCGATCATCTCTCTTTTATTACATATTTATTATATTTTTTACTCATATTATTAAAATATTATTAAGTTGTTGTTGTAATAAAAATCACATCAGGCCTACATTTAATTTGAGTTGTTATTTTTAACCTTTAATTATACCAGCTGACAGGGCTCTCTGCAGCCTATGTTTACAGCATTAGATGAGATTTTCTTTCTTGAGAAAAATGAACATGTATCTACTGTACCTAATATGTATCCAAATTGAATCAAGATCAGAATAAAACTACAAGAATTAAATTGAAATTGTAAAATTTGTATCAAGCAATAATAAAAGGAGTAGCCTATACCAATTATTGCACCATACTGTCACTAAACTTAATAAAATTATGTTAAGTTAGGCTACCAAATGTGTTGACAATCACAATAGCCTACACTTATTGTTTGTGATGCAAGTTTTTTTTGTGTGTGTGTGTTTTTTTCCCAATCCCCCCATCTCCATAATTCTCACTCCAAGCTAAACTCAAAAGTTGGCCGCTCTGCTTGAAGTAGTCTTTATTAAAAATGTGATTTTCTCAGCTTTCTGCTCAAAATGTAGCTTTTTTTATGAAACTTACCCACAGTCAAGTGTTGATAAAAAAAAAAAATTGTATCATTTTTTTTTTTTAGACGAGGGTCTGTTTTTTTCTTTTGATATATTGCATGTTCAGATATTCATACAACAAAATATTGGGGGCCATGAATTTTCCGTCCAAATGATCAAAAACGCTGGCGGGGAAAGAGTTAAAACTCTGCCATAACTCTGCCATTTCATGATTTCAACCTTACCTGCACACTTACCTGTTGCCTGTTCTCCTCAGTGCTGAACTGTTTCATCAATTTCCATATTGTTTAATAAGTATATAAATTACCTGGTAAAATTTTACAATAAGGTTAAATTCTGTACATTTAATGAGATGGTTAACATTAAATAACATTTGTTAATGTTAATTTCTATGTATAGTAACACTTTTTTTATATTAATGTGTAAAAATTAAAATTGATGTATGAATGAACAGGAATTATCATTAATCTAGACAAATCAATTTTGTTCATTATACCTATTAATTTTACATTTATGCATTTGGCAGACGCTTTTATCCAAAGCGATTTACATTGCATTTCAAGAAGGTACACATTTACATTCTTATCAGTTCTTGCTTTCCCTGGGAATCGAACCCATGACCTTGGCGTTGCAAGCACCAACACTCTACTGTTTGATACAAGTTTATTTGTGCAACTTGTAATTTATATAGGTCCACAACAAGCTTAAAAGAAAACAGTAAGTAATATTAGTACTTAAGTTAAAGTGATTTTGTTAATCAGTTTCTTGTGAAGCTATAGGGAAGATAAAAGGGAAGTGACTTGTATCAGAGAAATGGTACTAAAACAAGTAGCCACTTAAGTATATGAACATAAAAACATGTTAAAACCTCAACATTTAAATCAATACATTTATGACATTTATATAAAATCCCAAAGTTCAACAGCATAAAAATATGTATTTTTAATTAAAAAAATTAAAGCACTAATTGACAGCTTGGTGGCTACAGCAGTTCACATCATTCCTAAAAATGCCCAATGTAGCACCAACAATTGACAACCTTTCAGACGAGTCAAGTGTAATATTGCAATTAAAGATATAGCAAGTCAAAAATACATCACATCAAGCCCACACACATTCACCATTCTCTGCCGAGACCTGTAAGATTTATTTTTGTAGAAGCAGCAAATGAGAGGAGGGAATGGCAGCGAAATTGAACATGTCCAGAAGATATTACACATTTTTTTATAATTAAATAATCAAATAAACGAGAAAGGAAATGAAAATCAACAACCTACACACAATGAACAAAATCATGATGAGAACCCTAAACCACTCAAATAATACAATCACAAAATCACAATCCCCACTTTTATACATCCCAAAACATCAAATAGTTTTGCATTGAAGCACAACTGCTATTTAAAATTTAACAGGCATTTTGCGGGGCTGCACCCACTGGGGGACATTAAAATATGAGAGCAAAAATAGCTACTTTTAGATAGTTGGTTGATCGATATTGAAATATCTATGGTTAATGCACACTTTGTCATAAATGATTTATATTTAGGTAGATGGCATGGAATCATGCCTAAGGCTCATTTCTGGTAATAAGAAAGTTGCTCTCAATAAGGAGAGAGTCATGACCCTTCATCATTGTGCCCTTCTTGAGAAAGGCACTTAACCTCAAATTACTCTAGGAAAATTGAGTACGCTTCTGTAAGTACAGATAAAGGCTTCAAATCAATGAAAGATCTGAAAGACCCCATAAAATGAAAATTGCAATTTTGTGGCTTTTAGTCCATGTCTGTAGCCTACTCCTAAAAGTCTTCCGGACCAAAAAAGTATTGATGACTCATCTTGCACACAAAGTCAAATACAAATATTTGTTCATTAGAATGGTCTCTAGTCTAGAATGTGCATATCATTTCAGTTAAATTATTAATACTAGCAACTGTCTTTGTTGTACTAACGCTCATAGTTTTATCATTTTTAAACTGTGCCTCAATGTTCATACTATTCATCCTAAATAGTATGTGAGATAAGAATAAGTGTGTATAGTTTGTTGAAAAGAGTGTGCCAAAAGTCCCCGGATGGTCTATGGATGGATGGACTACTATTTCGAGGTGTGGATCCATGCACACTCTTAACGGCTGATATTGCCCACAACCCATTGAGCTTTGGCGGAGGTTTTCAGTTCAGAACTACAAACGTGAATAAAAGGAACTACAAACATGGTGGATGTATGTGAGTCGTGAGACCAATAGTCAAGTACAAATGCCCTGAAAGGGGGAAAGACCCATAAGCAGATCAACAGCTACTTTTCGCTCTAACATGGCATGAAGAATTTTTTGAGTAGTGTTAATTGAATTACCGGTACATCAAATGTGGAGTGTGTATATGAGGATGTTAACTGTTACAGGATGCAGTTTGCATCCCAAAGCTTGCCAACTCTTTTGCTACATAATCAAAAAGTATCTACTTTTTCTTCACAAAAAGAGTATACTTTTAGGGCATAGTATAAGTATAGGTGAATTGGGACACAGCATGTGATCATTGCATTCAGCTATGTCCCATCCCCACTTCATGTTTCAATAGGAAATACATCAACAAAACAAACTGTGCTTGTCAAACCATGTATTTAACTTCCAATGCCTTTACAGATGCCTGACATTTCAGTTGTTATTGTGTTACCATTGCTGCAACCTTGAGGGCCTCTTTCTATGTCCAAAGCAAATATGTATGTATTATGTCCGAAGCAAGTGTGTGTGTTATGTGCGCGTGTTTGTCTGCGTCTGCGCGTGTCTGCGTCTGCTGTTTTTTTTTCTCCCAAGAGCAGGTCCTCTCTTTGTGCGACTGTTTCTTAAACAGCCTGCTCTCTCTCCCCTCATGTCATAGTGTAGTCCTTCTGTCACATATTTCCCACAGATGTTTAAAAACACTGCGTGATTCAGAGTGAAAAGCTTTACAGCTTTATTCCTCTCTCAGCTCTGAATGAAAACACTCAATCACACATGGCTATTTGCACTTAGTGTAAAGAGACAGGCATATTATTATTTAATCCAAAAACCTTTGCTTAAAAAAAAAAATTTGTTTTGGCTTCTGAAAAATAAAAATATTTGGACAATTAAGCCACAATTAAAAATGTACAATTGTCTTTGCATTGTATAAAAAAAAAAAAAAAGTGCCATTTATTTTAAAGACACAACAAGCACACTTTTCCATCAAAATTAATTTTGTTAGGTTTCAAAATATGAAGCAATAAATTTATTGTTTGACACTTTTGTCAAACTTTGTGGAACATGTTTATATGTTAACATAATGAACCCCACTGCTGGTTATTCTGCTGTAACACCTGAGTGAACTTAATGGGAACTGATTTCATGCACCATTAAAAAAGACCATAAGACCAATTTGTTAAAAATAATTGAAAGAGTGGTTCAGAAAGTGAAGTTAGAAATCAAGAATTCAGAGTGAATTCAAAGCACGTTCAACTCCGAGTGTATTGGCCTATGACGGTATAAAAGCAAGTGAATTCTGTTGGTAATAGATGTACAGTATGAGTCAGATCTGCAGAGGTGCATATGCTATCATCACAACACTGTTTATTAGCAAAGGGAATGTGGGCAGCTCAAGGGCAAAGATGATTATAAAATGATCAAACTAAAAGAGAAGGAATAGTTATGGTGTGTGTATGAGTCATAACCAAATCTGCTTTCTTTAGTACAACTAAGCAGGTTTAGAATAAAGAGTCCATAAAGAAAATAAATCAGCTAATCTAGTATCCCTCACAGGCCGTTTATTTTCATCAGACTTTCATTCTCTGTCTCTTCCTCCATTCAGAGTGCACTACAACCAGATGAGCTGTAAGCAGTGAGTCACAGAAATAAAATAAATGTGATGTTTGGGTGTTCCTCTTCTTCTTAATATGCCGTACCATCTGTCCTGTCTGAGGAACAGCATGTCTAGAATTAAGGACAGAAGGGAAAAAGAGTAACACTTATGTAATTTTTATTTTTACATTTCTGGCCCTTTAGTTGAAACATCAACTAGCGTGGGGGGCGGTGTTAAACATCTGCAATGACATTGCTCCAGATTACTCTGCTTCCAAATTGAGGACTTTTTCAATGGGTAGAGAGTGATATGTGCTTTTTGCTAGAATTTTAAATTGACTCACACACAGAGAATTTGCACATACGCATGCACATTTGTGGCTTTATTTTGGTTATGGACGTCCCTGTGGAGGAACAACATGTCTTTTCAGACCCTAAAGTCCACAGTAAAGGAAACTTCAGGTTTTTTATAACCACTTAGTGTCACTGTCTCTTGACAGCTAGTGAAGAAAAAGAGAAAGAGAGAAGAACACAAAGAGATGGAGAAACAGAGAGCTTAAAGTGTTTGTATGGCTGTGTATGTTAGGACTGATTACAGATAGAGATTTTCCAGTTTGTTTATGATTCAATATATAAATATCTGAATATATATAAGGGGTGTCAAAATATCACCTTCATTTCTTAATAACATATTAAATATATTTAACGCAATTAATGCAGCATCAATTTTTTCCCCTTCCTGGCATCCTTTGGCTAGTGTTACAGTATATGATCACGCTATGGGTTCCAATCACCAACCATATATATATATATATATATATATATATATATATATATATATATATATATATATACAGTGGGGAGAACAAGTACTGTATTTGATACACTGCCAATTTTGCAGGTTTTCCTACTTACAAAGCATGTAGAGGTCTGTAATTTTTATCATAGGTACACTTCAACTGTGAGAGACGGAATCTAAAACAAAAATCCAGAAAATCACATTGTATGATTTTTAAATAATTAATTTGCATTTTATTGCATGACATAAGTATTTGATCACCTACCAACCAGTAAGAATTCCGGCTCTCACAGACCTGTTAGTTTTTCTTTGAGAAGCCCTCCTGTTCTCCACTCATTACCTGTATTAACTGCACCTGTTTGAACTCGTTACCTGTATAAAAGACACCTGTCCACACACTCAATCAAACAGACTCCAACCTCTCCACAATGGCCAAGACCAGAGAGCTGTGTAAGGACATCAGGGATAAAATTGTAGACCTGCACAAGGCTGGGATGGGCTACAGGACAATAGGCAAGCAGCTTGGTGAGAAGGCAACAACTGTTGGTGCAATTATTAGAAAATGGAAGAAGTTCAAGATGACGGTCAATCTCCCTCGGTCTGGGGCACCATGCAAGATCTCACCTCGTGGGGCATCAATGATCATGAGGAAGGTGAGGGATCAGCCCAGAACTACACGGCAGGACCTGGTCAATGACCTGAAGAGAGCTGGGACCACAGTCTCAAAGAAAACCATTATTAACACACTACGCCGTCATGGATTAAATCCTGCAGCGAAACGCAAGGTCCCCCTGCTCAAACCAGCACATGTCCAGGCCCATCTGAAGTTTGCCAATGACCATCTGGATGATCCAGAGGAGGAATGGGAGAAGGTCATGTGGTCTGATGAGACAAAAATAGAGCTTTTTGGTCTAAACTCGACTCGCCGTGTTTGGAGGAAGAAGAAGGATGAGTACAACCCCAAGAACACCATCCCAACCGTGAAGCATGGAGGTGGAAACATCATTCTTTGGGGATGCTTTTCTGCAAATGGGACAGGACGACTGCACCGTATTGAGGGGAGGATGGATGGGGCCAACAACCTCCTTCCCTCAGTAAGAGCATTGAAGATGGGTCGTGGCTGGGTCTTCCAGCATGACAACGACTCGAAACACACAGCCAGGGCAACTAAGGAGTGGCTCCGTAAGAAGCATCTCAAGGTCCTGGAGTGGCCTAGCCAGTCTCCAGACCTGAACCCAATAGAAAATCTTTGGAGGGAGCTGAAAGTCCGTATTGCCCAGCGACAGCCCCGAAACCTGAAGGATCTGGAGAAGGTCTGTATGGAGGAGTGGGCCAAAATCCCTGCTGCAGTGTGTGCAAACCTGGTCAAGAACTACAGGAAATGTATGATCTCTGTAATTGCAAACAAAGGTTTCTATTCCAAATATTAAGTTCTGCTTGTATCAAATACTTATGTCATGCAATAACATGCAAATTAATTACTTAAAAATCATACAATGTGATTTTCTGGATTTTTGTTTTAGATTCCGTCACTCACAGTTGAAGAGTACCTATGATAAAAATTACAGACTTCTACATGCTTTGTAAGTGGAAAAACCTGCAAAATCGGCAGTGTATCATATACTTGTTCTCCCCACTGTATATAAACGTCATTATTTTGATATTTTTTTATTTAAATGACAATTATCATAATTAGATAGGCTATCTTTGCCACAAAAACAGAAGAGACTAGCATAATTTCTGGCATCTGTAGCCTGAAAATCATTGCCTGTCCTTTGGTTTGTATAATAGTAACTTATACAACTACATTTGGATTATTAAACAATGTTTTGAGTGTTCAAACAATGTTCAAAATTTTGAATTCAAAGGCATGTAAAGGGAATAATTAATAGAGAAGAAAGAGTAAAAACTCTTCACATCTTCTCGCACTCATAACCGCTACTGAACATCTGAACTCAAACAACGATCAAATACACATTGACGTATCTTCTTCTGTCTGTTCTCCAAAATGTAATCAAATGTATATTTCTGCAAGCGCGTTTAAACTGGTTAACTGTGTCTAAGGCAGGCAAAGGCATTTGTTTTGAAGACGAGTTTGCATGCCACTGTGCAATACACATGAATGACCGCGGATTGGCGGGTGTTCATTTCATAAACTGTGAAATTTATTTAATGTATAAATTTAGGTATACTGTATGTCCAAAAAACTGGTAATGTCATATACTTTGTACTGTAGTAGTGGTATTGTGGTGTGGCAATCTGTTGTATTACAGATTATGCATTACCTGAATGAAATGAAATCGAGTGTAGCTCTATGGAATCGTTCACAGACAGCATACGCAGAAAGATTTGATTTGGCTGGTTGATTCACTTCCGTTCATAATTGGGGTCTGCAAGATAAGATTCAAAATCCTGTTTTATATTTTGATATATTTAATGTGTGTGTAATTCAGTTACATCATCCTTGAGAGAGAGAGAGTTAGAGAGAGAAAACAAGAAAAAAAATTCTAAGCCTTATATGCTTCTCTGTTCGTTCACCTAAATTTCGCTATGAGTATCATTTCTCAAGGCAGACAATTATCTCTCGTCTTTTAACGCTGGCCCACTCCATGCATATTTTAAGCGACCCGGTCCTGCTAGACAAAGGGTGCATGTCCGATCTCAGATTTGGATACTTGGGTCAGCAAAGGCCAGATGAATTTACCAAGCTTGTTCAAGCTTCGTTTCATCTGCTCTTCACGAAAATGTTCCTATAGCCGTCGCCAGCGTCCTTTGGAGTTTGATGTGGTCGCTAAACATTATGTTGCTTGTGCTAACGAAGCAAGGTTGCCATCATTAAGGCAGATCTTCTTGTCAGACGATTATGCCATTTCTGTTTCCGTTTATCTGGCAATCAGTAGTCTTAATTTATAATTAAGGTCGCGCACATTCCAGGCCACTGTAATGCCATAGCTACGCGCTTTAGTTTTCAGGCTTCAGACGGCTTTGCCCTTTAGCCAACCCAGATCCATCACCTTGCCCTCCCCTAACAGAGAAATGTTAAATTAGTGGATCTGCTCAATCCAACTAGACCGTACTTCACGAAGGCGTGGCTCCCTCCACCTTAAAAGGTCATACTTCTGCTTGGTCTCTGTTTATAACGTTTTGCTTTTCTTTCCAGATTCCTCTATTTCCCATCCTAATCATGGCCGGTGGTTCCTTCCTCGTCATTTCTTTCATTCGTAGATTGCTCGCAGGTATTCAATTTACGCAAGTTATCAATCCTAATTTCCCAAGTCTTTTACTGCAACTTTCGTTCGCTTATTATTACTCCTTATTATTACTCCTACGCTTATTATAAATCCTCTAGCACCTCCAGATAAATGCCTGCCTATTACCATGCCTCTTTTGCAAAGATTATTCATTTCCAGCCACAACGGCCTCTTTTCCACTTATATTAACATTTTACTAGAAGCAGTGTTCTTATCTGCATTTTACGGTTTCATGCGTCCAGGGGAATTCACCTCAGAAACGAATAAACTTGATTCTGCCCGTGGTATTTCCTTTTCCGATCTAATTCCTTTTAATCACCTAATTTATTCACTCTCTTTCTTAAGTACTCAAAGAATGAGGCTCGAGGCTCAAGGCTCCGGCGTCACCCTAACACTTTCCTAAAAATCAATTACAATTTTTGTCCCTTCACATCTATGATTAAATTTCTTAAAATCCGCCCTAGACTTCAAATCACGCCCCTCTATTTATATTACCTAATGGAGCACCTCTATCTAATGCCTGGTTCAGGACTCATTTAACTACTGTTATCAAAAGCCACAGTCTATCCCCCTCTCTCGATAGACCCCTTTTGTGCCGACGTCACAGTTACGTCACGGCGCTAGCTGGAGGCAAAACAAACGGAAAACTGGAGGCGGCCAATCCAAACCAGCACAGATTCGGCTACATAATAAGGAGCTTAAATTATTATTTTTATTATTAAATGTCATCTTGTTGTGTTGTTGGGTGCAAGAATCGATGAAAAATGAGTATGCTGTATCTGGAATTTTTATTTCTAGAAAATATTCATATCATTAAAATTGCACCATAGTGTCACTCTTTACATTGTCGTCTTCTTGGCGCTGGCTAGGCAGAACTGCGGATTGTACCACACAAGTCTTTACATAACCATTCAGCACATAGTTATAGACATCTAAATATATATATATGCCCTCAGTTTCTCTTTACCCTCGGTTTCTCTATCGGGTAGGTGTAGAAGTCAGGCCACTCAGCCGGAGATAGCGTTAACGTTAATCCTGTCAGATCGTCCATTGACTGAGCGTGTACGGTCATCTGGTTCCGTCCGTTAAAATTTACTTTTGCAAATAACAATTGCGGTCCTGGACAGTGAGTGACCTTGCACATTAAGACAAAATCGGATTTTCTACAGTCATTGTTAAAAAACAAGCTAACAAAACTTGCAAACTAGCGTTAGTGAAGCGGCCAGAGGGATCTTTCTGCCTCCAGCTAAGCCCCGCCCACACAAATACATCACCATGTTTACCAACTGTAAAAGGGTCTATTCCGGCCTTTCCTTCAGAATTGGGGCAGCTACTACAGCAGCTGAACGAGGAATCTCTACATCAGCTATTAAGATCATGGGCAGATGGTCTTCCTCGGCATTTGAATCATATATAAGACCTGATTCAAAAACCATTCTCGAAGCTCAGCAAGCTCTCCAGTAACAAATCAGGTAAATACCTATGCAACTACTGGTGCTGGTGTTATGCTCTCATTTTCTCATTATCCTGTCAATAGTCTCTAGCCTACATTCTATAAATGGCTATTGAGTCATCGTCTATGTGTCTATGTGTGGCCTAATGGCCTTGTCTCAGTGTGGCCTCGTCTCCATGTGGCAGTAGTAGCCGTTGTGGTTTTGTCCTGTGTGGTCTTTATGGTCGTTTAATAAAAAGTAAAAAATAAAAACCCCTAGCAGCTTTATTCTATGTGATATATGTTCAGTGTGGTCTACTGTAACTGTGTAGCCTAATGTGGCCTTGTCCCGTGGTCTTGGTTCTGTGTGGCCTAGTGGCTCTGTCTCGTTGGCTTCATATCTCTGTGGCATTCGCAGCCTTGTAGCCCAGTGGGCCTTGTCTCTGTGTGGGTCTCAAGGCCTTGTGGCACAATGTTGCCTTGTCCTGTGTGTGGCCTTGTGGCCCTTAATGGGCTCTGTTCTGTGTGGCCTTGTGGCCGCTGTCTCTGTGTGACCTCGTCTCAGTGTGGGCTTATGGTATCGTGGCCCTCGTGGCCTCATTCTATGTTCTGTGTGGTCTACTGTGACCGTGTAGCCTAATGTGGCCATGTCCTGTGGTCTTGTGGCCAGTTATGGCATTGGTTCTATGTGGCCTAGCGGCCTTGTCTATGAGTGGTTTGTATCTGTGGCATTAGGGGCCTTGTCTCTGTGTGGGTCTTTTTTGCCTAGTGGCATATCATTGCCTTGTGCTTTAAAAAGATGCCTATGGTTGGACGCGTGGCCCTTCGGGGCATAGGTTCAGTGTGGCTTAGTAGGTGTTGTCTCTGCATGGTTTGTCTATGTGTGGCCTTAGTGGCTTGGTCTTGTCCTTTAAAAGATGCCTAATGTTGGCCAGTGGCCCTTCGGGGCATAAGTTCTGTGTGGTCTATATATATACATACAAGTGTATAGATACAAGTGCTTTGTTACATCATTTTATCTCCCGAGTCTTTCTGGTAGAACTCTCCTCATATTAATACATAATTATGCATTTAAAAGTTAATGGCCAAACAGAACTTTATAAAAGTCCACATTGTTATTGCGGATGAAATATAACACGGATAACATTAAAAAAAAAAACATTTTTCTATCAGGTTAAACTTTGATTAGTCACTCAAACCTTTATCTAAACCTCTCACTGTGGGTCGCACATATCTGCCATGTTTTGTAGTTTTTTAACACTTTTTGACTCAGACCTGAACCCTATAGAAAATGAGTGGGCTGAACTGAAGAGAAGCGCCAACATGGATCTGGGAATCTGGAGAGATTCTGTATGGAGGAATGGTCTCTGATCTCTTGTCAGGTGTTCTCCAAACTCATCAGGCATTATAGGAGAAGACTCAGAGCTGTTATCTTGGCAAAAGGAGGTTGCACAAAGTATTTAATAAAAGGGGGCAAATAATTGTTCCCAACGTGTTTTGGCGAAAAACATTTATTTCATAATGTGATCTTTATGAAAAGATATTTTACTTCAATGAAAGGTTAGATTTAGCATTAACAATGCAGGTTTTTTTTTTTTTTACAGCCATCGTTGATCATATTTACCAAGGAGGCAAAAAATTCTGACCAGCACTATAACCCCACACCACTATTAAACCTACCCATGCGTATCATATGCACGTAAAAACTCATTTTCGCGTATAATAAATTGCTACGTGCTATAGAGACGCATTTAGTGTGACCGGGTTGCAGCGAGCAGGGATCCACACTTCGTAAATCGACCGGAAATAGTAGACTATCCGGGGACTTCTGGCATACTCTTTTCAACACACTATGCTTTGGGAGACACTTATTTTAATCTCACATACTGTTTAGGATGAATAGTATGGACATTGAGACGCAGGGCGAGAGTGAAACCGCTTCCGACGATTCAGTGCGTGCAGGGAACTGAACAAATCATTTAAACTGATTCGCGAACCGATTTAGACAGTTCTGCCAACTTGTTTGATGAAGTCTTTGAACAGAATCGACTCAAAAGAGTGATTCATTATGAATTGAGAATCGCTCATGTCCCAGAAAAAAAAGATACAGAGCCCTTGGAATAAACTACGCATTTAACAACATATATTGCATTAAAAAAAGTAACGAGAGGAACGTCGCCCATCGTAACAAAGTAAAAGTACAGGTTTTTCATTAGAAATGTACTCGAGTTAAAGTAAAAGTACCCACATTTAAATCTACTCTTAAAAGTGCAATTCTTCCAAAAAATACTCAAGTAAATGTAACGAAGTAAATGTACTTCGTTACTACCCACCTCTGCATGTAGGCCTATCCTTTGATCAGCTGTACTCCTTCGCGAGACCCACAGGACGCTAGCATGTTTCAAGCTTAGTCTGGCTGCTTGTTTTTGATCCTGTCAATAACATGCTTGTCACAATCAATGCAGGTTTAAGTGCAAAAATAAGTGTTAATATATGTGATACTGATGTTGTATTGAGTGGATCGATCCTCACATAAAAATATTGATAACAAATGCTGTAAATAGTAATTTTGTGGTGAAAATGAATGCACAAAATGCACATAGCAAGGAAAAAATGAACTGACAAAATGATATTGACAGATAGAAACATCACAATATTACTGTATACGTACCCCACACCACTACTAAACCTACCCATGCGTATCATATGCACGTAAAAACTCGTTTTCACTCAAACAATATGTAGTGTACAATATGTAGTGTACAATATAGACCTTATGTAGCCCCGCCTCTTTTCAGCACTGCACTCCATGAAGGTAATATCTTATGGATTTATGAATGAACCGCTAGTTTTAAAATCTTCCCAGTCTGAATGGCATCCACTTCAAACATAACAATGCTCATGATAACTTTTGTTACTACAATAAGTATATCCACTTCACCAGCTAAATATTCTTCGACAGCGATGCCATAGATCGAGCTACAGCAAAAAAAAAAAAAAAAGTTCAAACACAAAATTCTAAAGATGGCTGCGTGTTTGTTTCTCTGGCAAATAAGGTCTACACAACACACATTAAAGGCACAAATACATGAGATATTTATTATAATGGGTTCAATGTGAAAAATGTTTGAAGTTCACCTAAATTAAAAGTTGTTATAATATTTTTAAGCTTATATGTTGAGAATTATAGTTATATATTTATATTATAATTTTATTATAATTATACTTTGAATTATATTGTAATGTTGAATGGTTATAATTACTCTCATTTTATGCCCAGAATAGAGAAAAATCCATATAATAGAGGCATTAGTAGCAGTACTGGTATTGGTGATAATGGCCTTCATTCATTGCACTTAGTAAAAAGATGGCATGAAACACATATTTAAAATATACAATATTTATGTTCTTTCTGCATTCATTTGGAGAGAGTGTAAAAATATGTATTTACAATATGAAAATATATTATACATTTTAATTTTATGTACGATTAATTGAAATTAATTACCGAAAAATGCAATACATTTTTTTTAATCGATTGACAGCACTAATATTAAAGGGATACTTCACCCAAAAATTAAAATTAGCCCATGATTTACTCACCCTGAAGCCATACGAGGTGTATATGACATTCTTCTTTCAGACGAATACAATCATGGATTCGATCAAATACCAACAGATAAGAAATCAAAACCTGACAGCCTGTGCTAGAAATCTTATAACGGACCATGTTTGGATCTTCCAACAGGACAGTGATCCAAAAACAGACATCAAAATCAAAACAAAAATGGGTCACTGAGCACAAAACAAAGCATCTGCAATGGCCATCCCAGTCCCCAGACCTGAACCCTATAGAAAATGAGTGGGCTGAACTGAAGAGAAGTGTAAAACATAAAAAATGCCCTGGCTCTTCTAAGCCTTATAATGGGAGTCAATTTTTGGAAGTCCATTAAACCCGATCCATCCGTGATAAAAGTGCTTGAAACGGCTCTTGGGGGGGGAGGGGGGTTAATAAAGGCCTTCTGAAGTGAAGCGATGCGTCAAAAGGCCTTTATTAACCCCCCCTTTTATTAAAAAATAAATCTGCATTGTTAATCCTTTTGATATTTTATAAAAAAAAATAGCAAAACTCTAACCTTTCATTGAAGTAAAAGAATTGAAAGTAGGGGGAAAATCACATTATGAAATAAATGTTTGTCTCCAAAACACGTTGGGAACAATTATTTGACTCTTTTATTAAATACTTTTTGCAACCTCCTTTTGCCAAGATAACAGCTCTGAGTCTTCTCCTATAATGCCTGATGAGTTTGGAGAACACCTGACAAGAGATCAGAGACCATTCCTCCATACAGAATCTCTCCAGATCCTTCAGATTCCCGCAGATTCCCAGATCCATGTTTGCGCTTCTTCTCTTCAGTTCAGCCCATTCATTTTCTATAGGGTTCAGGTCTGGGGACTGGGATGGCCATTGCAGATGCTTGGTTTTGTGCTCAGTGACCCATTTTTGTTTTGATTTTGATGTCTGTTTTTGGATCACTGTCCTGTTGGAAGATCCAAACATGGTCCATTAGCAGAGGTTGTCAGGTTTTGATTTTTTACCTGTTGGTATTTCATCGAATCCATGATGTCATGTATCTGAACAAGATGTCCAGGACCTCTGGCAGAAAATTAGGCCCACAGCATTAAAGATACAGCAGAGTATTTCATTTTACACATGGGGTACTTTTTATCCCTGTGTGCACCAAACCCATCTTAAGTGTTTGCTGCCAAAAAAGCTAATTTTTTTTGTTTCATCATTTAATGTTGTAGTAAAAATTTGTCAAATAAATTGTTTTACCAAGACCTAATATATGTGCATCTGTATGAGTGATGCTTGCCAATTGCCATCATGTCACCAGAGACAGCTCAATGGCTTTCTGCAGCATGTTGCAGACACACGCAGTGCTCACGCAGCCAAATGAATGCGCGTCAGATTACATTTATCACTGAAAATTCCATTTTAGGATCAAGGCCAAGGTTAACAATTACTATGGTTTAGCCTTTGAATAGTAGGCTAAAGGTTAGAAAAAAAAGCACCCACCTAAACTCAATCTGTATCTCACCAATAATATCCTTGATCCTTGATTTTTCTTCTAAAGCACATGGCTGATGGATTCCAGACTTTTTGTATGCAAAAATGTTTGACCCTGACACGGGACAAGAATCAGTGAGCACAGAACGCACTTTTTAAAAAACAAAATCAAAAGGCCTTATGGGTAAAGGCAGACAAGAGTGATGTACAATAAAGTCCATATAGTAAGAAGCAAGAGCTAGATGAAAAATAGATAAACATTAGCTTCTACAACTGCAGTCATGGTTTGGTCTGATGACCCATGGGATGAGGGGTCCGATATATCTCCGTTGCCGTGGCAAGGAGACAGAACAGTAATGGGTATTTTGACACTGGGCATGCGGCTGCTCACACTCCATTTTCAAGATCTGCCTCAAAGCTGAAAACGGCCATACTGTCAACATGCCCTGTTAACCCCTTAAGCAACAGCCAGTTAATACATGTTGGCTAAACTAAATCTTTAACCAAATGTCAACATCTGCTAAAATGATATTTTGATGAAGAAGGCAGTCTAAATGCCTTTCTAGTCCCTAGCTGGCGATCATGAATCATTTAAGAAGTGGAATATAGCTTTTTCTGGCTGAACTAGGTTTACAAGGAAAGGAATTTAATCTCAGTTCAAAGGTATGGAAACAGGCTTAAAGCTAGCCTTGAAGTTGCTTTGAATGTGCCCTATAGGTAAAAACATTTAATTCCCCAAGGCTTAACAGTGAAGGTTTTTTTTTTTTTTAGCTTGCCTGTGAGGGCCAATATTTCAATTCTGTCAGGACCACTATCACCAAATACGATTGACAATTAGCATACAGTTAGGATTGGCAGTATGGTTCTGTTTTGGGCAAGAACTCCCTGCGCATTCATGCAGCCTAGCATGGATAAGAGCAGGGAGAGCAGCAATAACCCCCCTTAGGGTAAACAGAAAAGAACCAACATGAATGTGTTGCAGATATCATTCATTCTAGATTTTAAAATACAACATAATTCAAGAATTTATTCTGATTCAGGGGGAATCCTGACTGACGAGAGGAGCTGGGGATGGAGGAGGGTAATTAGCTCCTGAGAAACACGATAGCTGCTGATAATACTGAAGAAGCTTATATATGTATACAGGGATAGGTGTTGTATTCCTATAGGTAGACGTGTATCAGCTGAGAGTCAGATGATGCGAGCTTGACTAACGTGACCTTCCAGGCACTTTACATATGGAAGGGAGAATCTCCTCAACCACCACCAATGTGCAGCATCCACCTGGATGTTGTGACGGCAGCCATATTGCGCCAGAACGCCCACCACACACCAGCTTATTGGTGGAGAGGAGACAGAGTGATGAAGCCAATCAGTATATATGGGGATGATTAGGAGGCCATGATGGACAGAGGCCACTGGGCAAATTTGGCCAGGATGCCGGGGTTAAACCCCTACTCTTTTTCTGAAGGACATCCTGGGATTTTTAATGACCACAGAGAGTCAGGACCTCGGTTTAACGTCTCATCCAAAGGATGGTGCTCTTTGACTGTATCAGAGAATGTCTAATATGGCGAGAAGTTTCACTCTCACTACACTTCCGGCTTCTGAACTGGTTGCAGTTCCACTCTGATTCCATATGAGGGCGCTCACAGGACGAGTGCAGAATGAATGGAGGTCAATGGCGGTATACCCCTAAAAATCCACTTTTCTCAGGATATAATTTTTTGTCTAGTAATTTGAATGTTGTATTCGAAAGGAGATGCAAAGAAATTACACACTGCTGGGTGTTAGATTTTTTAGAGTCACTTATTTGCTTTAAAAAGTCTTTCAAAATGTCAATGACGTCAGAATGCTGACGTCATTAGCAGAATGCTAGCGTGTTATGGGCAACAACAACTCAACCTGTAAGAAATCAAAACGACATAAGTACTCGTTCATTCAACTTTCGACCTAAAACCCATGTTGAACTTGCAAAATCTACATTCAGATCTGAGATTTCTCAACGGCAATCGGGTGAAAGAGACAAATTTAGCCGTCTAGCCCCATAGACTCCCATTCATTCTGCACTCCTGGCGATCGCCCCCAGTGGAACTCTGGTGGAACTACAACCAACATTTGGTACAATAGGACTTAATAGGGAGTGGGCAGGCTCTCCGTAGACGGGCTCTGACTGTATAGTGTCCCCATCACTTTATCACCCCATCACTGGGGTGGTAGGACCCACATAGACCACAGGGTGAACGCCCCCTGCTGGCCTCACTAACACCTCTTCCAGCAGCAACCTGGTTTTCCCAAGAGGTCTCCCATCCAGGTACTGACCAGGCTCAACCCTGCTTAGCTTCAGTGGGCAACCAGTCTTGGGCTACAGGGTGATATGTCTGCTGGCAATATATCTTTAAAATCTTCTTCAATATATCAAAATATCTTCCTTTGTGTTCAGCAGAAGAAAGAAATTCATACAGGTTTGAAACAACTTGAGGGTGAGTAAATGATGACAAAATTTTGATTTGAAAGTGAACTATTCCTTTAATAATTTGATCAATAAATTCAGTTATAAGTAATAATAAGACACTATAGGGCTGTTACCAATCAAATTAAATAATTTACACTGCAAAATTACAACTGCAATAAATAATGTTATGAGATTAATGTTTAAAATAAATGTTTGAATATACAAATAAGAAAAAACAATGATAGGCTACTTTTAAACATGAAATTAAACCGCCAATTGTTGGCGACAAGTGACCATCTTAATAAGTGAGTCATTAAGTCATTCATTCAAACGATTCGTTCAAAATGCTGAATCATTCAGGAACAAAACACAGTGCTGAGTGTTGCTTAATTTTGGAACTATTTTTGGCTGTGAAATAGAAAAAAAAACAGTCAATATTGTTTGTGTCTAAAATGTAAGTAACTTAATATTAATTAGGCTACTTGTTTATTGAACTAAATTCAACATAACATTTGCAATCGTGATAATATTCAACAAAACAGCTCCCATAGCCGTGTTACCTAACTATGTTATAAAAATAAACAAAACATTTTGAAATTTTACCCCAGTATGTTTCTTCTGTGAGTTTCTAGTGTGTGCTGTTATGCTCATTTGTTTGGATTTCTCCAACAAAGAGACAGGCAGCGTGAGCCTCAATGTGACCAGAAATGCACTCTTATCAGTCGCTGTTTACTTTGAATGTACACAATTGAATTACACTTGAATAACGGGGGCTCAGCAGACGGGGGCGACAACGGAGGGAGTAAGGACAACGGGTAAGCAGGAAGGAAGGAAAAGCCTGGTGGAGCCGGAGGGGTGGAGGGTAAAGGTGCAGTTGGAAACCCGGTAGTCCATGGCAAAGGCAGACCGACGACTGACTGAGGTTCATAAATGCTATTCATCTTTAGAAAAAAAAAGATGTTTGAGCGTGTTGCTTTTTCAATGCACGTAATAAGTGACTCAAACTCGCAGTGCTTTCAGATGGAGCAGCATTTACTACTGATCACAGAGCCGTATGTCAAGCTGCGCATAAAAAATAAATCACAGCCTTTGTGATTTCATAATCGCAATAGCCTAAGCCAAATCGGTTTTAGTGCGATTTCATGTTAATTGCGATTAATCGTGCAGCCTTACTGTACGTGGTTGTGTGTTTGTTAGTTCTCCAACGATCTCCTGAGTTTTCTGTTTTGAAATATTAAACACTGTTTTTGTTCCTATTCCTTTCGTGTGCGCTTCTCTACACCAGTGCATGACAACAGTTTAATTTAGGCATCAAAACCTTTTAATGTAGAGTGTGAAAGATGGATATGGAATGTGAGCATGCATAATAAAATATTCAATATTATCATCAACCAATACTACATGATATATCAGGCCTCCCTAATAACCTCAATGAATTCATAAACAATTTTGCTGGAAATTGATAGCACACATGGCAAGACATAACTGACTGGTTTGCAATTTTCAACTCATTCATACTAATGCTGCTATTCTACTCTTGCAATTTCAACAAAACATCTATCTAAGTTGGCAAGCAAAATGCATAACCTAATTTCACAAAAAACTAAAGAAGTTACGTTTATAAAAACATGTAAATGATTTAAAAAAAAACATTAAGATATTACACTGACCATCCAGTGAGCATCCTTTTCAAAATGCTATATGCCACTTTAGTAATGTACATATAACTCAAAATAATCAATCTTTACTAGAAATTTGTTAAAATGCCCTTATTGTGCTATTTTAAAGTTTCCTAATGTTGTTTTGGAGTCTCCTAGGTTTACAAGCATCAGAGATCAAAAAACTGTTTCATTTTCTCATAATATTTGCACATCACCACATTTTCAATGATTCTCAAACGACTCGTCAGATGAATCAATCTCTTTAAATCCCTCCTTTCCGCAATCTACTCTGCTCTGATTGGCCAGATGGCCCAGTCTGTTGTGATTGGATTACCGCGTACAGCGAACGTGTCGAAAACAAAAAACGCCCATTGCCAAAACAACGTCAGCTCTGCTTGTCCTGAGGCTTCCTACACCGTAAATCATTATAATTTGCTGATTTGGGCTCAAGAAACATTTCTTATTATTATCAAAATTGAAATCAGTTGGGCTGCTTCATATTTTTGTGGAAACTGTGATTTTTTTTCAGGATTCTTTGATGAAAAGAAAGTTCCAAATAACAGCATTTATTTGAAATAAAAATATTTTGTAACATTAAAAAATGTCTTTACAATCACTTTTGATCCATTTGTGCATCGCACAGTAACGAACAACGATGTCGATTTTACCATATCAATCCGAGCGCGAGTCCGATGATGAAACACTGGAAGTACTAGTTATTCAACCCGAACCTCTATCGCAAGGACAACTCGAGCAGGACGTTTCTCAGTGATACGCTACTCAGTTTGAGGTAGGCTACATTATGAGATGTTGCAACTGTAATTCCTTACCTTCAGCGTTAACAAGTGCATGTCCATCAACAAACCGATTATTTTACTTGTACTTATTTATTTACCGAGTAGGCCTATGTTTCTAATTTATTGCGGTGAACATGTGGAAACTGTATCAATAACAGTGCATACATTAGCCAAGCTCTAGCATGAATGACTGATGTAACATAAACGTTGGTAAAACAAATCTTGCTCCATGCTTAATCTTTGAGAACGACAGTGAGAACAACAGACAATCTGCATTAATAGACAGTTTTAGGTAATAGTGGCCCACAACTGATTAGCATAATTATTTCAGTAAGACAGTAATAATTTGAGTTAACCAGTTAGCAGGAGACCAACACAATATAAAACTATTAGCAAAATAAAGCACTTTTCCTTTTCGGTCCCCCTACAGGTTGGAAGCGGAATTGTCCATTACCGCTGTCGTAAATAATTTAGCCTACCGCAGCCTACCATCGCACGCACGCTATTTGTTTATCCAGCACCGGCTTTTTGGAAATAACGATGTCCACAGACAAGTTAGAGTATATTGCATAATTTTATGAAAGTATGATGTATTGCGACATCAGAAACAAAGAAAAACAAAATAATGACATTGCTTGCAATTTTTTTGCTATTGTAATGCTTGCCGTAAAGCAAGTCAAATTTGTAGTTTCTTTTGTCTCATTCGAACTACAGATCCGCTACCCTATCTGGCAAACTTGCATAGCGGTTATAGCCAATAGAGGGTCGTAAAGCGAAATGCAGAAGTGCCGTTCACCCTGTTACGAGTTGATGAACCACTTAAACGATTTTGGAAACATTATTTTAAGGTACAAAATAATCTATGGTGTTGCTTTAAGGGGTTTCAAGTTTTCCCTGGTGTCTGTGCGCGCACTAAGTGGGCGGGCAATATGCTAATGTTTCGTCTTGACGTCACAGCGAAACGGCTTTGGACTCGTTTGAAAAACGATTCATTTCATTGACCCAGAGTCGACTCTTACTTTTGAAAGACAATAACTTTATATACGGTGCACTTTCAGATTTAAAACTTTGCAGGATGTTTTCATTCACTGAGAGCTATGTTACACACACTACATCATGAAAGGTCATTTTCAAAAATCCATAATGGGGCACTTTAAACCAAGATGGCTACATCAGGTCAGCGTCTTCCACCCATGGAACACATTTCCTCAGACAATCAGAGCCAAGTTAAGATGTCAATGCTGACATTCAAGAAGGCCATGCATTCCATAGCCAGACAATGTAACCCCCCAGGCATCGGAAGGGTCGTAGAAGGTCAGCAACATTGACAGACACACTGAAATGTAGCTGAAAGTGATTCTTTAACACAGATTTGAGGTCAGTGTGCTGGTTACTGTTCCACAAACACAGGGGCTACCCATAAGACAAGCTGCTCTCTGATCTGCTTTTTGTCGCTGATCTCCGTAAACACAAAGTGCTATTTTAAGGAGCATCTTCATGTTGGTCATACCCCATCTGCACAAGCAACACCCGCAGGGCCAAGTGTGGTCAGCGGATGACTAGCAGGATGGGGAGATGTTTATACATGAATATGAAGTGCTAATGCGGAAAAATAGACTAGAGTTCCTATCCAAGTCACGCAACCTTCAAATGTTCGCCATCAGTGAGATTTGCTCTTAGTGAGGTCAAGGTCATTCTTATTAATAATGGTGGTGGGGAAGTGTGAATAAAAAGTGTCCTTATTAACCATGACAAGGCAAATATCCAGAGGGAATGTGCATCATTCTCTCCGAAATTGCTTTGCAACTGGCTTTGACATTCATGGCCGACTTTGGTGCTGATGAAGATAAAGTGGTAATAATTCCTTGTAATATTGTGGCTCTGGAATAGTCACAGTGATAAATTCATCTGGTAATTCCCCCTGACTAGTTTGTCTGCGACAGTGGTTCAGCTAGCATGTTTGTCTGTTTACACACAGTCTGACACTGCCAGATTGCTATTATTATCCTCTATAGCTGGGTACTGTATAAAAGGCCCTGTTTTGTTATAAGTTATAGTTTGATCTGATCATCCCTAGGCTTCAATACACCACTTTAATAGCAGGAATTTTCCTTATGCTGCATATTTGGGGTTTTGAGAGAACATTCATATCTCATTAAGAAACCTTTACTTTCTATTTTAATTTACATTTCAAGAAGTATAATATTTAAAAATGCAATTTGAGATGGTTTAATTTTCTCGTTGAGCGCATTTGCTCGTAGATTATTCCCAAGTTAATAGAAAACTATGTCTCCCTTAACTGATTTTACACATTTCTCCAAACTAAGGTCACTGTTCTAAAAACAATTAACACAGCAATCAGAACGATTTCTAATTACTGTAAATGGTTGGAATTGTTCATGATGTCATACAAATGGCAAATTTTCACAAAAATTTCTCCAATCCAAAAATGAAGCTCTCAAAATGTTAACACAGACTACTGAAGTAAAATCAAATTGATATCTGCTAAATGCCATATTCGTAATCAGACATATTTCCAGCTATGTAAACTTGTACAACTTCTATCCATTCGAGTTGGGAAAGACAGAGATCTACAGTTCCCCTTCGAGGGAACTCGCACTGCGTCGTCGTCGTGACGACACTAGGGGAACGCCCCCAGCGTAGCGCATCTGAAGTATGAATGAAATCTGTCCAATCCTGATTGGTGCTGCGTCATGACATAGTAGATGACGGCATAACCGGAAGATACAAAGGGACGCCGGCACAAACACATGTTAGCTTTTTGCTCTTCAGCTGAAGCGCTCTGTGTTTTGTCAGTCCTATTTATTGTTGTCTGTCATATTATCACAAGTCACAAGCATTTAAAATGAGCGAGCAGTTTAAGAGGTGTGTGCATCCGTGTCCGCGCTATATTTCGGGCTCGGACACACACCAGCTGTGTGTGTATTGTCTCGGCGTGCAGCACGCTAGGGCGGCTCTCGAGGGAGCCGCTTGCAGCGAGTGTGAGAAGCTGCCGCTGAGAACGTTGCACTCACGGCTCGCTGTGTTTGACCAGCACGGCCAGGCTCGCGAGCCTCGCGGTTCTGGACCCGCTGTTGCTGAGGCAGAGCGGCGTCGCAGATCGTGGGGCTCACAAATGGATCTATCAGCGGGACATGGGACTGCTACGGCATCTTCCCAGTCCTCGTCTGAAGATTCAGACGTTCTCCCGCCCCGTGTGGAAGCCCGCGAGGCGGCTTCTTCCCGCGAGGCGGAGGACCAGATGTTACAATTGTCTGGCTCTGAGGAGTCAGATGATTTAAACATCGAGGCGGTTGATGCGGCGTTAGAATGTACACAAACGCCAACGCACGCACCCGCCCAAGAGGAGCTTGTGGAGGTTTTGACGCGCGCTGTGGCCAAGCTTAATATCGATTGGCCGCAGGAGGAACCTCAAATCCTGCCGCCCAGTAAGCTGGATGAGAGGTTCTTCAAGCGCAGATCTCAACCTCCACGCCGGGGTCTTCCTTTTTTCCCTGACTTACACAATGAGTTGTGTAAGTCGTGGGACAAACCATTCTCAGCCAGGCTCTCTAATCCCCCAGTTCTCGATTTTGCCAATGTTTTGGGGGCGGCTGAGTCTGGTTATGGGAGATTGCCTCGGGTAGAGGAGGCTCTCGCGAGCTATCTCTCTCCTGAGGCCGCATCGTCCCTTAAGGCCCCGGTACTGCCCACTAAGCCATGTCGAGACACATCAGCGCTGGTGGGCAGGGCTTATATGGCGGCTGGGCGGGCTGGTGGATGTTTGCACACGATGGCAGTGTTGCAAGCCTACCAGGCCGACCTCCTTAAGGAGCTGGATGAAGGCCAGGGGCCATCTCCAGAGGATACTCTGGAGCTTAGGAAGGCCACCGATTTGTCTCTCCGCATCACCAAGGAGACGGCCCGTGCCATCGGCCGCTCCATGGCTGGTTTGGTGTGTGTGGAGAGACATTTATGGCTGAATTTATCGGGGATGAAAGAGAGAGAAAAACATTTTCTCTTGGATTCCCCGATCTCGCCTTCAGGCCTTTTCGGTGGCGCGGTGGATACCGTTGTTGGAAGGTTTCAGGAGGTGAGAAAGCAGTCGGCGGCCTTCCAGCAATACCTCCCCCGTCGCTCCAGCTCCTCTAGGAAGGCTGCTTCTAAGGGGCAGCCTCAGCCGTCTGCCAGCTCCTCGCACCGACAGGTGCAAAAAGAGAGTGTTGCATCCCGCGCCCCTCCTGAGGGAGCCTGGCAAAGGAGGCGACGCTCTCGAGGTAAGCCTTCGGAGCCTAAGGTTGATCTAAGGACCATCCTTCAGGCGAAGAAGGCTTCCTCTAAGCGGTCCTAGTTGAGGCCGGACCGCTGAGAGCTGTCCCCCCCGGGAGGGAGCGATTGAGGTCGCCTCCTTCTCGGAGCTCTCGGGGAATCAGTGCTGTGCTCCCGCCGTCCAGTACGCTTCGGGCCACACTGATTTCCCGCGTACGCACGCCGCTCCAGCCACCTCTAAAAAGACCTGTGGCTGGGCAGCGAACGCGTTCGCACACCGAAAATCATTCTCGACTGCTCCCTGCCGGTCAGCCGCTTCAGGGGGTCGGGAACGAGTCTCGGTTGACACCCGAGGCCAGCCTCGAGAGGCTGGTTCCCTTAGTAGATTATCTCGGCGCATGGTCATGCCTTCCGAATATATCTGCATGGGCCCTGCGTACTGTAGAGCTGGGTTACAGACTGCAGTTCAGCTCCCCTCCCCCGAAGTTCAACGGGGTGGTCTGGACTGTGGTCGGCCCAGAGCAGGTTCGGGTTATGGAACAAGAAGTTCAAACCCTGTTGGTAAAAGAGGCCATAGAACGTGTTCCTCTGCCACACAGGGAGTCCGGGTTCTACAGCCGGTACTTCATAGTTCCCAAGAAGGATGGGGGGTTGCGTCCAATAATAGATCTCAGGCACTTGAATCGTTCTCTGAGGAGATTCAGGTTCAAGATGCTCACTATTCCAGCCATCGTGAGTCAGATCCAGTTCGAGGACTGGTTCGTCACGATAGATCTAAAGGACGCATACTTCCATGTCTCCATCCTTCCATGTCACAGGAAGTTCCTGAGGTTCGCTTTCGGGGGCGAAGCGTACCAATATCGGGTTCTTCCCTTTGGCCTAGCTCTTTCCCCTCGCACCTTCACCAAGTGCATGGATGCAGCGCTGGCTCCAATGAGACTCCAGGGCATTCGTGTACTCAATTACATCGACGACTGGCTAATATTAGCCAAGTCGTATGATATGGCAGTTCGGCATCGAGATGTCGTTCTGGCCCATATCAGGTGCTTGGGGCTGAGACTCAACACAAAGAAAAGCGTGTTGACGCCCTCCCAGAGGACTATGTTCCTGGGAGTGGTATGGGACTCCACGACGATGCGGGCACAAATGTCTCCTGCTCGGGTGGGTTCCATACAGGCGATGGTCTCCAGAGCGAAGCTAGGCCACAACCTCACTGTGAAGCAGTTTCAAAAACTGCTGGGGCACATGGCAGCAGCGTCCAGCGTCATACCTTTTGGCCTGCTACACATGAGACCCCTACAGTGGTGGTTGAGAACCAAGGGGTTTTCCCCAAAGGGAAATCCGTTCCGTATGATCAGAGTAACGCGCAGATGCCTTCGTTCTCTCGTCATATGGAGGAAACCTTGGTTCCTGTCCCAGGGACCAGTGCTGGGAGCATCATGTTGCCGGAAAACCGTTTCAACAGATGCCTCCCTCACTGGTTGGGGCGCGGTCATGGACGGCCGCTTTGCGAGAGGCCTGTGGGAGACCCGGCATTCTTCCTGGCACATCAACTGCCTGGAAATGCTGGCGGTCTACAAAGCTCTGAGGAGCTTTTTCCCGGACCTCCGCGGCCACCATGTCCTGATACGCTCGGACAACACTTCTGTAGTCGCGTATCTGAATCATCAGGGGGGTCTGAGGTCGCGCCCTCTATGCAGACTGGCACACCAGATCCTCCTGTGGTCCCAGGGGAAACTGTCGTCTCTCAGAGCGATGTACGTCCCCGGGGACCAAAATCAGGGAGCAGACGTCCTGTCGAGGCAGGGGCTGAGGCCCGGGGAGTGGCGACTCCACCCAAAGGTGGTGGAAGCCATGTGCGTGAGATTTGGCCCGGTGGAAGTGGATCTTTTCGCGTCTCAAGAGACGTCCCACTGTCCACTGTGGTTCTCTCTCAGGCATCCAGCTCCGCTGGGGCTGGATGCCATGATGCAGACGTGGCCGAGGCTGCGTCTGTACGCATTTCCCCCGATCGCTCTGCTCCCGGGAGTCTTGGAGCGGGTCCGCCGGGAGGGGATCAGTCTACTTCTAGTAGCACCCCACTGGCCGACCCGGGTATGGTTCTCGGACATTGTAGCACTGCTGGACGGCCTCCCGTGGCAGGTCCCTCTGAGGAGGGATCTGCTGTCGCAGGCAGGGGGCACAATATTTCACCCCCGGCCAGAGCTTTGGAACCTCTGGGTCTGGCCCCTGAGGGGGCTCGGTACCTAGAGGCTGGCCTGTCAGCAGATGTTGTCGAGACCCTACTCAGCTCCAGGGCTCCTTCTACCAGGAGACTGTACAGCCTGAAGTGGAATGTCTTTTCCACTTGGTGTAGAGAGCGTGAGGTGGACCCAGTTTACTGCCCAGTGGTTAAGTGCTGGAGTTCCTCCAAGATCGTTTCTCCGCCGGTCTTACCCCGTCCACACTTAAGGTGTATGTGGCTGCCATTGGGGCTTTCCACTCGCCTGTAGGTGATGGGCCCATGGGGAGGCACCATCTGGTTGTACGTTTCCTCCGTGGGGCTCGGAGGATGAGGCCTGCGGCTCGCTCCAGAGTCCCAACCTGGGACCTGGCAGTGGTACTTGAAGGGTTGGCTGAGGCCCCCTTCGAGCCACTGGAGTCGGCTGAGGCAAAGAACCTGATCCTTAAGGTGGCCTTTCTCCTTGCTATCACTTCTCTGAGGAGAGTGGGGGATCTCCAGGCCTTGGCGATATCGCCAACTTGCCTGGAGTTTGCCCCTGGCGGAGTTAAGGCCATCTTACATCCTAGACCGGGCTATGTGCCCAAGGTGCCATCTAATGTGGCACGGTCAGTGGTTCTTCAGGCCTTCCATCCTCCACCTCATGTGACGGCGGAAGAGGGGAGACTTCACCTGCTCTGCCCAGTCAGAGCCCTGAGAGTGTACCTTGAGAGGTCTTCTCAGTGGAGGAAGTCAGACCAGTTGTTGGTGTGCTTTGGTTCACCCAAGAAAGGGCTGCCTGCATCTAAACAGACAATCAGCAATTGGATTGTCCAGGCTATAGCCACGGCTTATCAGGTGCGCAATTTGCCTTCACCTATGGCCGTGAGGGCTCATTCTACCAGGAGCATGGCCTCCTCGGTGGCCCTCCTTTCTGGTGTCTCGCTTCAGGATATTTGCGAAGCGGCTGGGTGGGCCACTCCGCACACCTTCATACGTTTCTACAGTCTGCAACTCCCTGTGACGCCTGGCGCCAGAGTGCTCGCGTCCTAAGTGTGCCTGGTCTTCCAGCTTCACACTAGGGTGGGCGTGTTTACGGTGTGGCATAGTGGGCATTACGTTCCCATAGTGTCGTCACGACGACGACGCAGTGCGAGTTCCCTCGAAGGGGAACGTCTCGGGTTACGACTGTAACCCTTGTTTCCCGAGAAGGGAACGAGACACTGCGTCTCGCCGCCACACCTATCACGGGCAGAGCGCTTGCTTCATCGCAAAGGAGCTAACATGTGTTTGTGCCGGCGTCCCTTTGTATCTTCCGGTTATGCCGTCATCTACTACGTCATGACGCAGCACCAATCAGGATTGGACAGATTTCATTCATACTTCAGATGCGCTACGCTGGGGGCGTTCCCCTAGTGTCGTCACGACGACGACGCAGTGTCTCGTTCCCTTCTCGGGGAACAAGGGTTACAGTCGTAACCCGAGACGTTACTTTTAGTATTTGAGCTTTGTATTGCTTATTTTGTGTACAGCGCTTTGAGAAGTTGCTTTTAAAGGCGCTTCATAAAATAAAGTTTATTATTATTATTATTATTACAGGAGATTGGATCAAATATTGAAATCTAAGTTTCAATAACACATTTCACTTCAGGAATATAATCTCATAAATTGTGCTGCTTAATCTTAAATGACTGCAAAAAAAGAACTGATCCAGAAAATAGAATCTTTTAAAAAGGTAAGACCTCATTCCAACAGCTGCCATGTGTCATTCTAATTCATCATGGTCTCTGTATGACAGAGAGTTCATCCTAAAATGAGTAGAAAAGGACAAGAGGAAGAAATGCCTCTTGAAGCTTTGGTCAATATTGCTAGTCATGATGACCCACCACACCATTTCTGTTGCTCTACGAACTTGAGGCAATGCAATAAAGCAAAACTTCTATTCTTATAGTAAACTTCCTAAAGTTATTTGCAGGAACAACGGGATCTATGAAATTGGACGTTGCCCAAACCAGCGGTTTTTAAAACAAACAAACAAAAAAAATCAAAGCCTACAGAGATAATAAGCCATATGCATGCAGGCATGGATTCAACATTCACACTGTTCTTTATTCAAATGCTCAAAAAAATCTCAAGAAAACTTCTTGTGGGGTAGCTTAGCTATGCATAAATTCAGTGGTTACAAAAGCAACGGGGGTGTAAAAAACACAGAGAAATTATACTTAAGTGTAACTATGGGTGCTGTGTCAAAGTTTTAGTCAAAAGTATCTAACCAAAACTTCTGAACATGCAAGTATGAAAGCATCCCCATTAAGCTTTTAAAAGTTAATGTTTTTCTTAGCTTTAGAAATAGATTTATCCAGAAACACTAAAGAGACATAATGTATCTTTTATGCACAAGTTTTCAAAGCAACCCGTTTAATCACAATTTCTTAATTTGTCCTGTTATTTAAGGCTCTAGAACCATGCAGACTAAAACCTCTTACGTGAAACTGTTAAACAACTACCATACAATTTACTAAAAGTATGATTCACAGCAGGTGATGGAAAGTGAACACGTTTATATAAACAGAAATATTCTCTGAAAAAAAAAAAAAAATCAAAAATGCAATTGAGTAAATATAGAGTTATACGACATCAATAGTGTAGTGTAAAGTAAATAAGACTCGGGTCAATTTCAGAAACTCAAAATTCACGTCTTAGGTAAGTAATAAGTAAAATATGTATTTAATTGCTTTAAACTCAGATGCAAAGAGCTTAGTAAAAAAAAATTGGATACTCATGTCATGAGGGACTGAAAAGTGAAATCTGACTGGCAGCAGTTCACTTTTTGATTATGGTTATTTTTGTCTGAATACTATAATCTGAATATCTATTTGGTATAACGAATGTACTGCTTCCTCTCCGACTTCTTGAATTGCTTGTTTACATTCTGGACAGAATGCCGGCTTAGATGCACATCATACAGATACAGTTTTACCATTGGGGATTTAAGTGAATTAATGTAAGAAGGAGAAAAGGAGAAATAGGGAAATAAAACTACAAATATAGAACATACCAAAAGTCCTACTGATTAGAGTGGATGAATTTCCTGTTGAAGCCCTTTGCTTGACTTTGAACAAACAGTAAGAAATCAAGTGAGGACATGCATCCGTGGACCGTGGATATAAAATTTCACTCTGATTTAATTTATTTGGAGTTTGAAGTCTGAGGTTAATTATCCTGCCTAGCAATACAGACACCGAATTGAAGCTGAAAATATTTCTCTAAAATACATTTTAAGAAGCACATCGGACATATTGGAAAAAGTGGAAGTCATCCATTTTAAACTATATTTCACAAGAATTTGACAAAAATGCATGCCTAAAAATATCCAAGGAATTTTAATAATATCCAGATATAGAGTATGTATCATATTCATGTCAATTATCATAAAAAGGCTAATATCTAAAAGAATGCTGCAGATTAGGAAGCTGAACTGATGCTCAGAATTTACAAAACTTCTTATTAAAAGCAGACCCAGTTGCATTTTACATTTATAGATATTATCAAAGTATTAAGTTGCTAAATCATCACCCTGGTACTATATCCTTTAAAATACATCAGTGACTGACTCATCATAACTTTAATCTTAAATCTTAATACGACGACTGAACCCTGAAGCCAGAGTGTTTGAGATTGAATGAGTGGAGTATTTTTATCTATCCATCTCTTTTACCTTTAACAAAAGAAACATGACAACATGACCTTTAACAAAAGAGACCACCCTGTGGCCTACCTTCAGTTCTGTTGTAAAACTTTAACAGAGCGTTCCTTCTGCCTTCATGCTCTCTCATTCCCCAGGGTGAAATATTTTAGAGTTCCTCTTTTATTCAGGGCCACCTGAGACATGCATTAATGAAAGAGTTTTGAAAAGGGGGAATGAAAACCAGGGCTAATCGGGCCATATTAAGACTGCCCTGCTCTGAGCAAATGTGTGGTATATGAGAGGGCGATGACTCCACTCTGACAAATTAAAGCAGAGGGATTTGACCTTGAGTGTCATTCAAAGTCTTGTACTCTTGAGTTCTGACTCACTGACTCTTTGCTAATTCCAAAAGCAAAACAGATGCTTTGATTCTAGCTCCATAAAGACTGTTATACACAGAGACAGCAATTTAAAATCTACATTTAAATCTAAATGGATAAAAAATTAAGTGCACCAAGTATGTTTCGCTAGTATGCGTTAACATTCACATTCTTCTCTCACTCCCATCTTTGAATTTTTGACAGCGATGCCATGGAAATTGTGTTTTATTAACAAAGTTCAGGAGGAGCACGTTTAGATAATCTAACCAATCATCGTGAGAGCCGTATAAATAAAACAAACTTCACTTCCACAGCAGTTTTCCAGCATCCTTCCTCCACCCCAACTCCTTAATCTCGATTATTTCTATCCCAGCCATATAATTTTGGGTTCCCAAAAGAACCTTTAATTGAACAGTTCTTACAAGAACCGGAGGATTTTCTTAGTGTGAAGAACATTTTTATAATCTAAAGAAACTTTTTCAACTATAAAGAACCTTTCTTGCGCTCTTAAAATGTTCTTCATACTAAGAAAGAAAAATTCTTTAACACCTGTTCACTGAAAGGTTCTTTGGGGAAAAATTTGCGAAAAACACTGCGAAAAATTTGGATCCTTTATTTTTAAGAATGTTGATGTTACATATTCTTTGTGGAGCCATAATTACCATTAAAGAACCTTTATTTTTAAGAGTGTAGAACAGCAAGAAAACAACACCATGACAACACAGATTTCAACAACCTTTAAATAACTATTATGAGCTGTGAACTTGAAAAACAGCAGACAATGACATTTTTTAAGTGCATTTCACATTTTGAAGAGCCTGTCAAAAAGAATAAAGCACTGTTAAAACATCTACTTTTGCTTGCAAAAATGGAGAAATGTCTTCCTAAACAATAACAACAGCATCAGCCTCTCTGCTGCCCCCACCAGCTCTGCATCATCCATGTAAGACCAAGAAGTCTTCCACAAAATGAGTTTGTGGTAAGTTTATTTTATTTATTATGTTTAATATTTAATATTTGCATTA
Source organism: Squalius cephalus (assembly GCF_949319135.1). Lineage (NCBI taxonomy): Eukaryota > Metazoa > Chordata > Actinopteri > Cypriniformes > Leuciscidae > Squalius > Squalius cephalus. Next base: position 16,240,206 of record NC_137124.1, on the reverse strand, counting down.
TTCTCTACCCAGCAAAATAAACCTGCTAAGTGCTCAAAACAAGCCGCTCTCTCATCTCCTCTACGGACTGCACACCTTCCTGTCATGTTTACTTATATCAGAAAGACAGAGATTCACTGAAACTGCCAGGTCAAGGAACGACCTTGCCACCCTTGTCAACAAATGTGCAAATGGAAATAGAGAGCTGGATAAAAAGAGGGACACTGAGAGTGAGTGTGCATAATGATCTAAATAATGCACAACAATTATCCAATTATTGGAGTAGCATATATCTGCCTCATTTTGGTTTTCCCCCATTATTTTCTTCCTTCATCACCGCCATTAAACGGACTAATTGTATTTTTCATAATGATCAACTGTCTAACTAAATCACAATTGTGTTTTCAAAATCATTCCCTTGCTTACTTGTATAATTACAGTAATCTTTCTAAATCATGCAGCCCGTCATTGTTTTATTAAGCCCTGTACAGACACTGTAGACATTACTACACAATTATAGATCAATTACATAAAACGTCAAATGATAAAGAGAAAAACAAAGTCAGGGGAGTAACGCTGAATGCTTTTAAAAGAGACAGAACAGGAACTATGTGGCATCACTTTGGTGTCTGTCAGACTTGCCATACCCCCTAATAAAACCTTTGCTTCAAGTAGATTCTGAAAAGCAGAAACTTTTGATAAGTCTGCTGTATCATTATTGTAAGAACTTCCGGGTTCTTGTCCCAAAATCAATTGGGGGGGGGGGGGGGGGGGGTAATGGGTTTTTGGTTAAATGCCTATATACGACATAAAATACATCGTAATACTCATGATTTTTTTAAGCTTCTATGCGTCTTGAAAAAAGTGGTTGCTGACAAGTAGTGTCATCTACTCACTAGTGTACTTTTACAACCTTCTTGTGTTTATAGTCATGCTCTTATAAACTATATCTCAAACTTGCCCACTTGTAGATTTTAACAGACTTAAAGAGTTGTCAGTAGCATAGTGGTGGTGACATTGAAGTCATGCGACCGTGGTGTCCTTATTATAGCCTAACTTTAGCTTTTTACATCTGGCAATTGTTTTTGGGGGGTTTTCCCCATTGGGAAAGTTGGGGTTTTTTTGTAAAGATTATCATGAGCAAAACGTGTCATAATCATAAAAAAATTTTGGTCACAGAACTTATTTTCAATGGAAAAAGAAAAAAGAAAAAGAAATTCGAAGGAAAGTAATGCGAACTTCCAGGTTGTCCAACAAAAAAAAATGAATTCATGCTGCACCGTTCATCATAAATCACAATCAATCATCATCATCAAAGTGTACTATACCAGTGTTGTGCAGTGCAAAATCGTCCCCCTGTACCTTCATTTCCTATATTAGTCCACCGATATAGTTTACTTGAGGGAGTGAATGAAAATGAGTGAGCGAATTCGGAAGGGCTGCCACTTTTGCATAGTTTGTGCTTGCTGTTTAAATAATCATTTGAAACTTAGCAAACTGGCAGCTCCAGTAGTAATTAGTAAAATGGAAAGATTTATCTTGAACGCTGTCATGAAAACTATAAACCTTAATTAAACAATTTTATAATCAATTAAAAAGGAATTTATACCTGTATGATATTATGCTGCAGCCACATTGGACCAGTGGTTTAGAAAATGGATGGATGGATGACTCAGCTGGGGGCGCCATCTTGTCAGATGCGGGAATTCGTTCGTCTAGCTGTTGAGCATACATCGGTTGCACAATCGTTATTTCTGTACATTGTGGGATTGAATGAGTGAACTTGATAACGTTTACTATGGTTTTGGACAACACTACAGATAGCTGTCCCCTCAAATAGTGCCCCATTTAAAGGGATACTTCAGGATTTAGCATTAAGCTTTGTATTAGTGGAAAACCTGTAGTATTTTCGAATTACCATGCTTTCCACCCTCATATCCCCCTGAGACAAGAGATTTATGTATTTTTTGTCTGGAAAAAAATCCTCTGATGACGCAAAAATCGTCGGCTAAAGACTACAGCCAGTAGGAGGGGCTGTTCCGCATGTTTTCAACCCGCCCATAGGAGGTGGGATCTCACTCGCAGAATGTACACAGTGTCAGCCGTCTTTCTTTGGAAGCTCAGCTAACAGGCTCTTGTTCTGTGGAGAAAGCTGAGTAGTAGGAGAAAGCTGAGTAGTAGGAGAAAGCTGAGTAAGTAGGGGTTTACCATCCTCTTTTTCCCAGACATGTCCGGCCGTCGAGATCGTCCAAAATGTCCGGGATTAGGCTTTTGCTTTCTGCAGTCGCCATTCATTGTTTACATGCACACCTTTTGTTTCAGTCTAACTGAATTCATTCCGATTGGTGAATTTGAATATAGTGTTTACATGAACGCTAAAAAGTGATCGGTTGATGTGCGTTTTAACACTGCTAAGAAAATTCCCGCTCCTCCGTGAGAGATACGAGACCGGTGCGTCTCAGTAATCACGCCACCACCCTCGCGCCGTTCTCCCGCGGCCCTCAGTCTCGTCCTGCTCGCCACAGTAAACATGATGAATGGCGACTGTAGAACGCAAAAGCCGAATCCCGGACATTTTGGGCGATCTCGAAATCCCGGGCAAACTCGTTACGGAGTCTCACTAGTAGCCTAGCCTTGTTGTTTTCAACTGCGCTCTCTTACCAGTAGGCGTGGCTTGGGAGTGGCCTCGTGGGGCAGTGAAGCAAATGCATTCTGGGAGTTGTTGTCTTTCATCCACATAAGCCAAAAATACATTTTCTGGATTTTCTCAGTCTAGAAAGCTCCAAATTCAAAAATAATTTCACATTTCTTCTACATAAATGACCTATTTTAAATACACATTCATCTTTCCAGAGGTGAAGTACCCCTTTAATAGCCTGGATGCCAGCCGAACTTAGCCCCGCCCACAAAATGTTTAGGTCGGGAAGTTCGGTCTGGACTCGATCCGTTGAGGAGCTATTATGCCCGAACAAAAATTGTTCGGACCAATCAAATTGTCAGGGGCGGGCTTTATGCGATGATGGACAGATGAGCAACGGTAACGTAATCATCCACGTCATCAACGAGCGCTTGGGTTGAATTCAAATGACTGCTGCTGGAGAATTGAGATTTCACGAGTTCACGCTTACAAATAAGTCAGATAGAATAAATGCATATTTGGCGTGCTGTCTGAGGAGAGGGCTCGGGCTCGGTATTCGGCCCGAACCCAAAGTACTCCCCCTGTATTCCTGGCTGTGGAAGGACAAGCTGAGAGTGAGTGGAGGGATGCTGAAAACTGTCAAGGAATGTTAGGTGAGTTGACAGAGTGAATAATATGCTTCCTCTCATGCTGATAGTGTAGACATTGTGTTTGATGACAAGTTGATTGGATTGATTATGTGAACGTGCTCCTGCCGAACTTTGTTTATGAAACATCACGTGTAAATTCCGCCATCGCGTCTGTTATAGAAGATATCCACAGCGCATTAATTTTAAAAGAGGAAAAGAGAACCGTGATCAAGGCGTTTGTCGATCGGAAACATGAATGAAAACTTACTCCGTTGCTCTGATTGGTTGTAGGTCTATCCAATTGAGTGCAGAGGCATTTTCTTTCCTGGTTCGGTTGAAACACGCCCCATAATCAAAGCTCAATGGACCAGTATCAGACTCACATTCTGACTAGAATCTGAGTATGACGACGTCAGGCTACCCCTTTAAGGGTATAGGAGGCAATTTCAGACACAGCCTATGATTCAGACCAATTTGCAAATGCACACGAAAACAAGAGGTAGGATTTATCACACAAACCAATCATATCCAATCATAGGGCTATGGAGGCATTGCCCCCTCTCACGCTTTAGGGGATCTGTTGGAACCCAATGGGCTCAGGGGAGGCAAGAGAGATGCGGACTCCCGCTGCGCTTTACCTTCTGGTGTTGCTGTTGGACAGTGTTATTTTAGAAAAACGAATGATTTTTACACTTTTTAATGTTACATTTTGTAATATTTGCATTGTGTTTATAATATGGATTATTATTTTCTCATCCATTTTTCCCTTGCATCCTCGGAGGAACCGCCCCGATACATACTTTCCCTATGTATGTAGGCTACCCCGGTTCTGCATTATTTAAAAAATTACCACTAACATGTCTTATGCATACGTAATTAACAACTAAGTAGCTAAAAGGTGTTTTCCTTATTTGGTCATGTGTCATATTGCCTACGGCACTAAGTGAGCCAGAAGCGCCTCAGGTGCCCCCTCAAAGAAAATAGGCAAGATGCCCCTGGTGTGTCTTTGTTTTTCACTTGCATTCATTTTCCTATTTCCCTAGTTCACATTCGGTCATCATAGTGCGTCACCGAGAGAGAACGAGGGAGAGAACGAGGGAGAGAGAGGGGGAGCGGAGGTATAAAGCCTTTTTAACTTTAGCCTAATTTATACAAGGGAAGAGCTAATCCTGTCAATCACAGAACAATAATTTAGTGAATAAGCGGCTGCTTACCTCACTCTTCCAGGTTCCTTTCACTCCAGTTTCATTTCAATTATTATCTTCCGTCGAACAATTAATCCAGGTGGGAGCTTTGAGCTTAAAGCTGAGTCCTTCTGTTATAGGGATAACGTTAGGCCAAAACGGTCGAGTATGTAGTCCTCCAACAAATTACTATTCAATTAGCGAGTGCATGTCAAATGCTCACTGTGAAGTTTTGTATCTTAATATACAAAAGACTTAATATACTTTAGTATCCCTGTCTAACAAATTCACCTTCAACAATAAATTTTAAGATAATTACTCTCGAAATAATCACCTGCTGTGCAATGTTATGCAGAATCAGCAGGTTTATTTTTGAGGCGTCGTGTAAGAAATAACTTTTTCTGCAGTCTGTTGTGAACTCGCTCCGGGTTGTCTGTCAAAATATTGCAGATGATTGGTTAAAAAGGGTTGCAGTAGGAAAAATTGCACTAGGCTAGCCTATAGCCTATAAACTGTTGGATGCCGTGAAGTGGATGTTGCGCAGCCTTTCTAATCAAGCAATTTTGAATGCAGGGGTCAACCAATGAATCCACGCGCTCAACTCTGTGACTGAAACGCATTGGCTACGTGGTATCTGTTTAAGAGATTTCATTACAGCACGTTGATTTTTGTGCGATAAAAGTAATAGCATAACATATAAGCGTAAAAATAATATATAAAAAATAATTACGTGTAGCCTACTGCATTAGACTAAACTGGGAATGGTCACAGCACTTGCATTCTGTTGCCCTATTGTTAGTTTAATTGCTTCTGCTCTGCTCATTTGTAAGTCACTTTGGATAAAAGTGTCTGCTAAATGATTAAATGTAAATATAAGGGCTGTTAATTTGTTTAATATCTGTTATTTTCCCCATTGAAGAGATGCTTTTAACGTATATCCCTAAGGGCCGGTTCACACAGAAGACGTTTTTGCGTTCCACTGTGTTTTTATGCAAACACATGCATTGCAAGGCCAGAAACACAGGCCTAAAATAAGTGCACGAATGCAAAAACAGCACGCAATTTCATAAGCGAAAACAAGTGTGCTCTCAGGATTAGAGTAAACGTGAATTTTGTGTGTGTGTGTTTGTTTAGTCCCTCTCTGCATATTTTATCTACCGTATAGCATTTTGAACTTTTCTTGCCACGGCTAGCTAGGCTGTTAAAGCTGTCCCGGTATGAATGTAGGCTACTGCATGTCATGTCATATAGGCTACATTAAAACTGAGCCCGAGGGAGGCAATACAGAGAGATTTCATAAATTATTGCTACTATCTACCTTAATGTGAAAAAGACTGAAATCTCCAACACTGCTTCAATAATATATTTCAAATCATCTATAAAATGTGATAACAGTGCTGCCATACAAACGAAAACTATCCCAAACACCAATTCATCTTGTGCTGTAAATTCCTCCAACTTTTTTTCTTAATGATATGACAAGTACTGGTATTTTGTTTTATGTTTTACCTAGGCTATCAAGAACCATATATGGATAACACTAAAGTAAAATATTCACTGAACAAGAACATTGTGTGAGAGGCATAGAGAGAGAGAAAGTTAAGAAAGTGTAAAGCAGACAAAAGGACAGATAAACTACAAGGACAGAAGTCGAGAGGGCAGGTGGATAGGTATTATACTGAATCATCTGAAACTAAAGGGATTAGAGAACAGCTAAAGAACAGAATGAAAGGCAATGAGTGAGAGCAGTTTTCAGATTAGGATTCACTTTAACGCACCTCTTAGTTTCTCTTGCTGTCAGTCAAAGAAGCAGAGATGTAATTGTTGCCTCACAGGTTTAACTGCTCCTCTCTTCTCTCTCCTCAGATGAGACAGGAGTCCGGAAGCCAAAAATAATTACACATAGCGCTTTGATGCTTTCCAACTCACCTCATACAAACTCCACCTCCAGCATCACAACAAACACACCTCTATCTGGACAGTTATTATAGAGTGTGCGTCCATTTGTGTGTGAGGTTGCTATGATGGAGCTTGTGCTTAATTCAATAGCAAAGCTCCACTGGGTCCTGGATTCATTTGTCTCTCTCTTATCATCACAGACTCGCATTTGTGTGGGTAATGGACGGCCATTTGGACCGCTAGACAACGCTGATGGATGTCAATTAGCATTTAGTCTGTCATCTGCTTTTCATCAGCATTTTATATGGTACATCTTTTTGGTATTTATCTATGATTTTCTCTTTTTCCTCTTTGCTTTCATGATATGATATGAATTTGGTTAATGCTTTTTGTTTCTTTGAGCTAAATGGTTATGATTATGTGTTGTCATGCCACACTTAATGGACCACCAGTGGACCAACTAGAGCTTTGGAAGAGCATGTCATTAAAATATTCAAAGAATGTTTCCTAAAATAAAGACAGAGAGATTGTAGATACCTTGACCTTTCACAATAATCATAATTCTTGAAATTAATTCAGTTGTGGAAAGGTTCAACACTTTATAAACGTTAAATTAAACTATAAAAATGCAATACAATTACACATATTATTGAAGTAGCCCAACTAAATCTGTATCAAGCATTAGCACATATTAGCATACTCAACTTATTGTTTACCTTATGTAATGTATGGTGTTGGCAAGCACAAGGAAGAGAAATCTGGCTTCTCCAATAGCATTTGCATATTAATTGCTTCTTAGTAAAACAACATAATGAATCTGTCCTTAACCAGAGCACAAGCTCCATTCTTTACCACACCGGAAATCCCCAAACCACCAACATAACAAAATTAGTCTAAATCTCAACAAAACAGAACATTAAACACTAACAAGTCTCCTCCATTTCTCATATTGCTCAAAAACACATCAAATATTACTTAATTCCATCATTTACTTGCCATGCAAAGCATGCTCGGAACTAAATATCCCTTGCCAGTTGCAGGTAACAAAAGTAATCATGTTGTCCCAACAAAAGGCAACAAAAAAAGAATGTAGTCCCAAGTTAACTTATAAAAACATCTGTTTTTTGTAAGTTGAAAGCAATGGAAGTAAGTTTACAAACAAATACTGTTGCATTAGCCATTCTAATTAAAAGAACAAAACAGCAAAATCATTTTTTGAATGTAAAACAAATCCTAAATGAAAAAAGAAATAGCCATTTTTGTATCAAGAACACACATACATGAAAAAAAAAAATTATATAATATACAGTATATATATATATATATATATATATATATATATATATATATATATATATATATATATATATATATATATATATATATATATATATGCAAGCGTGTCCTGTTTCATCCTGAAATTAAGGAGAGGTTGAATTGGGGTTAATATTTCGATATGAGAAGTTCTTATGCACATCGAATAAAATGAAACACAGTCTCCCTCAGAAGGTATTACAGTCAGAAGCAATATCATCTCTTTAAAAAAAATCGCCAAACAGAGAGGTATAAGATATGATGACAGCGAGAAGGAGGGAGAGACAGTGAATAAATGGAGAAATGCGTTAGAAATGACCCGAGGCGGCCGATACGGCTTTGGCTCTGACCATCTGCCAAGGTCACTCACAGCAACCCCTTTGGTTGGATCTAAGCTGCCAAGTCACACTGGCCAATCACCTGTGGACATCTGGGTGGAATGCGCTGGCTAAGTGCCCAACCTGGTTAACATCAATAACAGATCCTCTTCACACATCACCACACCTCTCTGAAAAGCGAATGAGCGGAGTGCGGAATGAGTGCTTGTATTCCTATTGAAGAAAAAGGATCAAAACGCATGGATGAATGTATTAGTACATCACAGAAACATTCAGCGATTTGTCAGTCTCACTCAGGTCAGTGGAAACTGATAAAAGAACTTTCTGGAAATATGACAGATATGAGAAGTCTCTCATGCAATAGCATGACAACTAAAATTTCAGTTTAGATAAAAAATCAAAAATAAAAGAATCCAGCTACTTTTTTATTAGTCCAAATCAATTAAGATGATCAATGATCAAGTCCTTTAACCTAATGTGTTTGTTTTTAAGCACCCATATGACAAGATTAGAGGTCGTTTGTGCTTATGTATCATGTCTGATTTACCATTTTTCCTTTTAGCAGTTTTCTCCTCTCTCCATTTTATTAGTTATATTTTATTAGTCATATATTCTCTTTTTTATATACATCTAATTATCTTTTGCCACCTTTTCTGACTGGCCTATGAGTTGATGTTACTGCAGTGAATTGAGACATCATCCTGAGGTGGCTTGGACAGGACTGCCCTAATTTACACCCTCGGGCTGATGTACCGGATACAGAAAACTCTTACATGACTTTTTGTTAAACCAACTGAGACATTTTGACATTTCATTGGTGGCTTGGTTTCTATGTCACATTGCACTGTAGCCCCACCCATAGTGAAATATATTTGGTCTAAAACCATAAATCTGTATATTCTCATTGCTCCAGCACTATAAAATCAAATAATTCTTCAATGTGGACATATAAATTAATAGTATTGTGAAAATCAGAAAATTCTGCAGCTCTAGACCATTTACATATTCCATTGAACCAGAAAAAAAAAATCACCTTAAAATAGCCTTACTCACATTTAGTTTTAATTTGCAATAACTCTTCCCATAGCTTTTAGCCTTTCATTTCTGACATTCTAATGTACTCCTTCCATAGTTTTTAACCTAAAATAATATCTAGCTCAACAGTAGTTACAAATCAGCAATAACAGTGACCTTTAATAAAACCACAAATCATCAGATTGGATTTGACATTTTATGTTCTGTCTCTCTTAAATAGCTGGTAATTTTGTGTGACATATTTAATGTTTGATCATGGCTTAAGCTGGGAAAACTCAACATTCAGAGTTTCCCAACAAGAACAAAATGCTTTAACAAAATTTCACAATGCTGCATTTGGGTTTTAGTTAGGTTATTTTACAGTAACATTTTAATACATTCAAGAAACCATCTAAATATCTTTACAAAAACAACAACAAAAAAACAATCTGGAAACATGAAATTATCTACCTTGTATTCTATTCTTTAAATATACTCAAAAGGTCAATAAAGCTAACCTGCTATGTTAGTTATAAACTTAAATCTGGATAAGACATTTTGAAAACATTGTGAAAATATTATAATACAAGCAGGTCATATTAAAACATATTTGTCTACATTATAGAGTGGAATGAGTTGGCGGAAGCTGAGTGATGGTGGCGTTGAGATCATGTGACTGTGCTGTAGTTCGTTTATAGCCTAGTAAGTTTAGCTTTTGAATTCTGCCGATTGTATCTTCAAAATTCATAAAACTTTTATTAATTTGTGCAAATTATCACAATTAACAAAATGTGTAAGAATCATAAGCTTTTGTTATTCACAGACCTTATTTTCTGCAATAACCCAAAAGCCAATATAGAAAAAAGTAGAGCGTTGGAGCTTGCAACCCCAAGGTCATGGGTTTGATTCCCAGGGAAAGCAAGAACTGATAAAAATGTAAATGTGTACCTTGAAATGCAATGTAAGTCGCTTTGTATAAAAGCGTCTGCCAAATGCATAAATGTAAATATGTCATCCCTTCAGCAGTCTATTATCAAACTTATTTGTCAAACATTTCAAGCAAATTTAGATTATTCATATTATTTCAAATTTGTGAATGTAAGACACTTTTGAATGGTCCCAACAGACATGATAATAATTATTATTAAGAAATGTAAAAATCTTATTTTATGTTATTGGTTAGCACTTTTGAAAGATGTTTGTAGTAAAAACATTTTGATGTTTGAAAAAAAAACAAGGCTAAAATGCTACAAAGGGGTGTGCAAAAACATCTTAAGGTCTGTAGTGCTGTGAAAATACATATTTAAAACAACATCACTTCAATATCCCCCCTAACACATTTCACTTTCACTAGAGTTTATTAGACTATTTTGTATGATTTTAAAGTTGGGTTTTTGGATTCTGAAAGCTGGATATATAGGTCAATTTGAAGCAAAAAGCACGAAACCTGTATGTGCATGCATGAATCACTACTTGTCAACTCTCATTTGGTCAAGCATTTTTTATAGAAACAATACATACAATACAAAAGTCGTTGCATGTCTTTAGTCAGATCTAAGGGATCCAAGCCAAGAGGCAAGACGCTCATAAGCAAAGGAAGAACTTCTGTATATCTGCATCAATTTTACATCAGTTAGTTTATAGTCCTCAAATAAAGAATATAATAAATTGCAATGTTAGTGACAGCTGCCGGGGTTATTCTTTCTCTATATGTTCTCTGAAGCAATATTTTCATATGTGCAATCTTGCTGCACTGGCCCTGCCAGCGAGTTCTGATATACTTTAATTAAGGCCTGGTCTGTAGTTACTGAACAGACTTGAACCTCTGGGAAAGACAAACTGTCAAAGCTGCAGGGGAGAGGTGGATGAAAAGAGAAAGACTGATCAGCAAACTACTTTGAAATACATCTAATTGAATGTGCCAGTTCGAGAGTGTGTGTGCAGGATCAGCCGGAGGGATCACCATTTGTCCTTACTGTCATTGAAGCCTCAGTTGTCAGCAGCTGCTTAACAACAGCACTCCCGAGTGCTCAAAAAAGGACCAGTCCAGATGAGACGATAACAGATAACAGTCTGACGGACGAATCCTGACAAGAAACAGGGAGGACAAGAATTCAATGAGCATTATCTGCGACGCCCTGATAGCATTGTTTATTTGCACACTCTTTTATGCAATTATGCAAATCAATGGCACAAATATGCCAACAAAACTGGAAACGCTTGTGCGATTTTGGTCAATTTGCAACAAGTTGACAAAAAAATTTGCAAAAAAATCAATATGGTTCTTATGAGTCAAAGAGATTCATCCTAAGTGGGAAGTCACATGAAAAGTGCTTTAATAATATAAATACTCTCGAAGTACAAATACTTTAGCCTGGATGCCAGCCGAACTTAGAATACTTAGGAGTACAGGCTAGAATGGACAAAGTAATAAATAACTATTGCAATAGAAAATTACTTTTATATATATTCTGCATTGGGTGCAAGCTGATATTACATTATCTAATAAATCACTCAGACAATATATTAATCAATGATTTTGGATATATATATATATATATATATATATATATATATATATACACACTACCACTCAAACCTTCTCTCTTACTTTGCTTTTTGTAAGCAATACACCAGCAGACCAGATATACATTTATGTATTTGATGTTTTTATTAAAAGGGGTTGAAAATTTGATTGAGGGGTTTTTATACTGCTCTTAATCTAAGGTTATGTTCTAAATTTCTGGCTAAGGAAAAGCAATGCTTCAGTCTTGCAGTGTGGAAAGAAAATTAACTGCTTTTAACCCTGGGTTATGAAACTCTGATTAAAACCATTGCTGCACTTTGTACACAAAAAAAAAAAAAAAAATCCCATATCCCAACTTATCAGAACACGTTATTAATATTGTCTACTCTATTCAGCCCCTGGCATGCATGCTGAACTATAGACCCACTGCCCAATTTGAATTAATCACAACACAAAAAATTAATGTAGTTTCAAAACAAAAGCATTAAGTAAACTTTCTTGTATTCTAAAATATCTTTTTCTATTTTATTTTATTCTCTCTTTTTTTACAGATTGAACACATACTGAAAATGATTTGTGACAAAACATTCAAGGATGGTCATGCTTTTTTTTTTTTTTGTATTGTATGCGCTTACACAATCACATCTTATATCAAAATAAAGACCTTTTGTTTTGTTATTCATCTAGAATGTCTGAGTACACATTGCAGCTGGTTAAACTGGATTATGGATGGTATGCAGGATTTTACGCTGAAGTGGCGCAGCAGTGAATCTGCCACTGACTTGACATTGACAACTGAACGTGTACCACAGGCCACTGCTCCTCCTAACCATCATCCCCTCATGTCCACCCCTGTGTCAAGACATGTCTCTGCGGTGCCGGGTTACAGCTTGCTCCAAACGTCCTATAAATTATGTGTTCACTAATTAGTCAGTGTTCTTTAGCAGAGCTGTCACATTGAGAAATCAATTAAAGAGGGTATAAACAATACACACACATTTACGTTTTCATGCTGAAGGTCTGTAAAGAGTCATGAGGTGAATAAAACACACACAGAGACAGCACTACAGACAAAGAATGCTAATAAAACACTTGGGACCAAAATTTCACTAACGAACACGACACATGTTGCACAAAGGAGACTTTTATGGAAATTGAGCTGAAAACTTTCCTTCTAAATAACTAAATTGCAACACATGGCATTTTCTGGCAAGTCCTGTCTGTGTCACCAGCTGACTGAGAAATTAAACTTCCTGCAGAACAGGGGTCTGAATATAGAATCCACAAATGACACAGTCACCATTAAAAAAAATACTCTTTGTGGGGAACATGAGACAGAAAAGCTGCCAAAGAAAATCCTCGCACATTGGCTAAACTTTTCCAATCCATCAGGGATGAAATAAGTAGGTTAGGTGTTCTACCAAGACTTCGTTTAAATCCACATCCGCCACTTAATAGTGTGCTTAATTACCAGCCTTTGTTGGAGCGCGTGCATCTCCTCATCTGGCTGTTATTGAAATGAAATCTCATTAAGATGCCATTTAGGGATTCATGGGCCAGCCGGAGCTATACGTGCTTTGATTTTGATAACCCACCCATATTGTGGAAAAAAATATGCGATAAAGTCGATCTGCGCAAATCAACATGCTCTGCACCTGTCATATTTTATCACACATCTTATTTTGAAAGCTGGAGGGAGTAGCAGAAACAAATTGCCATTCAAAGCAGCTTCACTGCATCACCATTAGAGATGCTTTCACCATGACATAGCTTGAGATGGTAGTTCATGTACTGTTGGGGGAAAAAAATCCATCATTTGTTACTAGGGAGAAGAAAATGGCAAAAAAAAAATTATATATATAATTTAGGGATGAAATAGTTTTTGTGGGCACGAGAAGACAAACCCCAAAAAGTGAAGATGTCACGAAAGGTAACATTAATGCATTATTCATTAGAACTTCCAAAGTGCAAACTCAGAAGAGTAAGAAGGGAGATGATACTTCACAACAGTGGTGGATTTCACCTCAATCAGAGTGGCAGAAGAAGCCCTCAGAGACAATCAAATGCAATCAAGTCAGTGGTGGTGAGAAACCACTGGGAATCTATGACTCAAATTCCTCCTCAACCCCAACCTAGGTGAAATTTATGACTGATATTTCTCACAAGAGACTGAGTCCCAAGATTTCGCCCTGTTCTTTCAGGTAAACTAAGTGAGTCACAAAAGAGATACCCACAAAAGAGATAGTTAGGGACATCAGGAACATTAGCACTGCAGAACAGCCTCAGCTGATAAGCAGATGACGAGAATGGAAATCTCATTTTCCATGTTAGGGCTATCAAATTCAGTGAGTGGCACGCGGAGGCAGAGGTCCGATTGAACATCATCACCTATAAAAACAAACCCAACGTTTTTGGATTGCCTCCAAATTGAGCACAGATAGGCGGGAGCAGAATCCATCATGGTACTCACTGGACAATCTGCTCTGAAATACCATTAGAGGGGCTTAACACGCTCTGCCAGTCATCTGATATCAAACAGGGGAATGGAAGGGGGCATCAGATGTGGAATGCATAGTGGCAACAAAACCTCTCTGACATCTCTTGGGAATATAAAGAATAACTGAGCCATGGCACTAATGCTAATGTTTATACTCAGGACTGCAGGACCTGCTACACATGTTGGACAGATAGGCAGCCCAACAGGATGTGAGTGGGCACTTAAGAGCAGAGCATGCATTTGTATTTGCAATACTGGGGTGCGTTTCACTAACAATGACATTACTCGCTGCTTAATCACCATAGTACGATGCATCGTTGAAGAAATCACCTAGCTAGTCATGACTGTTTCCCAAAACCATATTGTCGCAAAGTGGTCGTTCAACCACGTTGGTTTATGACGTCATGCACGTGGTTGAGTAATAACTTCTTTTAATGAATCCGAATAAACGTTAGATGTTTTGCTATAAATTACGGACATGGCATCTCAGTTGTTTTGCTTTATTTCCAGTGGCTCGTTCTTAGTAGAGCACGTTCGCACAGGCGCACTCTTCAAAAACGGTGCTTTAAATCTCTTGACAAACTAAAAGACGTAAATGACATTTGTATTCTAAATAAAAGACACAGTTGTACTGAATGTCAGCTTGCTTATTTTGCTCAAGATAAGTATTTATTAAGTCCACATGTCATGCAAACTAGAAACTATGCTTCTAACCACAGGTCGAGAGCTGTCGTTCCAACTACAAAACTTTGCGATGCTGTTTGCGAATGTTCGTTAGAACGATGGTTTCGGGAAACACTGACTCGTTGAACTATGCTGATAACGATGGAACTTGCGAACAAAGTTGGCTAACGATGCTTTTGGGAAACACACCCCTGGATAGCTGCAAAGTTGGCTTGGCATGGATTGCTATAGGACCAACATTCAAATGAAAGAAGATCTGCAGAGCTCGGTTTCTAATTCTAATCAAACTCAGTTAAACCAGCTGTCACGCAACTGCTCCAAGACACGAAGGTGGAGAATCCAAATGCAGATTTTATTAAGGGGTAATCCAAAGAACAGGCAAGGTCAAACACAGGCAGGCAGTCCATACAAACAAACACACAAAACAGGCTGGGGTCAGAGGCAAAAGAGTAATCCAGGGAACAGCACAAGAAAACAAAACCAAGAGACATGAAAACTGGGAGAATGCTCAGAAATGCAGTGTGACACTAAAACAAGACTTCACAGTGAGTGATGGGTGAACCAGGCTTATATGGGGTGAACTAAACAAGATAATGAGACACAGGTGAATGTAATCAGTCATGAGTCCGGGCAGTGAGTTCTGGGAAATGTAGTTTGTGAGTGAAACATGATAGTCTGGTGTGGAGTGCCCTCTAGTGGCTCTCAAGGGCACTCCAGCTGGTGACCGTTACACCAGCAAATCAATACTTTTGAGTTCACCTATAATACTTGGGGAGAGACAATCCTTAGAATTCCTTTCCATCTCAATTGCAGTTGCTTTGACACAAATTGACTACTTTTTCTGAGACAGTCATCTGAGCTGTAAATGTGATGTCATGATCTCTGATTCTGGAACAGCAGGAACATTACGCCATGTCAACTCTGTTTGGCTGATGGCACCACAAGAACGCACAAAGCTGTAAGCCTTTCAACAGTGACAATCCTAAACTGTAAAAGGGAGCAGGCAGAAGAAAATATCTGCATAAATGCATTTCATGCTTTTTAAAAATTGGTCATTGGTAAAAAAAACTCCAATAATATGATCAAAGGTTTGGGGTGAGTAAGATTTTTCATATGTTTTTGAAAGAAGTCTCTTATACTCACCAAGGCTGCATTTATTTGGTCAAAAATACAGTAAAACAGTAATAAAATTTAAGCTCATATGATGGCATAGCTGAGTTTTCAGCATCATTAATCCAATATTCATAGTAGTGAATAGTGTCACATGATCCTTTCAGAAATCATGCTGCTCAAGAAACATTACTTATTAGTATTAGTATCAAGGTTGAAAACAGTTGCTTAATGTTTCTATATATTATTAAAATGATATACACATTATATATGCTAAGTGACTTTACTATAGTATATAATGACTGATCCATTTACAGGGGACCAATTATACCCCTTTTTACAAGATGTAATATATGTCTCAGGTGTCCACAGAATGTGTCTGTGAAGTTTCAGCTCAAATTTTTGAGTGAAAGGAAAAACATGCTGTTTTCATGCATGTATCTTTAAATGCAAATGAGCTGCTGATCCCCACCCCTCTTTCCAAAAGAGGGCGGAGCCTGTACAGCTTGAGCCTTGGATACTCTGCCAAAAACTAACAAAACATCTGTTTGGTTTTGATTATCTTCTCTATCGCTGTCACGCTCTGGCGACATTGCACTGCTTATGATTTATGGGGATTAAAAAAAGTGGGTGGATTTTTACCACCGTAGGGTGGTTGTGTACACACTGCTGACACGCATTGTAAACACTGTGTAAAAGTGAATTTCGCATAGTAGGTCCCTTTTAATGAATCCTTGCTGAAATGTCTTTAAAAAAAATCTTACTCACCCCAAACTTTTGAACAGTGGTGTGTTACAATACCTACCAGCAGGTGCTAACCAACCAAACGTTGGCCCCTTGGGTTCAGCTGACTTGCACAGATTTTAAAGGAGCACTCATTAATATTTTCTTTATGTTGCACTAATAGCATCACAAAGAATTTCAGTAACCGTCACTGTCAAGATGCACTATTCACAGTCAGTCATGATACATTTATTCCATGCGCTAATGTGTGCAATAACAGGATAAAATGTGTAGTATCTCAAAGTAAACTCTTTGTAAAATGAAACAGCTTTTATTAGGAAATGATATGACTGAAGTCTTCATCTCCTGTGGGTGTACACGATTGTAAGCTGATTTTTAAAAAGAATTATTCATTTTGTTACTGTATGTGTAAAACCTTTTAGTGAAAGAAAAGTGGAGTTCTGAGGGCAGACTCTCTCTCCCATTGCTGTCTTTCCATCACGGAGTACGATCACATCAACAAATCAGTCTGTTTAATGATGCACACGAGTGGGCAGACCGTTACGCCCACCCATTCATCTCAGCCATCATATTCACCTCAAGGTGATATCATACCATCATCCTCTCATTTTTTCTATCATCATGATTTTGCCAAGAAAGACGTGTTCCTGAAACACATTACTGTCAAATAAACACAGTCCTAACCCAGTCCCTAACCATCAACTATAGCTGTCAAATAAGAGATATGTATGTAAAATATATTATATTGAAATACTGATTAGAAACTCCAAACCCAGACCTAACCCTTAAATACAGATCTTGTTTTAGTAAATCTTTTTTTAGTTCTCAGTTTAAATGGGAGCAAAACAACTCGACCAATCTGCCTGACACACTAAACTTTATCAGAAACTGCAGAATACTCTAAAATAATACCATCAAAGTTTAAGTTCAGCGTTTTATTTATCAAATTCTCAACAACACAGCATACTGCAGTACTTGCTGACAATATAAAATGTGCTGTTGCTATACCATCACTGCCAGATTGCCCACACAGGAAAAGAACCAGTCACTCCACTTGTCAAAGTTTCCATGGTCCATGACATTGAATCTTTAAAATAAGTTTAGAAGTTTTGTTAGAGGGCGTTTGTATCAACTAAACGAGAATCATGAAACAATTTCTTCATTGCGTCTTTGTAAAATTTCACGTCCAACCGTTCATGTACTAAAGGTGTGGCTGACTGATTTCTTTTGACAGAACAGAACTGTTCAGTCATGTCATCAATTTGCAGGCCAGTCCAGAAGGCTAATTCACCATGCATTCCCTCTGGAATTTCTAATAGGTTTTTACTTGCTTTACATTATGTGCAGAACATCCTTGTGTGGTAGTTACCACACATAAACATAGTCCTTAAACGTTTTTAAAGTACACAGAAGTAAAATGTCACATTATGGCATGAATCTGTTATTTATGTTGTACAAGAAAATGTTAGTCTCTTCCATTAACCTTAACCACAGACCTAAATTTACTCATAAATGGGAAACCATTATTCTAAAAACACCATTTGAATTTCCTGAGGAAACCCATAGGAAAAGTGCTAATTCTCTCCTGGGTTTTAGGAGGACTACATACTGACCTGCTTAAGTCAAAAGTCAGACTTTAGCATTGATTGAAAATATGAAAACTATGAAAATCTATCTAGTTGTCTTTCAAACTGCAGTGCACTTGGGAGTCCTTGGGAGTCCTACACATGTGAAACTTTAAGTTCATACCAAAGTCATGATGTATCCATCATTTACTTTACAAAAACAGACTACTGAGATCAGCGACATGGCGTGGAGAACATTTTATCAAACATTTTATATATATATAGCTTAGCTGCTAATGTGACATACTTTTGCATTATGATTTTTGTACTTCATCAGTTCGACAACGCGTGGTGCAAATACTCACGGCGCAACCATACAACGTGTTGCAAATAGCACAGACTATTTGTGCTTATTTTATTTTTATTTTAACAATCGTATGTGCGTTGTGAGCATTTGCAGCACATTTCTGTATTTGGTTGCGGTGTATTTTCAGCACATGTGTTCAGTTGAAGATGTTTTCTTAATTTGCATGTGTTTTCTTCAGTTGAGCGTTGAGCTCTCTCGGCCACTGTTGGTTTTTACCTCTATAGACATCTGGCCAGCTGGGATGAACATCTGCCGTCTCTCTCTGCTGATTTGATAATCCCTCCTGAAAAGAGAACAAATCCCCTTATCGTGCAGGTTATTTCACAAGAGGACAAAATAGTTTTCGTGGTTACATGAAGAACAATTGACTAAGACTTGAAAACACTGCTAGGGCTTAACTGGTTAAAAGTACACACTCTTACTGATTATAAATATCAATGCTTAATTGGTTTTGTTTACTACAGCTTTTGTACTGCATTGTATTGCCCGCCCCCTATAATGGGATGCATTTAGTATTTGACTTTGAAGTATTGAACCAGATTGCACCGGGCTCCTCAATAATCTGCATCAATAAGCATTTCACTGTAAACGTATTTATTGCTGTTCCATCAAAAGGCTATTTTCTCTGTATTTATATAGTTTTGTGCACTTGACAAACCAACTTATTTTAAACAGCTTTGAGCAAAAATTATCAGGAAATAAGTGATGGTAAACAATAGTAAATATGTAAATGTAAAAGGTCATTTAGAAGGTCACTCGAATGGTAAACTACTATCTTTTCCCCTGAGTACTAGAAGGACAAAACAGAGGTTATACACGTTGTTGTTTTTTTGTGAAAGAAATTAATACAAAGTTCTGTAATGAAATTCTAGATGGGATAGGAGTAATGGCTGCTGATTAAATTCAGCTTTACCATCACAGTAATAAATTATATTTTAAATAAATATTAAAATAGAAAACAGTTATTCTAAATTGTAATATCTGAAATATTTTTACTCTATTTTAATTTTTTTTTAAAATATTACTGACTCCAAATATTTGAACAGTAATTTATGTATATGTAAACATATGTAAATATACTGTAGGCTATGTAAACATATTTAATTTAAAACATTTTAAGACATGTATACAACTGTATCAGTCCAATGAGTTGAATTTTCATTTCCTTTCATCCAAAATCTGCTTTCAAAAGAAGCTTTGAGGGAGGGTATGCATGCCAATGGAACAGCTGGTATTCCTTATAACCATCTACTTTGCTCTCATACTAATTTGTAAGAGTAATGCAATGCCACATATTTTTCAGAAAAATGGCAGCATACAACTCTGAATAGGCAGATGTGTCTTAGCAAAATCAGTACATTCCCTTATCACAAGTCAGTGCTGCAACACACAAGTCAGCTTGCTGCAAGGTAAAATGGTTTTCTTTATACGGAAATAAAAATAATTCTGCGTTGTTTGGAACAATTTTTTTTTGCTTTTTTTAATCTGACTGCAATAAGACATAAACTTCATCTTAGTAACCAAGGAAGCCCACCTCAAAAGTATTGATTTTTAATTTCAGATATCAGTTCTGTTTTGTTAAATTGATGAGCACTGTTTTTGTCAACCTGCAGGGGCCAAACAATTTTCTGACCTCACTGTAATGAGCCTCCAAATTCAGTGCAGCCTTGGTGCGCGCACACACACACACACACACACAAACTGAATAATACATGGACAGAGATGAGGAGAGTCTAACACACACTGACACCCTGTCTCAGATGCAACATTCTTCCATGTTGAACAAAAGCAGCCATTACGCTCAAATGAACTTTTAGTCAAATGCACCCTGGTGTCTCAATTCCCAGTTTTCCTTAGAAATTATAAAACAAACACACACAAACTTTTCAGTGTTAATCATTGAGTCATACCGCAGTTGGATCGATTTTCTTGTTTGATGTTTTCAACGGGGAGGATGTTTGCTGTGGTTTTCATCAGTATGGAGATGCGAGATGTGGATGGAGTGAACAGATGGAGGGATGGTGAACGGAGAATCGCAGGATGCCGGACAGCCTGAAGTGTGGGAGGTTACTGGAAGGAAGAAAAGGGGGAGGAAGAGCAAGACATGAAGTGAAATCTCAGCCCCAAGAACTGTCAGAACGCTGCAGAATTCAGAGCCGAATCACTGAAGAGAAAAGGAAAAGGAACAGGACGTGTCTCAAAATACTGAGCGTTAAAAAAAATCAGACGAATACCGTTACCCAAAGTCACTTTTTAGAAAAACTGTTTCAAGGTTCAGCGGTTTGCACTTGCAAAAGTATTTTGGAAAGCTAGCAAGGTCAGTTAACATTACATTTCCACATGACATTTACTCATCTAACCAGTAAGTAAATAAAGAAATACAGTTGTTTTCCCCCTCTGGTCCTGTGAAAGTGGTCTGGCTGACTGGTTGGTCCATCTGTCCCTGCCTGTGGCAAGACCTCAAGGCAAATGCTCATACTACATCACACCACCTGGAGGCGAGCAGTTATTTTTTCAATACACAATCATTTTGAAGTCTGTGCACATTTAAGTGTACCACGTCTAAAGACGACTCAAAAACCTGAAGCTATTATCATTGTGAACTATCTTCTGATGAGAGCTGGGAAATGTCAAGCAAATCATGTGGGCATTCAAAGATGCAGTTACACATTCTGTCCTTCACCTTATTCGTCCTCAAGTTCTGCACAGAAATAAAACAAAAGATCTAGTTGGCTTTTTCTCTTCTCACTCTTTGCCTCCACAGGCCATCCAAAATGAACAGGATGCTAATAGCAGCTCATGGTTGAGAGCAATCAAATCATCATAGATTTGACAGCTTACTATTGTTTTCTGTGTAGCCTACATGATATGAAATCATTTATATCGGTGGTAAAAGCTGCAACATTAAAGGCTGAATTCAATAAACTGACGCGTTTAACTTTTGCGCATGGTAGGCTATTATGCGCAAAAAAAAAAAAGATCACCTCCAATCAATTGTCAAAATCACTGCCATCCACATGTCATTCAATAGCTATCCCACGACCAATACGTACGTATTTTAAGAGGTGGCTAAAGGCTAATTCGTACGAATTCTTACGAGTGTCTAAACCCTGATCGGTAGGTTTAGGGGCGGGGTCAGGTATAGGTCGTTCGTTTGAATTCATGAATTGGGCAACTCGTAAAATAGGTACGAATTGCGTGAGATCGGGTTGGTCATTCCAGTATTGTTATTTGTGACTAAAACTACAACTTCATTATTTGAAATAATATAAAATATGATGAAAAACTTTTAAAAAAAATAATTAAAAAAAACGAAAATTAGACATTAGACCTGCCTTTGGAAGTAAGCTAGGCTAACTGAAATAAAATAATTTTAAATACTTAAATTACTAAAACTGAAATAAAAAAATAGAGCTAAACATAAATATCCTATTTTTAATGAAACTTATAAATATGACAAAAGCACATTAAGAAATACTAAAACGTAAACTAAAATGAAAATGAATACCGAAAATATTGAAATAAATTAAAGAATAGGTCTATAGGCCTATATAATTTTTTTTTTTTTTTTTCTGTTTTTCTGTTCTTCAACAAAAGATAAAGCAGAGCATTACATTCAAGCATATATCCAAAAGTACAGTGAAAAAGAGAAAATTCATCTGGATTACAGCGGAGAAGCAATATGGCCCTATAAAGTATGGCAGATCACAGTAGTCGGCTGCAATCTTTACAAGAGAGGAAACTCCACAGATTTTGTGGTCACATGCACCATTTCCTGATTTGCATAATTACTTTAGTGAACCAGGCATTAAAACAAAGTGACAGCATATGCAAATAAGCAGTGCTAGTGAGTAGGCCTACAGTTCATTATATATGAAAGTGTTCTTTTCTTTTAAAGTTGCAAAACTAGAAACCACCAGATGTCTCAGTAAGAGATACAGAACACAGTAAGATCATCATAAATCATTGTGTCGGAGCTATGAAAGATAATAAAGTGTCTTAAAGGAAAAGTTCACCATAAAATAAAAATTCTGTCCTTATTTACTCACCCTCATTCCAAAAATATATCAGCCCGCTCTCATCCCAAGGCGTCATATACTGACGCTTTTGACATTTCGTCTACATCAAACGCACATGGCACCCCTTAGCGTTAATATGAGACGCAGATAGATATGGGCCAGAAGGCGCCTCCTAGCGGTCTAACCCTAACCCTACCCCAGACCTAAACCTACCCATAACCGAACAAAGCTCTGTGCGTGTCATATTGACGCTAAAGGGTGCCATGTGCGTTCGATGTAGACGAAATGTCAAAAGCGTCAGTATATGACGCCCTAGGATGAGAATGCGTTGAAAATATGCTGTTATTTTTTTTTCCGTGGAACACAAAAGGAGATTTTCATAAGAAATTGCAGCGAAAATATTTTGTGTTCCATCATGGGAAAAAAAATTGCAGCAAATAGTTTGGAAGAACATTGGATTGGGTCATTTTTATTTTGGCGCAAAACAAAAATTACCCAATCCAATGTTCTTCCAAACTATTTGCTGCAATATTATCTCTAAATCGGCTTTTAGAAATGATTATAAGTTTCAGTTTAACTCATCGGCTTTGGCCCATGAGGATCTATTGATTGTTGCTGTTGAAATGGCAGGGAGTTCAAACATTCTCAAAGCCTATTAGAGAGATACAATTTATACAGGAGAGCTGATGCGCATCCTTTGGTGTCCCAAAAGTAAAGCCTTGAATGTGATGTGTGTGTGTGAGTGTGTCTGTTTGAGATGAACAGTGAGAATGTCTTAATCTCTTAAAGGCCTCTGTTTATCTCAGGTCTTTTTAAGTTTATCATAAGTTCATCTCGGTTTTAAAGTGCAATCCATAACTATATGACTTGGAAGTCACTAAAGTAATAGTTTATTTTCTCAAAATTAAAAAATAAAATAAATCAGTCTAAAAATGCAAAATTATTTCAGACCCAGTAATGAATATGGACAACAGGACATGATGTCATGCTCTATAGCTTAAATAATACTGAATATAAAAGCAGTGTATTTCTTATTTCTTTTTCTTTCTTTGGCATGCCCAATTCTTATTTTTATCAATTTTAGTCATCAGTTTCTTTTTGCATTCATAGTTCTTTTTTTTTCGCACTGCAAATCTACTCTGCTTTCAACCTCTTCCCTTATCACTTACTCTTGCTTACATTCCATTTTACCACATAATCCTCCATTCGCTCCTTACTTTTGTAAATGTGAGGGAGGTAACTCGCTCTGAGTGACAAATCCCTCCCTTTCTGAGTGAACGTGATTTCACCAAGTGCAACATGTTCCTAGAACAACATTCCAATTAACCAATCAGATTTAAGGGATGAGTTTATAGTTTATGTGAAGAGTTTCGTTGCAAAACGAGATATATCCATTTTGAGAAATGTTGGTTATTTGACATTATTATTTAAGACATCAACAGTCAAGTTCATTCACATTTTTTGTACATTAAACTATTACTTGAGCTCAGTGAAGGCCAGGGACACAATATTCTTCAAATCCACGATATTTTTTATTTAATTTTATGTCCATAAATAGTTCATAAATAAGTCAAAAACCATGCCAAAATGCAACATATTTAT
Organism: Squalius cephalus; assembly: GCF_949319135.1. NCBI lineage: Eukaryota > Metazoa > Chordata > Actinopteri > Cypriniformes > Leuciscidae > Squalius > Squalius cephalus. The sequence continues at coordinate 16,216,096 of NC_137124.1, read as the reverse complement.
CTTAACATTGTCAAACATCTTAAATTGGTTTAAAAAAATACATCATAAATATATGGAATAGTATATACAAAGATTGATTAATAATAATAAGATTCTGAGTTAGTTTTGGCCAGAACATACACAACATAACATTTTTTTTTTTATTTTTTTTTTGCAAAACGCTATATATCCACCATAGGCTATATTCTACTACTGTAATACCATTGAAGAAATCTTTTGGATCATCAGTGGGAAAATTAACAATAATTTATCAATTAATCGTAAATAATATTCAAAAACATGCCATAATAAACATAATGTGACTATGGCATGTGCCAGTAATCCAGGGCAGTCCCTGAATGAAAAGGTTGGATAACAACGTACGGACGTCTGTGTGCTTGTGCTTCACATAGAGACAGTGGGCATTAAAAAAAAAAAAAAAAAGAAAAAAAACCCGTTGCGCTGCCTGGCTAGCTGAGCTGTCAGAGCAGACAAACTGCAGGATGTTTATCGTTTCAACCATCCTTAAACAGCTTCGGACTATTTGTGATTAGTTACAATTTAGATAAGTAAGATTAAGTTAGTTAGATAAACGACTTGTAGCTTGTTACAGAAAGAGTGGAGGCTCCTTCCACACCGCTGTTGAAAACCAAACCTGTATGATCAGATCCATAACGTTAGCTTGACTCTGAAGTGGGTCGCAACACCGGACGCGCAGCTCAGCGCCGCGCCGCGCCACGTCTAGGACAACTCTCACCTGAAAATCCGTTAGCATCAGCAATTTTCTGATTTCTGTAAATAAATTTAAAACTAAATGTATATTGCAGCACGGGGTTAAGTCCGTATATACATTAACTACGATTTGAGACACATAAATGTAAATTTAATATAAAACTATGTAAATGGCGCTGTGGCGCAGCAGGATTTTGAACACGGTCCTGAGCCGTTGCTGGGCGCCGCGGACAGACGCCGCCGGTGTGTGTACTCTCATAGAGAATAATGTGTTCGCATTTAAAAGACGTGGCGCTGCGCGGCGCGGCGCTGAGCTGCGCGTCCGGTGTGCGACCCGCTTGACAGACAGCTGTTGATCAGTGACGTAGCCTACGTGACTGACAGCTCGCCGCCTACAGTATAAACAATTAAATGGTAAACGTTTTTTAGTTAGCCTATTGAATCCTCTTTTTAAAAATATGTTTTATGTTTTGATATTATCGTTAAATCACTGAGCAAACTCGGAGCACTTCACCGGCGGTGACTCTCTCCTCGCTTGACATCCTGAGCTCGCGCAGCATCCTGAACGTTCTATAGCCTAACCGTTATATCGCACTTTGTAAAGAAACTGGGCTGGCGGATATCGCGTTTTGTGAAAAAATACATTTTGTAGTAGGCTTAAAATGTACATTTTTAAATCTTATTAATGGCAGCAATTCACACATAGATTAAGGTACATCTGAACAGTGATTTCCAATAATAAAATCCAAATGTCAAAAAATGGCGTTTATCGCGTTTTGCAACCGAACTCTTCATGTCAAGTTTACAGTAAGCTTACAACCAGGGTTAGGTGCTTCTACATCAGTGTTATTCATCTATAATTTCCCTCTGATTTTTGGGATACGTTATGGGTAGGGTTAGGTTTAGTGGTAGGGATATGGTTAGGTTTAAATGTTCAGACAGGAATGTTGTTCCAGGATCAACAAAATATGTTGACCCAGGAACATGTCTTACTTGGCAAAATCATGGTGACCCTGTTTCTGTCCTCCTCAGATGCAGTTGGACTGATGAGGAGTGAAAGATCAGAAGATCAGAAAAATTTTAATTATAGTAATTTAGACGTACGTATAGATGGATGGATGGATGGATGGATGGATGGATGGATGGATGGATGGATGGATGGATGGATGGATGGATGGATGGATAGATAGATAGATAGATAGATAGATAGTGTACATGAGCAAGAATAGTTGGGGATTTTTGGGATTCAGTAAAAGAAAATCTCCCAGAAAAGTTGCTTTAAGGCAACATCAAAACCAGAGATTTCATCACCATGAGTGACAGCATGCTAAAACAGACCAAGACAGTGTCAGTAGAAGTAATCCTTTTACACAGATCTAAGATGTATCATCGCTTACACTATCCACAGAGAAATCTTATAATGGACAGCCCATCCAAAATCAGTTCAAACAGGAGTCAGTCAGTCTGAGTGGAATAAAGTTGCAAAGTTCTTTTGATGCCATCAGGTAAAACTGATTCTGCTTCCAGCAGTAAGTGCATCAAAACTTTGAAATTCTGTCATCATTTTTACTCACCCTCGTGACTTTTTTTCTTCTGGAGAACACAGGAGTTCAAGCACTGTATACAATGAAAGTGAAAAGTGACCGGCGTCTATCAATCAACATTTTCAAAGGCCAATAACTTTTTGGTCTGTTCCTCTCACAGATCTCTCATATGGCTTCAAAAGATTTGGCCTACTTTTATGATATTGTTTTACTTGACATGCCCAGTCCCTGTTTTGTGTTCCACACTAGTTTCGAACAACATGAATGGGAGTAAATGTTCAAAGTGCCATGTCAAAATGTTAAATTTTGGATGGACCATCCAAAAAAACACAATATCCTCAGCCAGTGGTTTGGCGGCAGAGACGGTCACGCTAGTAGCTCGGCAGCTTCCCCGGCAGTCATGATAACAGTTTGCATCCGTACGTAGATGACAAGCTCAAAGGAGCTCTGAGCCTTTACGGTTAGGGGAAGCAAATGAGCAGTGATGCAATCATGAGACAAGCCCACTGTGTGTGAGGAGAGAGGGATATAGAGGAGGAAATGGAAGGATTGGGGGGAAAAAAGAGGAAAATTGCTTCTTTGTCAGAAAGACATATAGGCGGGTCAGAATGTTAAGTCTGTCATGAAATCAGCAAGAAGAGACTGTAAGAATCATGTGTACTACTGACTTGTTTGTGTGCGAGTCTGCCTTATTAGTTGCATCGAACTCCATGCACCACCACAGTAATTATAACTTTGTTTATTTGTCATTTTGTCCTCCCATTCCCAAGAGAGGGGGTGGGAGAGAGACAGAGCGAAAGTGATGAAACAGCGATGACAGAACAGAAAATAATTATCCCTTATCTCCAAAGGGACGGAGTCTCAGAAGGTTACATGGTGTTTTAGGAAAATAAATAGCATCCCGAAATTATGCACAGAATTTGTCTAGTGAAATAAGTATGTGTTTAAATAACAATATATTATGCACTTCAATTGGTGCCGCCAATTTTCATCAAAACATTCTCAAGTATACTCATCTAAAAGACAATTGCCCTTCATCTCTTTTCCATGCACAGCAGCAAGAAGTGATTGTGAAACTGAAACTCTACTAGTCGTACGTTCCAGCACAACACTTTTTCAAAAAATAATGTCGTTGTTTTGTTTATTTTTCAGCTTGCTACCAATCTCCCGAAAGACAGTGAGCAAGAGTGTGTACTGATTAACAGTCAGCCTGAATGCACCACTCAGAGTCTGCCAAGTAATCAGTTTCATACGAATGCCAGCATGACACCTGCAGCAAGCAAACATCACCCTGAGATTAGACCCAACTCAGCCGTTATGAAGCTTCTGAATGCGTAACGAACGTGATGTGTTTTGCTTCTGAAAGTCTATTCGTCCAATTTAATGCAAAGAAATAGATATAATCTATAAAAAAAAAAGATAGAGGAGCTTTCTGAATGACCTTTGTTTTGTTTCAGATGAACTGTGTATGTCCTGTATTCATTGAGCTAGAGTTTATGTCACAAATGAATGAAGAGGTTAATCTCAGCTCTCATCTCAACCCTAATCTCCAAAGCCTGGAGCAGAGCAAAAACACTCAACTATTCCACTCAATCTCTCCTTAATCATCAAGGTCAGCGTTCCTGGGTCTCAAAAGGAAACTCAGAAAATCAGAGAGCCAGCGAGACTAGGGGAGGATCTGACAGTTATGCATGTTACAACAAAATTCATCTCTGAATTCCACATCCTCAGCACATCCCCACTGATCACCATATTCAGCAGGTGGATGTGTATGACTGATTGTACAATACATTTCTGCTGAGAAAGAAAGAAAGAAAGAAAGAAAGAAAGAAAGAAAGAAAGAAAGAAAGAAAGAAAGAAAGAAAGAAAGAAAGAAAGAAAGAAAGAAAGAAAGAAAAAGGGGTTTACATTAGCCGTTCTAGAACTTCCACCAGATTTAAAGGGATACTCCACCCTGATGTCTTCTGAAGCGAAATGTGGGTAAAAAAAAATATAAACCAACGCTTCTGTCCAACTGTCATTATTATTATTTTTCTCACTCCAGAAGACATTGATTCTTTCATTGGGGTCATATGCGTTTAGCGTCGTGATTGTTTTGTGTGGTTTTTGAAGCGTGTACTTTTGAGTTACTATCTATGGTTACTATCCATTATATGGACTCACAGAGATACATTGTTTTCCAAAAAATCTTTATTTAAGTTAATCTGAAAAATAAGAAGACATCTGGGGCAGCATGAGGGTGAGTAAGAGAATTTTAATGTGAGAGAATTTTCATTTTTTGGTGGATCCCTTTTGGGACCATTCACACCAAGGACAGGCCCAACTATAACAATAAAGTTTTAATAATTGGAATGTCTACTTACACACTAAGTGCAATTGGGCCTTTATTTTCCTCTGTCTTCTTTTTGCTTTTAGAACTTTTTGGCTGTTTAAGGCCGTTGTTGACAAATGAGAGACATTGCGATGTGTCCATCCATCGCGTTCTCAGCTTCCGACTTCTCGTATGTGGACTGCACGCTGTTTGACAACGCAAAATGATTCACATTGGCTAAATGAAAAATCTGTCTGCGCACACAATATAATAAACAACTTCAAATGAAAGCGATTGTATATTAACCAACTTTCACGAACAAGGTTTTTGGCTCAACCTCGATAAAACCACTGCGGCACAATTCTCGGGACTCTTTAGGTTTATAATTAGCAAAAAGAAATTGAACTTTGGCCTTTGGATAGCTATAGCTGGGTCATTTATAAAATAGGCGTGGAAGGTCCACCCAAAAGCCTATTATTGCTAAACAAAAAAATAGAAACTTCACGAAAATAGGTGAGAACATGCGACATGTGGTTCTAAACAAGCATGCGAACTTTTATGGAGATCGGACCATAGGTGGCGCTATAACTGTTAAAAAGGTGTAAAATGCTGCATTTCTATGCTAATCCAATGAAATGGCTGAAAATGGCCCTCTTCCTGCCTAATTTGCAAAGAACTGCAAGAAATTGTCTGTGCACATGCATGATTCTAAAGAAGCATGGAAACTTTAATGGACATCGGGCCATAGGGGCCACTTTAAGGTCAAGGTCAAGGTAAACTTTATTATCCCACAAAGGGAAATTCATGTGGTCATTCATCATGCGCCGTTGTCACAACATATTCTCTAGAAACATAGACACCACAGTCAAACCAATAAACCTATATATAAAAAAGAAATAACAATGACTGAAATTAACAGTGACAATATATAAAAAATAACAATACTGCAGAAATGAGTCACAATCCAACATCTAACATTAGAAATGACTAATATTATCAGATAGCTAAAAATGTGATAGCTTGCGATGTACTTGATCATTATACAATCTGATCGCTGTAGGTACAAATGATTTATTGCCAAACACGCAGATAAGGCCAAAGGACAGAACACTCTGGAGGAGACTTTTATAAAACATTACAAGAATGTGTCTGTCTAATCTAAAATTATATAGTTTCCAACATCCGTTGTTGCATTTTCTTAGTTTTGTTCAGTGCACATTCATTAAAAGTTAGTTTAGAATCAATTTCAACTCCCAAGTATCTATAGGTTGAGACCCTCTCCACTAATTCACCATTGATCTTAGAGGGGGGAACTATTATTCTGTTTTTGCTCAAATCTATGATCATCTTCTTTGTTTTCTTCACATTGATTTCAAGAAAATTATCAGAACACCACTGAGTAAAACCCTGTAATTCCCTCTGAAATCCACTCACAGAAGAAATGTCAGACTTTAAAAAACCGACCAGTCCTCCTGTGTCGTCAGCATATTTAAAATAAGTGTGGGCTGAAGAGGAAGCTTGACAGTTATTGATGTATAATGTGTATGTGGTGCCCTTGTATTTATCATTTCTGAGGATGATATACATGAGTTAAATCTGACTTGCTGACTATGGTCCGTCAAGAAATCAGAGATCCATAAAATCAATTGGGAATTTACTCCCAAATGCACCAATTTTCTCACCAGCAGGTGGGGTTTGTATTGAAAGCGCTGCTGAAGTCATTAAACGCAATCTTGACCAGGCTCTCAGCATGTTCAAGGTGCTCATGAGTGCTGTTAATCAAGGATAGCAGCGCATCCTCAACAGCTCTCTCTGTACGATAGGCAAATTTATTCGGGTCTAAAAGAGGTGAAACCTCATGGAGAAGTTGTTTTAAAATGATTTTTTCGAAACATTTCATAACTGCCGAGGTAAGGGCAACAGGGCGCAGATTATTGAGCTCCTTAGGCCTATTGTTTTTAGGCACAGGCACTTTTAGGGATTGTTTCCAAAGACTGGAACGACACCTGTATCTAGTGACAGCTGGAACAAACTATGGAAGGGCTGTGCCAACTGATCAGCACACACCTTTAGTGTCCTGCAGCTGATACCATCAGGTCCGCAAGCTTTACGGGGATTTACACGTCTAAAATAAGATTTGACCTCATTCTGTTCTACTTTAACATCATATGTGTCAAATCTACAATAAAAATTATTTTATTGATTTCCCATATTAAGATCGTTCTCTGCTACCATAGGGTGCTTCTTGGGCTTGTATCCTGTGATAGACTCCCTACTAAGCTCTCCTAACATCATTTTTGAAAAAGTTTTCTAACTTATGTTTGTATGCTGCTTTACAGTCATTGATCTTGCTTTTAATCTTTTTCTCTTCTCTACTTCCTCCTGATTTAAACAGATGCTTTTTTCTCATTAAGGAGTTGCTTTAACTCTGGAGTGACCCAGGGCTTGTTATTAGGGAACATCTTAATGGTCTTTTGGGAGATGATTATGTCCTCACAGAATTGTACATACCCCGAGATAGCGAACGCTGCGTCATTGACGTTGTCAGTCCCGTCGGTCACTACATTCCAGTCTGTGCACTCCAGGCAAGTGCCTCAGTCGCAGCAGCAGTCCAGCATTTAATCTCCACATTTTTTGCTTTCTCACGCCGTAGTCGGGACACATAGGTAGGCATCAGTTTAATCATATTATGGTCCAAGTTCCCTAGACCGGGCAGGGCCTTAGAATAAAAGGCGTCCTGGATGTTTCCATCTGGTCGAGGCAAGCTTTATTGCGTGTAGAACAGGTGATATATTGTTGGTACGTAGGTAAATAACGTAGGCTTTAACTGTTGTGAAGGTGAAAAAAGCTTTTAAAACCATATATTTCCTTGGCAAACACCCTGTATTGGCTATAAATGGTATTTTGAATGGTATTATGAACTGAGTGATTACATGCTTGCTAAATAAAACATAATACCTTTTTACGCATTGGCTTAAAGGCCTTAAAGCGCTTGAACCCCGATAATTGCTGCTCGCAGCTTTATTTTATATAGTTGCTTTTATTTTGTAACTCTTTTTGAATTTACTATTAATTTAATTCACTACTCAATTTACTTCCCTAATTGATTTACCTAGTTCATTTCAGATAATATTATTTGTTTAACAATCTATATTCTATGTGCTTTATATTTTGCACATTTGTTCAGTAGGCATATAAGAATATGAAGCAGGTTTGGGTTATTTAGAAGGAACTAATCACCATGATGGCTGCAAATAAAACACCATATTTAATTCAAAACAGCACTATACAGTACTGTAAACACATAAATTACCAACAACATTTAATTGTCCTTATAAAAGCATTCTTTTTACAATTTATTCAGAGATGCACAGAGGGCCTCAGCTGAAACAATTGTTTTTGAGTTTAGTTTGTTCTCAACCAGATAATAGGCCTAGGCCAGGGATGGGCAACTTCGGTCCTGGAGGGACCACTGTCCTACAGAGTTTAGCTCCAACCCTGAAAAAATCACCTGCCTGTAATTTTCTAGTAATCCTGAGGACCTTGATTAGCTTGTTCAGGTGTGTTTGATTAGGGTTGAAGCTAAACTCTGTAGGACAGTGGCCCTCCAGGACCGAAGTTGCCCATCCCTGGCCTAGGCTATTAAAACCACATAATTATAATTTAATAAAGATCAAAAATATATAAAAAAAAAGTTTAAAGGGGCAACATTTTGATAACCTAAAATTTTCTAGGACCAAATTAAATTTTCCCTCAGTGATGAAAGAAAAAGAGTTGAGATGAGGCATTGGCGAAACTAAGTCCTGGCTGGGACAGATGTATATTGTAGCATCTTCTACAGTCTGAGCACTCAGCAATAACTCTGGAAATTATTGTCATGGAGACAGATGTGCAGAGCAGATGATGTTGGGCTAGGCTACACATTGTTGACCTTTTCCACGTATTGTACATGTCCATTAGACAGATTTATGCATGTATAATACAGCCATTAGTAAGCGGGACAGCAAGTCAGTGTCATCATGCTCCTAGTTTGATCTTTTCACCTCTAAGTAACACAGCTGCTTCCTGCTATTATGTAACTGCCATGTTTACGTGTCCCATCAGAGCTGCAGTTCGCAGCCGAGCGTAGCCTTTCATAACTTGATCGTAATGAATTTTCAATTGTAGTTAGCTGGCTGAGGCAATTTGCTCCATGAAGCGTTTGCGACTCAAATAGCATATCTGGCTCCACACTCATGGATTTATTTTGGGCGGGAATGATCATGGATACAACCCAATTGCCTCGGTCGGGAGTCCCAGAGAAAATTACAGGAAAATTGTTTGAAAATGATATTCAAACATCGCAACTCTTGTTTTAGCACAGATAAACAGGATGTCGTATGCAAAATGGGATATGAGGTGAAAAGTAATGTGCCAAACAAGACTAATTGGTAAAAACGAGATAAAAAGCGGGAGGTTATGTATAATTTGATGCTACCAAAATACAATTATTTGATATTGCACTGTTTTAACAAGCAGCCTCTTGCTCTTTTATTCTCACGAAACACATTAAGAAGATATCAGAGTAATGTCTGCAATTAACTGCAGTTATTTGTTTTCTGCTTTCTATTCTCCTAAAGGAGAATACAGATTTGATCTTTGTTGCTTAATCTAACTGAAATGGGTTTTAGGACATTTATAAACTGGCATTCATCCACAGAATATCGCATAAAGATGATGTATTATTCAACAGATGTCTCCACCATTTTACTCCACCAGATATTGATGTGTTGGCCCTCCATATCCCAATTAATGGAGTCACCACAGACATTTATCCACAAATGTTTAGCATGCTGTTTATAAATGGCATCCTTTAGCAGTAAACAAATTCAGTGCCACTACTAATGAGAAATCAAGATTTGCATGTCAATTCTGCAGTCCGACTTACGGATTCACAGCATAGGCCTACATGTGAAGGACTCAGAAGACAATACAAAGCCCAGGATCTAGTCGGTCAGTGATCAAAGGGTGCTGCCCACCGACAGCAACGTGCATGTGCCGTCTGGGACGATACGTGCAAACATCAATGTGAGAAATGTAATAACAAGGATTAGAAATATCGGCCTTTAAAGCCCAGAGGACAAGCAATCAGTATTCTGCCATCCCAATGAGCAGGTCGAGGAGCCTATGCTAATCAAAGGCTGTCTTTTCCCCTTTCAATCCACATCTAAACTACACAAGAGAATCGCCGCAAAAACAGCAAACACCAGAAACAGCTCTGTGAGGTTTGTTGTTCGCTGTTGGCCGTGATGGATTGGACCGGCTCACAGCTGTGACTCAAGCTGCATCCAAAAACAACCAATAGACGTCAGAGACTGTTTGGACATCCGGACCGCCAGACAATCTCTTTAGATAAACAGCAGTGGTTTCCTACATTCAATAATCAGTGGGGCTGAAGTGTGATGGAGGTCATTTATTTATTTTATATAGGTGCAATGATTGACTGTGGTTGAAAAGATGCAGACAGTTAGATGCAGACACATGTTATCGAAGTGATAAAGGATCTGGAAGCACGCTGCCTCCTACTGGTAAAACTACGGCGCAGCATTGTATGTTAGATGCATTTTAAAAAGGCATTAAATGTGAACTGAAGTAAATGCAAGAATCAGGCAAATATGCAAAAGTACTTTTTTAATCATCCATAGTGTTTAATAAAACACTGTCATTAAAGTGATCAAGAAAATATACACACGGCAAACTATACAACAGTACAGAAAAGACAAAAACGTATCTATGTACAAGGCATTAAAATGCTATTTTAGTAACATTCAACAACAAAAACCGAATGACCTAATATATTGAACTGATAGGATGGTTTGTACTTTATCAGCTTTTGAAACATTGATGGGGGTCACTGGTTTGTATTTTGGTTAACTGATTTTTACATTTACAAAAAGAATAACATGGTTTGTAAAAAAGAACAGCTGAACATACAATGGAAAACATGTATATACGTGTAAATTTACACACAAAGACTTTATTTCAAAAGATTAAAATATAACATTAAATATAATTATTTACAACGTTTAAAACATTACATAAATTCCCCTTCTGCTTACTTCAAAAACCCCTCCAACTTCTCCAGACTCGCTGTGGGGATCAACGCAACTTCAAAGAAAACCCTGTAATGAAAAATAAATAAATCAAGACATAATCAAATGCCACAATCTGGAGTATTTTAATATAAACAAACTGCTTCATTAGTCAAATGCTTTCAAGAAATCAACATCTGCTCTAGGCAGGAGTAACATTAAAAAAAAAAATACATGTCAAAATGCCAATCAGGTTTGGCAAGAGCTTCAAAACAACACAGTCATGCTCAGACTCCGATAAGAAGATGGAGTCAAAATTTTCTAAACATGAATTTTGACTAAACTTCTCAACTATAGTTTTTTGCGAGGCCGACCAACTTTAAAAGCACATGATTTATATAGAAAAACAGTGAAATGTGCTGTAGGCTAAAACTTTAGAAACAAACCAGAAATGGTTTCTGGAAAGCAAGAATCATACAGTTCAAAGTTTATTTGGACTGCTGAGATAAGCAATTTCTCTGAATATTGCTGTAAAAATCTGTATAACAATTTTATGTAATTCCAAACATTAATTTTGCCATTAATTGTAATAATTCAGTGAGATTTTTGTATGCACAAAGAGTCTGACAACAGCCGGTATGACCTGATCTCACCATCATTAAAGGGATAGTTCGGCCAAAAATGATATTTAACCCATGATTTACTCACCCTCAAGCCGTTCGAGATGCATATGTCAATCTTTTTTCAGACGAACACATTTTCAGTTATTTTAGAAAATGTCTTAGATCTTTCAGTGGTTATAATGTGAAGTTGTGGGGTCCACCTCCTTCGAGTCCCAAAATGTGCATGCATCCTTCACAAAAGTAATCCATCCGGCTCCAGGGGGATAAACGAAGGCCTTCTGAGGGTAATCCGTGCGGTTTTGTCGTAAAAATATACAAATTTAAAACGTTATAAATGAAAATATCTTGCTTCCGGCAACGGTCGACGTGCATTCACGGCAGATGGATGCCGGTGTATGACGTAGGACGTAGCGTTTGATTTAGCTGTACTTCGTTCTACATCACGATGCTTCCTACGCTACGTCATACACCGGCATCCATCTCCCGTGAACGCTCGTCGACCGTTGCCGGAAGCAAGATATTCTCATTTATAAAGTTTTAAATATGTATATTTTTACGACAAAACCGCACAGACTACCCTCAGAAGGCCTTCGTTTATCCCCCTGGAGCCGGATGGATTACCTTTGTGAAGGATGCATGCACATTTTGGGACTCGAAGGAGGTGGACCCCATAACTTCACATTATAACCACTGAAAGATCTAAGACATTTTCTAAAATAACTGAAAATGTGTTCGTCTGAAAAATGATTGACATATGCATCTCGAATGGCTTGAGGGTGAGTAAATCATTGGTTAAATATCATTTTTGGCCGAACTATCCCTTTAAGTCTGTCTGGGATTACATGAAGAAACAGAAAAAAATGAGGCAGACTAAGTACAGAAGAACTGCACAAACTTGAACTGAAACTGAACTACTTCAATGGCTGAGATAAACAATGTTATTAGTGTTGTATTTTGTGGTAAATACATAAAATAAATATAAAAAAAAAAACTATGTATGTACAAAAAGTAGACGCAAAGAACATGCTCTTCTGATTAAAAATACACCATTTTCTTGCTGACTTACTTGTGCGCATACTTGCTCCTGACAACGGCGAGTTTGCTGTCCGGTGGGCTGCTGAGCATGTGGTGGAGTTTTCTGACCACGGGTGCCAGATCCTCCACACTGTATCCAGAGTGGAACTGCAAACACTGTGTCTGGAAACAGAAGTGGAGCATCAGTCAAAATCTGTGTAAGTGTTATTGTGAAGTATAGCCAGATATCTGTGAATCTCAGAGGTGTCTAATGAGCGTTACATAAGGGATGTGTGACTAAGACGCTTGCCAAATATTTCATGATGTGAGAAATAAATGCCCTTAAGCTGTCAATAATTTGAAGATAAGACGGAAACGATATCCGGTGAGAATGTAAATTAAAGTATGAACGTTTGTGTGTGTGTGTGGTTGTTGTTTCAAGGTAATTAAACTTCTTCATCTCTGACTTCTCTGTAGAGCCACTCAGGACATAAAGCAATTAGTCAAATGTTGGTAAACACAGTCCAGCTTCACTCTCATTAACCAAAATACCCGTGTCATCAACCAACGACTTAGTTTGAGTGTGAATGTGTGTGTGAGAGAACAGAAATTAGCATCCATAATGAGCAGTCACTAGCCTATCACAGAGCTGTCTCAGCTTAAGCTCATTTAGTGCTATCAGAAGAGCACAGAATTTCCAAATCAGAGCACACAAGGACACTGAACTCACTGTGAAAGTGCATGTATGTGTGTATCACCAAGGAACGGTGGCATTTTGTGAAAATAAATGGTATAATTAATGAGCTCTGTGCTTGCGCAAATGTGCATACATTATAAAAGCATAAAGGTAAACACGTACCCATCCTCCCAGATCCTTAGTAACAAGAGCGATGAGCAGACAGGCAGAGGCGAGGAAAGACGCTCTTACTGGCACAAACTCCATCTCCAACAAACTCAGCTCACAAATAAAGCGTGCCAGAGTCAATGTGTCCATACCTGCATTCACACACTGCCGGGAGACGAGAGACGGTAAATCATCACACACAAGCCAGAATAAGTATCCATACAATGGCAAACTGCAGAGAGAAGTAAAGTTTATATCCGCTTACAAAACGCGTACATGCACACACACACACACACACGCTGAATCCGTAGCAGTGCCAGTACCTGCGAGCCCTGCAGAAAGATTACACACAGCTCATCCAACAAAGATTCTGAAGGTTACATTCTTGGCAAATTCAGCACTCAATTACAAAAGGACGTGCTCTGGTGAACCATAAAAGAAAAGTATTTCAATGTAAACATTTATTTCCTTGATTCTTGAATGCTCTATTCTTTAAAGGAAGTTAATCGAAACTTTTTGTTGTTATTTCCTTATCCTCATGTTTCTCTAAACCTGTGTGCGTTTATTTTTTTCTGTGGTGCACAGAACAATTTTTGAAGAATCTTCACATGGCTCTTATCCCTAAAGCAGCTCATAGAGACTATTGCCGTAAAGCTCCAGAAATGGGTGAAAAAAAGAATAATTAATTAATTAATTAATTAACAGAAAAATAACTAAATGTTGTCATATGGTAACAGTCATTGTCACTATAAAACGTCTTTAAATTCTTCAAAGATTCTGAAAACTTTCTTTTAAAGGGATAGTTCACCCAAAAATGAAAATCCTGTCATCATTTACTCACCCTCAAGTTGTTTCAAACCTGTAAGAATTTCTTTTTTCTGCTGAACACAAAAGAAGATATTTTGAAAAATGTCTGTAACCAAACAGTTGATGGACCCCATTGACTTCCATAGTAGGAAAAAAAAATACTATGGAAGTCAATGGGGTCCATCAACTGTTTGGTTACAGACATTTTTCAAAATATCTTCTTTTGTGTTCAGCAGAAAAAAGAAATTCTTACAGGTTTGAAACAACTTGAGGGTGAGTAAATGATGACAGAATTTTCATTTTTGGGTGAACTATCCCTTTAACATACATTACGGTAATATTTTTTGAAACTCTCTTATGTTTACCAAGGCTACATTCATTTGATCAAAAATACCGGAAACCATTAATATTGTGAAATATTAGAATTTAAAATAACTGTTTTCTAATGTATTTCTGAATATATAATACAATTTATGTGATGCACAGTTGAATTTTCAGTATCATTACTTCAGTGTCACATGATCATTCAGAAATCATTAAGAAATGTTTTTTTGAGCACCAAATCAGCATATTAGAATATGCTGATTTGGTGCTGAAGAAACATTTCTTATTATTATCTATATTTCTGACCCCAAAGTTTCAGTTTGGGGAACAACATGAGGGTGAGAAAGTAAACCATCCCTATTTTTGAAAGCATTTTACTAATGTATCAGAAACCACATTCAACAAAGGGGTAGTTTGTCTAGCAAGTCTATTGGCATACTATAATTGATCTGTTGTGTGCATGCATGCTTTTCTTCAGAAAAATAATTTAATATAATGGTATTATTTGTTAATGCGCTGTAAATAAGCTTATTACTTTGTAAAAAGAGCAATTAGTAAAACCAGCCATTCTGCTGACAAATAAAAACAAATAGAGACATTGTTAAATCACAGAGCTTTGACTAAAGCTCAATTAATGCAGCTGTTGAAAATGGGAATGGATCTGACAGCAACAAGCAGTATCAAAACCAGTGACAGCCGGTCACACACACAAATTCTTCAGAGAATACAAGGGGGGAAAAAACAGGCCACACCTGACAGACACAAAAAACATCCAATGAATGCTTCCCTGCATGATCTGTCTCTCTGACTTTGACAAACACACACACACACACACACACACACACACACACTTGATGTTAATCCTAGTGTGTGTCAGGTGACTCCAAAGGAGTTCCACTTGTCTTTTCACAGAGGAAATATGTATGTGTTGTCTCTCACCTTGGCATAACGACGGAGGAAGCGGTATGGAACCGGAATATTGATGTCAAAGTTCAGCGCCTGCAGGATGCTGATCTCCATGGTGATAAGCTGGGAGCGCTTGTAGGCATCGTCACAAATATATAGGAAATCATCCACGCAAGGTGGAGCCCGCTCCTGTAAGGACACACCACAGACATGATGGGTACTAACTGACAAATCACAATTTTTTTGCAGCATGCAGTATGAATATAGTGCACAGTGTGCAAAAATACACACACAGTGCAACTACTGCAACACACTCATCTTGACATTCATTGTTCAGTGAGACAAAGGAAATAGAGAAAAATATCTATCATGATTTTTAATATCGCTTTATTATTATTCAGCCAAACTGGTAAAAGGCATATTACACAAAATTTTATAAAAAAAATAAGTAATTAAAATTATTTCTAAAACTGTATCTGGACAGTTCAACGTGTTAAAGTGATGAAACACGGGACAACTTTTTGAGCAATGTTGCCGTCAATGGCCAACCAGGTGTGAGACACAGGGCCCACGACCAATCTAAAGAATCCAGATAGAAATTTGTTGCCCATTCTTGATGGTAAAGTGCCCAAGCAACATCGCTCGGCAACATTTCGACACAGTTAAGCAACATCACACAACCAAGAGTGCTATTTTCCTGAATATCATCACGATTGAAAATGTGCCACTGATTTATTCAATAACAAGTAGTTCATATTAATGTTAGACGAAACACTCAGTCACGTTTCATTACTGAATGATTCAGCATTTTGAACAAATCGGTTGACTCAAAGATTCAATGTCCCA
Organism: Squalius cephalus; assembly: GCF_949319135.1. Lineage (NCBI taxonomy): Eukaryota > Metazoa > Chordata > Actinopteri > Cypriniformes > Leuciscidae > Squalius > Squalius cephalus. The sequence goes on along the minus strand of NC_137124.1, from coordinate 16,200,095 downwards.
TTCATAAGCTACTACTCCCTCATTTTTGAATGAATCAGCCATTTGAATGAATAATTTTAATGAATGACTCAATGACTCACTCATTAAGACAGTCACTTGCTGACACCTAATATTAACACCAAAAAAATCCTATTTTTTCTCAAACAAGTGAATAACCAATCTACTTGTCCAAAGGACATATAATTCTTATTTTTTTATGTTCTTTATGAACATGTTCTAAGTTGTCTTGCTCTATGAAAAGTTCTTTATGAACTTTTTGGAGCGTCAAAGTGGTAACTGCGTAGAGTAGACTGTCAATGAAGGGACAGAAAGCTCTCAGATTTCATCAAAAAGATGAACAAAAGTCTTATGAGTTTGGAACGACATGAGGGTGAGTAATGACAGAATTTTCATTTTTGTGTGAACTATTCCTTTAATTATTATAAGATAAGATTGAATCATTGACCTTTCTAATGATATATATATATATATACCCTGTAAGTACATTTCTGAGGTCATGTAAGCGTGTGTGAGATAATGGGAGAATGACTAAGTCCTTGAGCAATTACGACTAAGCCCAGAAAAGTGAGTCTAAAGGAATGACTTTCAGCTATCATGAGAGAGAGCATATGTCTTACCTCAAATTTAGAAGCAATGAGCATGGCAGTGGAACCAATGAGCTGTAAAGACTCCCGTTTGACCGGGCTCACGGCCAGATAATGATCCGTCACTTTCACAGCCAGGTACAGAGTCTCATGATTCAGCTCAAAATTCTCCTACAGAATAAAGAGCAAGAATAAAGTAACATCAGTGCTGAAACCACCAAAAGCCAACAACATTCTACCAGACTAATCACATTTGAAACGATGCCCGGGAAGCCAATAAACATCAACACTAACCTGGACCTCAACCAGCCAGTCCACCAGAATTGCTCTCATATTGGTGTTCAGAGTTGGTTGATCAGCCATGTAGTCATGCAAGACAAACATTTCCTGCAAATAAAAGAAATAAAACATTTTAGCTTGCCATTTTCTGTTCCTCTACTTGCAAGATCATTAATAAACACTACTAAACCAACCTCTCTGCTCTTAAGGTAGTCAAAAATATCTTTGGCATACTCTGCTGTATGCGTGCAGTCACTGAGTTGCTCGGAATCAATGTCAAACTCTGGAGGAATCTGAAAGACAACAGATACAAAGTGTTTGAGTGTTTTTAAATCTGTAAACAAGGACAAAAACTGACAAATGTTTGTTAACCCCTAAAATATTAAGGAATGTAATAATATGTCCCAGCAGGAAGGACTTAAAGTGTGTCCTTAATTAGATTAGAATTCAAATGTTTCTTCTGCATCCATATTTTATGCAGGGAGCAATGTGTCTTTTTGGCAGTTAACAGCTCTCTTATGTAAAACCCTCCCAAACACTTTGGAACAACTGGATATTTACATTCATGCTAATTCTGTCATCGCACCAATGCACCAAACCAGGGTAGGGTTGCACTAGCCGTTCATAATTTCTTTCTTAAAATGGAACGTAAAGCCCACACTAGAGTCTTAGTAACTACTGGCTAGTTTGTAACTCTGTACTCTATTCTGTTGCACCATTTGTTCTTAAGGCAGAACGCAGCTAGTAGGTTGTAAGCTCTACGTAAAGTAATGCGTAGTTGCATAATATGATGTTTACTCTCAATGATCCAATAGTCCAGTCATTTTATGAAAAAAGGTTGAACAAACTGCAACAGAAGCAAATTCAACTGATTTTGTATCCTCAATATGTCCTGAGTAAGGAAAAAAAAAGCCCAGAAGAATCCCATTAGGGGAAAGTTTCGGAAAAAAACCCAAATATAGCCTATTCATACGCCTATTCATTCTTTTTCTCACGTGAATAGGGTAAAAATTTTAACCTTTAGATATCACCATGAAAAGTACTGAGTTGATAGAGTTGATAGTTACATAGAGGCAGGAAGAAGTACTTTAAACCAGCCTTTATTCATTATTATTGCAGAGATGGGGTTTGGGGCTTGGTCCGTGGTACTGTTTCTGGGGATTCACTTTTTATTTTAGTTTATTTATTTTAGTTTTGTCTTCTGCATTCTCCTTACCATTGTCTCCTGTTCCTCCCTCAGACTTGTCCCCCAGAAACAGTCCCACAGACCCAGCCCAAAACCCAATCTCTTAAAAATTAATAAAGGCTGGTTTCTAAAGTACTTCTTCCTGCTATGTATTAATGCTCATTGGTAGCCTAAATGGGTTCCATTCAGACCTTAACATTAAGTATTTTACTGTTATGTGTTAACAAGATTCAACAAGACATTTTCACCTGGCTATACCCAATGTTTAGATCTGTTGTGGTATTTATGCAAATTAGCACATACATAATTAGATTATGCACCGTTTGTCCATGTTAACAAACAATTTTAAAAAACTTGTAATACATTTTTTGTTTGTATTGATGCAAGTAATCAACTCAGTAATTTTCTTGGTGATATCTAAAGGTTAAATTTTATACCCTATTCACATAAGAAAAAGTATGAATAGGCTATATTTGGGTCTTTTTCGAAACTTTCCCCTAATGGGATTCTTCGGGGCTTTTTTTTTTCTTACTCAGGACATATTGAGGATACAAAATCAGTTGAGTTTGCTTCTGTTGCAATTTGTTCAAGGTTGATCCCCATTTTGGCTTAAAATGACTGGACTACAATAGCAGCCTCAAGTACGTGAGCAGAAGATGTTAAATTTCAGTTTATCCTTCATTCAAACTTCTTTTGCCTCACGTTACTAAAGGTAAAAATACGTTTCCATTGAATACGATACTACTTGATCATGAATAACATAATATGTATTTTATGTAAATAACATTCAGAAACTGTATTTGAAACTAAATTAATATTCATCAATAAATAAATACTGATACAAAAATAATAATAAATTACATTTATTGATTATGATTTTATTTGACATGCAAAACACAGAGCGATGGGTCAGATGCTCTCAGCGGCGCACTGTAGGACGGGTTTGTGTTGATGAGCCGCTAACAAAGTAATTTACTCACATAATATTCTCTCTTTTAAAATGTAAGTGAGTGTAAATGTCAGCATTATCATATATGTCTAAAGAATTAAAGTCTGTCAGGTAGAGCTTATTGATGTAGTGCAGTCAGTCTGATATTTTATTCTTACCGTTACTCCTGATCTGAGGCTTACGTAAATATTTAGTTTATACGTAGAGTTACGCTTCAACTAATTTTAATGGTGCAACGCAAAAAATATTTAGTAGTGCATAAGTTGTAACTTATGGCTTACCTCTGGAGGCAGGAGGTGTGGAGGAATTGATGGTTTAGAAGAGGGCTCTTCCAGTTTCTCAAATGACTCCACATTCTTCAGTTCCTCCAACTTTTCCTCTGAACTAACCACAGATCTGACAGAAGGAAAGATAAGAAATCTGCAAATTCTGGGACAATCATCTCAAAGTACTCTCAATGCATGGTAGGTTAAAAGACAAAGAGGTAGTAAAATATGACTTACTTTAAATTGACATCATTCTTAGAAAGTACTGAGATCTTCTTCTGCAGCTTCTTAACGGGATCTTTCTTTTTGATGGGATTGCTTAGCTCAATCTTGTGTGCCTTTAATAAAAGTGCATTTTAAGAGTTAACACATTTCTCAACACGAGTCAAAATTCAGCCTAAATATCAGCCAAAAACTGTACTTTGGGTTTAATTTGTTAAAATAAGCAAGAGTCACCAAATCAATCAACTTGGTTGGATCTGAGACACAGAGAGAATGAATACAAGGTGTTAGACAATAGTGAATAGAGCCATCATTACAATTTGCATACGAGAGCACGTCACATGGAAACCCAGACCCACCAAAGGAGTGCCCATCTGAGCTATTAAAAGTTGAGATCTCCTGCTTTTGTGTGCACTGTAACTTACTGCTCGGGCATGAATGAGATTTCAATGAGGTTATGACTATCAGGCATGCTGATTTGCATCATTCATTTAAACTGCTGGTGTTAGTGGGGTTACAAGCCAGATGCTCAACACTTACTGGTTTGACATCATCAGAATCAAACCGAGGGGCCAAAAAACACTGAGAGACAGCCTAGTCAGGTAACATATGAAAGCAATAAAGCTGTGGTGCATGTATACAAAAATATATATTAACGCAAATTTGATTTGGCACCCTTACATTGGTAATGTCCACAAAAGCAGTTCTTTTCTTAGGGGCCCCTTGGGGAGAAGAAGATGAGCGCTTGGTCTGGGGGCCATCCTGCTTAAAAACATCAACACAAGATGGATCAGATCAACAACAATCAAACCAGCAAAGATCTAATTCAGTTTCAGTTCTGATCTCACTGTATACCTGGTTCTCCAGTCCTTTGGGGTGAAGTTTGGGGATTTTACTGGTGGTGGGCTTCTTTCCTCTAGAAAACGGCATCTTGTTCAGTTGTTCTGATCCTTCAGTTATATCCTGTTTCAAACGTGAGGTAAACAAAGAATGTATGAACAACTTAAGGTCACTATGAACGTGCATAGTGCACACTTCCATCAGACACACACACACACACTCTTCTCGTTGTACTCCACAAGGTTACTAAATATTCAAACAAAGATCCGTAAAGAAATTGTTTTGATCGCAGGAAGCATCAAGTCGGTAGTTAAAGAACAACAACATGCGGGCGAATGTTTCGTATAGTTTTGCGAGAAATTGTACATCTTACCTTTTCACGATACGCTGAACAACCTCAATTAAAGCAGGGAAATATTTTGAAAGAGAATATGTGCAAACATTCACGAAAAGTACAATGGGAAGCTATCCAGGCTGAAACAGACACACACCGGACTGCTGTATGCATGCGTCCAAAACTACACGCAGTGATGCGATTGGCCGAATGCACTTCGCTCTAGGCCAATGAGCGTCGAGCTAGGATGCCGTTGTTAAGGGGCGGGACGATAGAATTTTCAAAAACACCTTAGCAACCAATAGGAAGCGAGCTCGCGTTCTAAGACTTGTTTTGAGTTAGTGGACGTAGGAGAGAATGTGCTTGGGAATGATACCAACAGAGATTCTATTAATTCTAAAATATTGCAACAATGTTAAGTAATTAGCTTCGCTTATTTTGAATGTTACTGATATTATTGACTTTACAATGAAGCCACACCCAGCCACCCACCCACACAGACACAATAAATGTCTTTCACACAGGAAATCAGCAAAGTGCAAACTGCCTGTGGCCCCATCACATTCTCAAGCCTATCAAGCCGAACTTGTTTGACTGATTTCCTTCAACAAGGTAAAGAAAACATATATTTTCCCCAATGTTTGAAGAGGTGATTTGATGTATTTATAATCACTTATGTTATTATTAAGGTATTTTTTTGCAGAACTAATTTTCCCCATTTGTTTTGGCTGAAATTATATTTCCTTTTTTGTTTTACTACGTTACTTTATTGTTGGTCCTCCTGCTGTGCTCTCACATTTTCCTTCAGCAACATACAATTATAACATGCAAAATGAATTCAATTGTATCTTAGAAGTATAAAGCTTGGGGAGGAAAATCACAATATAACCAATATAAATTTTAAAGCCAAAGACATTTGACCTTATGTAGGTTACGTATGATTGCTTGTAATATGTCTTTCATTATATGTATAAGCAGCCATTTCTGTATCTAAAGTGCGATCTCTCTCCAGCTTTGTTCTACAACCAAGTGTTTTTACATGTGCATTTACTTCTCAATATCTTTTTAGCAATACCATGAAATTAAATTTAACTGTGCATCCCACCCTCTAAAACTTTCACTTGTTTAATGGGGCATCTGATGTCAAATAGCATTGCATTTCCTTTGGCCAGTACAATTACATACATATTTTATTACTCTACATCTACATCTGTGGTATATCAGATAATCTCCTTTGAGTATTTCACACCTCCATTAAAAACACCAAAGCATGACGTTACATAAAGTAGATTAGAAAACCAAAGACTTTTCAAGGTTACGTCCTCCACGGCACTGCCCAGGAGACCTTTTGTTTCCAATTCAATTGAAATGTACTCATAATCTAACTTGAACTGACTGCAGCTAACAGGTTAAGTATGTGTTGTAGCATTTATTGCCAAATTAAATAAATATGTAGGCGCTGACACAAAGTGTTAGGCTGAGCTGATGTTTATCAAAGCTTTAAACAACGTTCCTCACAAGCTTCTTCTTCATTTCTCTTAATACATTGCGTTGGGCAAAGGTTGCCCCATGATCTAGAATCATTTCTTGCCCAGTATCACTGCCTTAATTATCAAATCAAAGTCTGCAGGATAATGGAAATGGAAACAAGTTTTTTTCAGCACCTATCAACACGCATCATCTTTTCCTGTCAGCCACGTGACTTAGTTCCTGTAACAGCAACTCATCTGGTGATCACTTGTGGTTTTCTTTTTCTGCTCATTTGAGACCTGTTTTTCTTTAGTTGTTCTTGGATTAATTTAGTTGGTCATGTCTCTTTGTTTCGATTTTAATTGTATTTTCCTTTGCTCGTTTTCATTCCTGACTTCTTCACCATTATCAAATTTTCAGCACTCGGGATGTACTAGGCAAACACTTTACAAGCTAAAACATGAACTGACCAGAATCAGTGGATAAAATAAGGTGTTTATGGGGTGAGGTGGATGCCAATCAAACCACCACACATTGCATTTCATGGCTTCTTTTGTCCTCAGCAGTAACTGAAGAATTATGTTAATTATGCTCTCGGAGATCTACCTCTAAAGAATCACGGCCTTCAAGTTTACTTGAAAATCATTTGCAGGTGTGATAGAAAAGAGTTGGAACAAAATTATGCATGTTGTTATATGCATTATTAGGCAACCCTGCACTAGAATATCAATGTACTTCTATCAGCCTGTTGTGCTGAGGTACAAAGTAAACTTTATCATGCCTCAGAAATGATATTTTAAGGATGCAATTATATAAAAATAGTGATAAGGCAATAATTGTTATGGCCGACGATAAGAGATAAATAAAATTATATTATATTTTGTCTAGATACATTAAAAATAAATCATTTAGTGATTTAAATATTTTAAATCTAAAAGTAGGCATCACAAAATTCTAACTAATGTACAGTATGAAAATTTGATATTCATTATGATGAGATCATTTTCTAAAGATTACATTTAACAGTGTTATTAAATTAACTTGAAGTGAGCATTAGTGCTAAAATAGGTATGTATTGTAATTATAAGCAAACGTGATTGATATCAACCATACAGATCAATAAAAAAAATCTGATAACCAATATGGTAACACTGTATCTTGTTCCATCTTTTTTTTTTCAGATGATTAATGAAGAGTGGCTTTGCAGCTCATTTAAGCTGTGTGATCTAGCCCCCGCCTCAGAATCTGGTCACTCTGATGTAAGTACAGACATTTTAGTATCCTATTCAGTATAATATAAGTATATTAAAAGTCTGTAAATAAATAAGACTTTTCATTCTCTTATAAATTTGGTTTGCAAATTTTTAACAATCATCATACAGAAAAAGTAGCTAAAGTAGATAAAGTGCAACATTATCCGAAGAAAGTCAAGTCTTCATTTTTCTGTTATGACCTTTTTCAGGACTCTATGCAGATAGTAATCAATGGTGATTCATACCCACAACCTGCATACGACCCGTCATCAATCCAACACACGATGGAAACATACAGCCGTTTACTGGATGGAACATTAGAACAGAACATAGAGCCCATTCAAATCTTTGCGCATATGACAGCCAAAGCTATTATAGATTCATCTGTGAGGATCAGAGGCCCAAGTGAATCTGTCAAGGTGAGACAGGATGAAGTTGAGATGCTAGCTGAAGAGTTAACTTTAAAAGTCTGTTGCAAAGCATTAGATGAGATGGAGAGGCAACATCACTCTGATTCATCCAAAAATATAAATGATAAAGGGGTTATGGAGGGGATTAATGAAAATGCATCGGTCCTGTGCTCCTCAGGCTACAACTGTGATAAAAACGCATTTGAAATAGAAACCGACAAGATGGAGGAATATGACACACTGACCACAGTATATGCCAGTTCCTTCAAGAGCATGGGCAGTCTGGGGTCTCTCGACTACCCTGATGCTCCACCAAGCACCCCTTTACTTCCAGAGATGATGAGTCGTCGAGCCAGTTTCACAAGGAAGCTAAAGGGAGGACTTGCTAAAGAGTTTCTTCCTTCACCCCCTCCTCCCACCCCAAAAGACCACATGCAACCCTTATTAGAGAACCAAATGACTGACACGTCCGCTGACTTCATGGTGAGGCTGATGCGCTCCCTTTCCCTGGAGTGTTGTCGAAACGGAGGTCTAGAAGAAGTCAAAGACAGAGAAGCTGATTATGGCGAACTTCAAAATGACATTCCCAGGCTGACTGACTATGCAGCTCAAATATCTGCAGATATCCTTCATTCTCTCACCACAAACGAGATCAAAGTAAAGGATGAGGGTTGTGTGAAACGCATGTTGGCTATTTCTGATCGACTTGCGAGTGAAATTGTCACAACGTCTCTAGCAGAGGTGATGGCGAGAGGGGAAAAGAAGGTTTTGAAGGAAGAAACAACATCATACTCAGTGGCTCCAGACAAAAGATCTAGCATGGCGTTCTCTGCAACTGACGAGGTGAAAATTTTAGCTAATGAGCTAATCATTGATGCTTTGGTTCATGCTTTTGCTAAGCTAAGACAGGGCGTGTTTGAACATGGAACCCAGCCACATCTTTCGGGCCAAGCAGCAGAACCACAGCCATGGGAAGAAGAAAGATATTCAAACACACTGTGTAAAGACTCAATCAACTGTAACGATAAATCAGAACTGAACCCCATTACAGTTGACGCCAATGTGACATCATCGCTACACACATTTTCCAACGACTTTGCAGAAGACGTGCTTCAACATTCTGTATGTGATGCTTCCAGATTCCTGTTTAACTGTAAGCAATCTGAGGGAGCAGAATTTGGCTCACAGAAAGACGATAAACCATGGGTGATTAAGATACATGCTGAAGAAAGTCGTCATGTCCAGGAACTGCAATGTGCTCTACTCTGGGCTGCGGCCTCTCAGAACGGGACTTCAGCACTTCAGTTTGATCTACCAGACACAAGCCTTCAGCAACAGGTACAGAATATTACAGTTTTCACAGGCTGAATTTGCCTACTGGATGGTTGTGATGCTTTTTGCTTTAATGTCTAAAGGCCCCGTTCACACCAAGGACAATAACTATAAAGTTCTGTTACAATTCCATGAGAATAGGGAAGTCCACACCACAACTATAACAGACGTCCCTATTCTCATGCAATTAGAACCATTAGTAAAACTTTAAAGCAATCATTATTGTTATCATATTTGATGTGAGCAGGCTTTAACTCGGTATTTTCGATGTAAGGTGGGGAAGTTTGCCTAAGACATGGACATCAGTTTCAATTTTGCACATGCATTTATACTGGAATCAAACTTTTAGGCTACTTGCAACTTCCAATCAATTTTAATTTTAATTAAAGTTAAGAAGGTAATATTTTATCCTTAAACAAATTTTTGAATAAATACATGAAACATGGGTTAGCAATTAAAAATAGTTTGGATTGTCGTGTCAGTAGAAGTAAATGGGGAAACCCTAACCGCAAATTGAATTTAAACTAGGGCTGTCAAACGATTAATCGCGATTAATCGCATCCAAAATAAAAGTTTGTGTTTACATAATATATGTGTGTGTATGGAGTATAATTATTTTCTATATATAAATACACACACATGCATATATATTTAAGAAAAATGTGTTATTTATATATAAAATATTTATATATAATATAAATTATATATAATATAAATATATATACACAGTATATACATGCAAATATTTCTTAAATATATGCATGCATGTGTGTGTATTTATATATAGAAAATAATTATACACCGTACACACACATTTTTTATGTAAATACAAACTTTTATTTTGGATGCGATTAATCGCGATTAATCGTTTGACAGCCCTAATTTAAACCCAAAATTGATTTTTCTTCCTGAAAAGGTTTTGTCTTATAAATCCCTTTTATTATTATTATTATTTATATGTGGTTAAACTGACAGTTTTACTACTCACACCATTTTACAACAATCCCAGTCTAGTAACTTTGAGTTTGTGGACATTTTTAGTTTTACTTACTAAAACACCGATTTAGTTTAGCATTTTAACCTATAACAAAATGACTGAATAAATTTAAGCATTGCATTGGGGTTCCAGAAGTAAATGGGGAATGTTATCACAATTCAACCTGAATTTAAGTTTTTATTTTATTTTTTATTTACAACTTACTGCATTTTACAACAATCCTATAACCGCCATCTAATACAATAGCTTTGAGTTTATAGGGATATGAATTTAATCTTTACAAAAGTATAAGGAAGCATTATAATTATTTGATGGTATCATTGAACTATAATACTTGCTTTGAAAGAGCCAATCAGTTTAATTACAAATGCTCACACTAAAGTCTATCATTTTCATTATAAAATAATTGCATTGCTTTTTATTTGACTGACATGTTCCCTTAGCTTTGCAGACTCTCTCAGAGTGCCCGTCTGAATGGCTGGACAGTGGGCGATTTAATGGCTTCTCTCGAAGAGTTTTGTGACATGCAGCGAGCGACCAGCAGAGGACGCTATAAGAGCTCCGATTCTCTCCTGGAGCATCTGCAGCTCCTGATCGACAATTCACATTTAAACTGATCTTGGATCAGCTTCGCCCTTGCAGAACAGGTCATTGATCCGTCCAACACCCCCTGATATGAAGACAGAAAACAGCAGACATTAATCTTCATCCACACAATCTTTCACATCCCAAACATGAATACAAGAAGACAGAGCCATAAAGTATATGCATGCAGTTATAATCAATTTCATTCTCACCCATTGAAAATGAGCCCTTAAAGACAAAACAGCTGTATGCACGCTGTCTGTTTAAACCGATATGAGATCTGCTCTCCCAATCCAAGCCATTATTAGGTAAGCGGAAATCTGTCTGCAAATCAGTTTTAGAAGTTACCACCATCCAAAACACACTGACACATTCTTGACCAAAGATTCTGTATATTATTTTTCAACAATATGTCAGTACCAATAATAAAGCGTGTCTGAATAATGATAAACAGTGAATGCTGTAGTGTTGGAGCTGTTTTATGATGGAGCTGATTGCTGTAAAGGGGTGCGCAGGGCTTTGCGGGGTGTGTAAAAAGCAGGACTATTTTACTGCATCCCATTAATACTCCCAAAGCAGTGATACCTAACATGGCAGGAATGCGCTTTAGCGAACAAACCTGCATCCCACTCACTCCCACTCTTGGCGACCACAGCTTGAAAAATCAGGGACACACACAAACTCACACACACTCATTCTTTGACCCTATATATGTCTCGCTCAATCAGTCTCCCCTCCCAGACACGCTCTTTCTTTCACTTTCTCTCTCCCGCACACACGCACACACACACACACACACACACACACACACACACACACACACACACACACACACACACACACACACACACACACATACATATTCTCATACACAAGGGGGGCTGACTTCACATCTGCAGTGTCAGTGAAGACACAATGGCTTCCAGTCCAGCCCCGTTAGACGCATCTGGAGAAGCGTTTGTTCCAATGTCTGAACCATTGCTGCCAAAAATGAGAGACGTGCATGATAAAAAAATGTGCATGAGGAAAAAAGATAGCAGGAAAGGGGAGTGGGGAAGAGAGAGAAGGGAAGAAGTGATTGCAACAGAGTTGACACATATAGAGTCAAATGTATCATGGGGGCTCTGGAAAATCTCCCAACATCCCCCACCCACCCTTCTCCCCAAGCTATGACGCATCGATTTATTCTCTACAATAAGAGCCAGACGCATGTGAAGGAATTCCTTACATTAAACAGGCCTCATAGACTTAATGTACTCATATATTTTCTATTCGTATCACTCAAGCTTAGCGAAGCACTGAAGCGCCGCGACTTGAACAGCGATTGCCAGCAATCCTTTGTATTCATGTGATCAAACGAGCCATAAAGTAGCCAGCGGAGAAAGGAAACTGTATAAAAGATGAAATAAATTCAATTAAAATGAATACAATACGTTCAACATGTTTGCTCTGGAGAATTGGGATGTTTGTTTAAGGTTATGGAGTTTTCAGGTTCGGCTCTTTGTAGCCCCTATCTATCTTGAAGATAAGGTCAATGTGTGTAAAACACGACATTTTCTCTGTGATCTGAGGTCTGTAATGTGATCCAATGTGTGTCACACTATATTAAAGGGAAAGCTCACTCAAAAACATAATTTACTCACCCTCATGTCGTTTCAAACCTTTCATTCTGTAAAAAAAACACAAACACACACACACAAAAAAAAGATCTTTTGAAAACTGTCTCAAAAGTGTCCATACAATGAAAGTTAAGGGGGTCGAAAACAACACTAGACCACATTGACTTTCACTGCATGGGCTAAAAAAACACTTTTGCGACAGTTTTCAAAATATCATCTTTTGTGTTCCACTGAAGAAATAAAGTACAGGCTTGGAAAAACATGTAAATGATTTTGTGTGTGTGTGTGTGTGTGTGTGTGTGCTATCTCTTTAAAGGCAAAACCTATGTTTTTTTCATTTGATGGTCAATTTTGAAATTTTGGGTATATTGCTTCCATAACATGTCTTCTTTCTCACTAGTAGAAAGAAAACATCCAAAACACACATTTAAGTGTTTTATTTTATTACGCTTTATCTATTTGCCAATGTATATTTCAGTGAATATATCTTTAAAGGCTGTTTTCTTAAAATTAGTATTTTATTAAAGTCTCCAGTTCAGTAGCACTTATACACCAAACTTTACAGTTTTATTCCTATCTATATTCTGAAGATTTTAAACATGGGAAACATGTTCATATCCATTCCCTAATTTATGTAACATTTTATTCTTAAAAATATGGCAAACATGTATTTTTCTGATTTTATTTTCTAAATGTTAAAAGAATTTCTGACTTTAATATTTCAACAAAATTAAATACAAATTTTGAAACTGTCTTATCCAATGTTGAGATTTCTGTTCTGGGAAGGTATGCAAATTAGTACATAATTAGATACATTCACATTTGCATACTTATAACATTTCAGAAAACATTGTCTTACTGTAGTGTGATTTCATAGCTTGTCTCCCTGTTGACAGCACTAATTACCAATACTAGAAATTATTTGAGTGACAATCAGTTAGGAGACCATGAGTTGGTGTCTCACATGTTCACCCATTTTAGTGCACTTCCATCGTAGAGACCAGCGAGGATCCGTGGTCGAGGTTTGAGCATTGGTCTGGCCGGTTTCTCCAGCTGATTTGAGAAACCGGTTGGCCGAGACATCTGTCTTCCATCTCCAGAACCCTAGTATAGACAAACATATGCAACGGCTCACACACGATGCTCATCTCCTGCTGTTTATGGCTGAAACAGACAGAAAGACTGCAGATATATTTACAGTGTGTGGAGAGGAATGAAGTTTCGTGTCCCTTCAGTTTTACTGTGGACCATTTATCTCAAGACGACTGGACTTTTCAAGACAGCTGAAGAGTACAAGTGATAAACGTAATTTATTAGACATACTCAAAGTCTTTCATCTTCAGTTGTTTTAGTCAGATGTACACAGATCATTTTAGGTCATCTTTCTGCCTTAATATATGTTTTACCTTTACACAAATAAGGCTCTGTGAAGTAAGTAAGGGCCATCAAACCAGATCCTCTGCATTATCTTGTCCTTCTCAGTCACACAAATAGCTGCCCAAAAACCCTCCAGCAATTCAATTTGTAGTGTTTTCGTTATATATTATCCAGTAACCAACATGGCTGTATGTTTTAAGCGAGTCTTTGCAAGAACAATCATACAACACCAAAGATCTTAAGAAAATAAATATGTTTTTAAGAAAATATCTAAAAACTTCTTAAGAATTTTCAAAGAATTGCACTTAGTCAAGTCTAAGACTTAAGTAAGTAACATTCTTACAAATTCATAAGAAATTTCGTAACATTAAACCAGCAGTTCTTAACCAGGGGCCCGGGGTCCACTAGGGGGCCCCAGCAAACTTCCAAAGGGGCCAAAGATTATTTACAATTATTTAAAGACAAAACAAGCATAAAATATCCTAAAACAACTATAAAACAAGATATTTCTATTATTCACTCCCTCAGCAACTGTTTTATTTTTTCTTTGAAGGACCTGGATTCCCATGGTCTTGAACTTGGCCACATTTGGTGTGATTTATAGTCCAGGAAATGTCATGTAAATACACTCTTATAACTCCATGGGCATTTTTATAACGAATATGCATTTCATTATGCAACACTCTTAAATATTTTTTCGGGATAAAAACATTTATTTATTTATTTTATTGGTTTTAAAAAAGTCTATTTTTTAATCCTTATCCAGTAAATCATAAACAACTGGAAAAGTCACGAAGGCTTCAAATATCTACTGGATAGGCTAATATGGAGCCTTATTTGGAGTCAAAAAGACTCCAACCACCGGTTAAAATGGGATTTAACCCTTGCTGGTTCTCCAGCATGAAAGGGACCATCCTGGGCTTTTCTGTAATATCAAAAGTTGGGAGAGTGAGACCAATGTAATTTATGATGTCACAATAACAATTTGAAGTAATATACAAAATAAAATATTTATTTATTAACGATATTTTGCGAATATGTATTTATTCATATAGTAGGATACCTTGTATGAGGAAAAGGGTTAAGGAAATCATGAGGAGTTGCGGTAATGTAGCCTACCTCGAGAAACTCTTGAGGCTCAACCCCTCAGCGTCTCTCTCTCACACACACACAAGCACTAGTCCTGCAACATTAGTAAGTGACTGACTTCATGCGAGTGTGTGGGACAGACTCTATACCCTCCCACGGCCACTCTGCGCCAACAAGAAGGAGTTTATTCAACGTCCCGCTGCTGATTTCAATTTGTTTGTCACTAACTTCGTATCTACTCACGTCTTAGGAATGCCATGGCTACTCAGAATAACCAGGATTACTTCAGGTCGGTCAGCAGCGAGTCCACTACATACATGATGGTTCCGGCGAACAGCCGTGGTCGAGACTCGCCGTCAAAGTTATGGATCGCAATGGTCGTGATCGTGGTGGTCGTGCTGCAAATAGCCTCGACCACCGGACTCTTTGTCTACTTAAACATGTCTTTATCGCAGGTAAGCGGTTTTTTAAGTGGCACTGATTATTTTCTTGTCGATATCAGACGAGCAGGCCGTGTCTTAAAACTTTGTGAGGTTTTTTGGGCATCAAAGGCGCGTTAGGGGCGAAACATAGTGCACTGACTAGACAGCATGTTTACTCGTGTTACTGTGCCCATGACTCCCCAAAATGCTGTCAAGGTAGGCAGTTCACTAAGTTTTGAGACCCGGTCAGACCAAATCTGCAACAGAGGAGAACTTTTACTAAGTTGCAGACCAGTGATGTATCAGTTTATATTCCAAGATACAAAGAGCATGCTACTATGATAAAAGGCATTAACATAGTCAAAGAAGCAAAGCACTGAATTGTGATGGGAAAATGGTTAATTTCTTGTAATTTAATTTAATAATTTTTTTGGTTTTGTGAGGACGTTAAAGGCTTTGAATTCACAACTAATCAACACAATGATTCAGATCAAACTGATTTCAGACGAATCAAATCACGTTTAATGTGTGCTCTTGGGTAATCTAAAAAAAAACATACAAATAAAAACAATTATTATTAAGCATTGTCATCATAAAAAATACAAATATCTTAAAAAAAATCTCAAATAAAAATGACATGAATAGTATGACATGTCAGATTATTAATGGTGTTAAAAATGCAATACCGCACATGAACAACAAAAAACATGATTACCTAATCAAAATACTGAGACAAGGAAGTTGTGTAGCCTACTTGTTTTGCAACATTGTATTGTGTTGGAAACACTTCAAAAGTTGCATGCTTTACTGCATAGATGTCAGCATAATAAATAGGCATATTGTTAATAAAATACACACAACAGCATAGAATACAACTTAAACATTCTATGGGTTGCACTTTATTTTACCATCCTGCTTCTTATGTACATACTGTGTACTTATTGAACTGACACTAACTGGGTAATAACTAGGTACTAACCCTGAACCTTAATTTTAACCCATGTTGTCACCTTACATTACCCAGTATTTTCGTGGGTAAGTACACTGTAAATACACTGAAAGTGCACGTACTGTAAAATAAAGTCCAACCATTCTATGAATCAGAATCACATTGTTGAGATTATTGGATAAGTGTCATTTTGACAAGTTTAGTCATACTCTGACCCAAAAAATTCTGTAAGCCCTGTAGAATATTAATAAACTCTGAACCCATATAGGGTTATTTCAAAGTCAAATATGACAAAAAATGTCTTAAGTTACCTAGGCTGTAATACTCTCAATATAAAACTGCACTTCGATCAGCAAAACCGGTAAAACGATAGCGCTCGGTGAGATAAGACTGATTGTTTCAAATAAACGCTCTACCTCTGCGGGGAAAAAGAAAGTGAGGTTAATTCACGGTCACACTGCGAGACGGTAAACACAACAGAGAGGATAGAGGCAGAAGCTCCCACGCAAGTCATCATCACCATTGAAATTACACAGAGTTCCGGGTGACCTATTTATAAGTAACCACGATTGACAAAATCAGCTTAGATTAGGTGTGGGACTGAGCCGGAAGGTAGTGCCGTGGCATGGTACTGTCTGGTGCCTGCAGTTCATACCAGCCTCAATCTCCTTCTCCCTCAACCGACACGATACATGTAGTTCTAGACTGGCCCCTCAGCAACATTAACAGAAATTCATTGTAAAGCAATACCCTGCAAGCAAATGTTTGTCTCCTCTCAGGCTCCCCATGGTAAATCTCCTGTGACATTTTCCATTGCCAAGATCCACAACGTTTCACTCTCTCACCCTCTTGTTTTCCCCTCTCCTTCACATTTAGTCTTTATTCTGATTCAATTTTCCTCTGTCTTTCCCTCTCATTCTCACTGTAATATCATGCTTTTTATGTAGAACATATAATTACATCTAATTGTGGCTGCTTTTCTCTGATAATTCTTTGTGGATTCAAGTTACGTTATGTTTGCCAGGCCCAAAGAAGGCATGGATAGTTTCCAGCGTTACACACTCTAGTTCAGCCTTAAATACAATACTGACACAAGGAAAAAGCTCTGTATAAATTTTACCGATATAAAGCAACTTTGAGCTATAAATTTGATAAATGTATAAATTTCGTCCTGCATCTAAATCCATTAGGTAGCACAGAATAGCTTTTTATTTTTCATCGTTGCTAAGTAAATTAAACTAGGCCAAGTAATTATTCACTTCTCGGTATAAATCTTGCATAACGCACAAGTCGCGGGCTTTTCTAATAAATCTGAGAAGGGTTTGAAATATCTCCCGGTCTATTTCAAGGGCCCCGAGTTATGATGAAGTTTCAGTCGTACATGAACAAAAAGCCTTAGGAAAATATTTTCAAGGATTAAACATCAACGTGGTGTTAGTGAAGGATTAAAGATTTTTTTCCCCCCAGATTGACGGTCATCAATTCAACACAATGACAAGCTGAAAAGGAAAGAAAAAAGAATTGAGCTATTGAGTGAGAATGTGCTGAAAATAAAGACACAAATGCACTCGCTTTCTCTCTCTCTGTCACACACACACACACACACACACACACACAGCTGTTGCCTAATGAACATTCTTTAGCACTAACATAAATATCCTGTGCTCATCTTGGTGCACTGGCCAGATGGGATGCTCACAGTGTTGTCCTAAAAGACGAGTAAACACCCCCACTTTACCCCATTATCAGAGCCTGCAAGGACAAACAAAGCCCCGGTTTACACCAACAGGACGGCTAATAAACAATGCTACTCCCTCATTTAGCACCATTAGCACAGTAATGAAAACTTTGCGGACTGAATGTTTCAAAGACATTTAGGGGGATTTTATCTGTCTTTTTTTGACAATAATCAAATTTAACAGTCTTTTCTGGTGTGATTAGCCCCAAAAGGAAGCTAAAATGTATTCAGTCAAGTAACTTGAGTTAAGCTAAGTTCATAATTACTCCAATCTGTTCCTGTCATGTTTAATTTCTGTATTAATTATATGCAGAGAAAAAACAAACAAATCCTGCTTCCCAGAAGTGCTTAGATATTCTAGCAGGACTAAACGACTGCTAGGGCCCCATTTGGTTCGGGAAAAGAAACCGGGGTCCACTCTGACAGGCACATAGTTAGTATTCTAGAAGTGTAACATTCAGTCAGACAGAGCAGAACGGGACGGCGATGGCCCGAGATTTCATAGAACACCCAGAGGGCTTTAAAAACGCATCACAATGGACTCTTAATAAGGCCTGTCTTCATTGGCCATTTGCCAAAGATTTATGAGCCAATGAGAGGAGCCAAGACAAAGGTGATTATGAGAAAAAAGGATAGTTGCCCTTGGCAACTGGGGCTTTTGCCACACACAATGGCACGGGTCATTGTAAAGTCGAATGTTTGTATGTACAGGTGTGTACTAAAGGGCCAATGGCATGCTGAGAACGCCCTCTATCACTAACTTTAACTCGTTGTTTGTGTCACATGCTAATTTTAGAGAAACTCGTCATTGAGTGGAAAGCACCTACTGAACTTGTTTGCATACTTTTCATTGTTTAAGTCTAAATAAAACTCAAACTTTGCTCAAAATGGGGGTTCCCTTCTTACCGTGACATGATTTGTTACTTTTAGAGACTAGTCGACCCAAGGCCACAGCATTGCTTTCTATTGCCTAGACAGGTTTTGACTTCTGTGTGGTCTTCTAGAGAAAGAGAACAATCTCCTCGGGAGTTCGTTTTTTGCCAAATGCACAAATTGAATATTTGGCTGAGGTTTCCTTTGAAGACCTGCTTAGACAAACCTGTTGTCCTCTGGGAATTCATCCAAAGTTGCAGAACTTCAGCCCTCGCAGATCATTTAGATCACTACCAACTTTCTGGCTGCTTTCCTTTCTTTGAGACCGCAGGGGGGAACTAGAAAAAACATACACATGGATCAGGGATAGACGAAAAAGAGAGAAGCGAGAGGAAGGGTTAGACGTTATAGTGAGATGCAGAGACAGAGAGCCCCTGGCATGGATTTAAGTTACACGCCTGGTTTCTTTATTTAATCCTTTCCCAAAAAAGCAATGGATGTGGAGTGAAGCAGAAAGTTCAGTGGTGGCTTCTTTTCCCCAGCTACAGAAACCAGGGCTAACACTGAAGCATTGTTCCCCACTTCCTGCTGCCCTCACTGGGATCAGAAACCCTCCTGAGCGCCACTAGTCTCACTACCAATGACTCAATACCAACTTCTAGGTTGATTTTACCGCGTATTGAGCTACATGGTTTTTGTGAGTCGGCCCATATGTGAACGATTACGTATAGCAATACTGTTGGAGTTTACATGTATCAGGGTGTAGCAGCATTGACCCAGAGTTGTTTAATCTATTTGGTGTAACTCACAATGACAAATGATCAATTGGCTGGCTCACACTTATTCACACCCTGGACAGTAATTCAGATTCCAGGTCATGTGTGACTGACCCATTTCTTTGAGAGAAATAGCAGGAAGAATGCACTTACAAGACAAGAAGTTGTTTACAGTTATGAAGGTTTTGAACATGTACACGCAAGCACATGTTATGACACATCAGATAAACTGGGTTTCGTGATAAAACCGTGAGCTGTTAGAGGTGTTTCTGTTTTCCAGGTATCAGATGGCAACAGCTCAAGTGGTAAATATAGCTTATTGGATTAAAAAGCAACCCCTTATTAGAACACTTTTACAGTAAGGCTCAATATTTGTTAATGTACTGAGTATCATGAACTACAGTTGAACAGTACTTTTACAGTATTTATACATTTTAACATATATTCAGGGCTCACTAATTAGATTTTTTTACCACAAACGAATGATATACTTGTTTGAACTACCATTCAAAAGTTTGAGGTTAGAGAGATGTTTAAAAAAGAAAGAAAGAAAGAAAGAAAAGAAATGAATGATTTTATTTAGCAAGACTGAAATATTAAATAGATTTTCTTTTTTTAATTAACAGTAAAGAGTTTTTAGAATGTTTTAAAAAAAAATCTATTTCAAATAAATGCTGTTCTTTTGGACTTTCTATTCATCAAAGGATCCTAAAAAAAATGAGGGGGATGGGTTCTAGCAGACCAATCACAGTGCTTGCGGTCCGTGTAGAATTTCTGCGTTGTTACATTTTTGGAGAGGTGCACGTCAGGGTACGCCTAGACGCGTGAGTTCGACACAGAAATATATTTTGGGCTTAAGCATCAAAGCCTGAGCATCAAATCAGCAAATGATTTCTGAAGGATCATGAAGACTGGAGTAATAGCTGCTGAAAAGGAGTAAATAACATTTTAAAGTATTAAAATATTAATACATTTTTGATTGAATAAATGCTGCCTTGGTAAGACTTCTTTCAGTTAAGTGGTTTAGTAACATTTGGCTCACTAAACATTTTTTTTTCTGTACAAAAATAGAACATGAATCCAACACAATGCAAAACAATACTGATTATTTTGTAGTTTTTAACTCATTCTGATTCTTTCAAAACTACTCGACAAAACCTCATCTACTGTATGTAAGCCAGATCAAATTATCTTGGTCACAAATCAGAAGAATTATTGAAAGCCATGCTGAATACATAACAGAAAACCAAATGTTTAAGTTCGCAAAAACAGATGCACAAAATAAACAAAAGTAAAACTCAGTTGCACCGCAGCACTGGCCCAAATCTATTCCCCTTTCATCTTTATGATTGACCCCTGATATATAGTCAGTAATGTTTACAAATTGAACCGTATAGTAAAGTGCAAGTGCAACCAAACTAGACTTTTTTCTTAATGTACTTTTACTTTTCTGCTTACGCTGAAGTCATTTTAATGTGCTGATCCAGGACCAGCCCAAGCTTACCCATGAGACAAAACCGCAAACGGTTTGTCGATCAACACATATGTACAAGTCTGGCCTCAGTCCTTAAGTGCTTCCAGGACTAGCCTCGTTTGTGCAGTTACACAAGAAATAGCAAAACTGATCTCAGATCAGTCTTGAGCTCTTCCTGTGAGCACAGCCCTGCTCAACATGGGGGACCATCATTACCTGCTTGACTCCCTTTGAAAACCGTAAAGCGGCGAGAGTTAACGAAACACACCTTCTGCTGCCACGCTCCGCCGGCGACTGGAGAGTCATTAGGAGCTTTGGCGGACCGTGACTCAAGGCTTCGAAATTGCACACAGAGATCCTTAACTGGCAACATATATTTCTTGGAGTGGCTCCGAGTTTCTGAACAGGGACAGAAAGAGAGAGAAAGAGACTGAAAATAAGAGCAAGGGTTTCAGTGCAAGGTCATTTGAAGTACCTCATTATGTAGGACATACCTCTCCAGCTGGCTCAAGGTCTTTAAGCTGAACTTGTTGCCCATTGGCTTTCCATAGCAAGCCCCGTTGCAGATGTCCTCATCTACTTTCCAGGAAAGGGTCAAGAGGGATACTTGCCCTTGTTTTGATCTTCAGCCTACGCTTCGGCCTTGAGCAGATTGTTTCCTCATTGAGCATGCCTTCAGCCCCCTGTTTCCCAATTTGCTTCCTAAACCAAAATGCTGTTCTCATCATTTCTTGGGATGACGTGGCATTCAAACCACATTTTATTTTACAGATTAAGGGGTTGCGATTTCAACTTGTGTTCTAATTTTCATCTTTTTGGCAGGTTAAGAGTCAGGGGGTTACAGAAGAGCTGCGGTGCCTTGGCTTGCTTAACGCCCTGGATAAAGACCGGGACATTCCCGAAGACCTGGCCCAACTGTTTGGAGAGCCTTGCATCAAATTAGCTGAGGGTATCAAGGCCTATATTTCCAAGGTGAGTTCAAGTCTCTTGTTTGATTTTACTTGTTGCACAACATTCTGCATTCATTTGTCAGGATATCTGTCAAGGCAAGTCATGTCTTAATAACAGCTATTAAAAACATCATCTGCCTTTTTAATGCATGGGCACAATTGTAGACAGCAGTTGCAAGTGAAGTTCCTCACAGCGTGAAGCAACTTGCCATTACCATAAATGTGTCCTGGCAAGTGATTACAATCTCCTAAGGGAAGAAAAGTGGATGGTTGAGTCATGGGAGAGTTTTTCAGGCATTTATGCTTGTATATGCAGCATTGTAGAGGGTGACTCACCCCCTTGTCCTGATCATGAACCAGTCTAGCAGTCAGAGCTGAGATTTGTAGGAAATGTCTTGGTTTTCCCCTGGCGTGGCTGGTTATCCCTTCAGCATCCAGCTTTTTCCCCTCACAGCCTTCCAGTGGTTTTTACATTAATAAAACTGACATGTTTGATAGCCTAGGGCTCGCTCTAAAGGTGTGATTGAAATTGCAAAGCATCAAGTAAAGTAAAACACTTATTTACATTAAACACACTACCATTCAAAAGTTTGAGGTCTGTAAGATTTTTTTTATGTTTTTGAAAAAAGTATTTATACTCACCAAGGCTGCATTTATTTGATCAGAAATACAGTAAAAAGTATGACAATTTAAAATAACTCTTTAAAATAATAAAATAATTCATTTGAAATAATGTAATTTATTCCTGTGATGGTAAAGCTGAATTTTTTAGCATCATTACTCCAGTCTTCAGTGTCACGTGACCCTTCAGAAATTTTTCTAATATGCTGATTTCTTATTATGATCAATGTTGAAAACAGTTGTGCTGCTTAATATTTTTGTGGAAACCATGTTACATTTTTTTGTGTTCTTTTAAAAAAGAAATATTTGTATAAATGTAAAATTCTTTACTGTCACTTTTGATAAATGTATTAATTTAAATGATCAAATATTAATTTCTTTAATTAAAAAATCTTACTGACCCTAAACCTTTGAACGCTAGTATTATATGTTAAGGTAACAATATTAAAATGTCATACTATTTTGTCAAAATAAATTAAAATTTAAACATGCACAATTATATATTCATTATCCACCATTTAAAACTTTTATTTTAAATAAATTGTGCATCCCTACTTGATTTTATCCATCAGAGACTATTTGGTTATTTGGCTATTGGTGAACATTATTTAATAGCCCAGATAGAATAAGTGAGATCAGCAGAAAAGTAAAAGTTGTTGCAGAAGAGAAAGAAATTCTTTCTTTGGAACAACCCACACCAATGAGTCATTAACAATAAAACCAGGAAATGTTTGTTTAGAAAGAAAATAGGGTTCATTTTCACTTCACTTTAGGCATTTGCATTATGGTGTCGGAACTTCTAAATGCCACTTTTTTTTATATATTAATTTTCCTCGCCACCCATTTGTTTACCCAAGTCTCTCAGCTCCGGGAATATGTTATCAGATTTTATGGTGCATGTCTACCCTGTCCTACCCCTGCCGCTATGCGCAACAGCCCGTGCATACCGTCAAATCTTTCACTACTAATTGAGTGAGGCTGCAAACAATTTATTGGCACTCAGAGACAGAGGCATTTGCCTCTTAATTAAAAACACATGCGCCACTTCTGAGAGACGCAATTATGGTGCGCTAAAGAATTCCCTGATCATGCTAAGGGATCGGTCAGTGGAAAAAGTAAACAAATAATGTAGTGTTTTGCCAGAGCATATGGGGTAGATTGTATGCGAGTCCAACAATACATAAAGAGAGAAAAAATAAAGTCTATGTGCATGTGTCTGCATGCGTGTTCACGCGTCAATATGAATAAGAGAGTGAGATTCAGATTTAGATGAAGAAAGAAGAAATTTACACAAAGACAAAGAAACAGGCCGAACAAGCACACTCTGAGGCTTCGGGCTCTTTTCCAGCTTCATGTCAGCACAGAGGTAAAGCACACAGAAAAAGAATGAGAGGATAAGGAGGATCGAGAGAGTGTTCGCAGCGAAGGCAGGGAATGAGTGAGCGAGGAGAGATGAAGGAAATGCATGTTTCTGAAGCGAAGACCTTCAGAATCCAGAGAATGCCAGAACACCTGGTAGTTATTATGGAGGACTCAAAAAAAAAAGCAAATAGAAAAGTCGTACATCCTCCAGATTCTCGACTTTAGCCGGGCTCAGCACACAAGCGGCGTACAGACGTGAAGGATGTGCAAACCACTGACCATTGTTGCTCCTTGACTTTCCATGGCCCTTATTGGGCTTTGATGTTACCAATAATACAGAAAAACGGCACGGCTAACAAGAGCGGGACCCTGCAAGAGTTCGGTTCATTCACTAAACAGATGGCTGCGTCCGCAGAGAATCACGCAGGCTCACATGCAGAAAGCCTAATGTGAGTCAACAAATCAAAAGACACTACAACATCTCGGCCAGAATGGATACGATCCAGCCCAGAAATGATATCAGCATTCCAAGGAATATTATATCCTCAAACTACACCTGAACAGGAACCCGGCAGCAGCCACTTGAGTCCTCTCAATATCCCTAAATCCCTCCTCAGTTTCCCGCAAAGCTAAATGGGACGTTTTGTCCCCGTTCCCCGCTTGTCTCAGATTCTCCTAATGACTCATTAGATGAGGAAGCATCTCGTCTTCGGGGCTGAGGCAGCGCTGCATCACCACCGGCGTCTCAAACAGATTTACGATGAAAGCAGTGATCATACCCGGGGCATTCCGCCAGCCGCAAAGTTTTCCGCCAGCCTCAGAACAAACACAAAGGCCATCTCTGTCTGCCCTCTAACTTTTATCTTCGGCATGATCATAGCTCAAGGACTGTTTTCGATGATGTGGTCGGTTTTACTACATGCGTTTTCTCTGGAAGAATGTATTGTTTGTTTCGTAAAACTACGGGAAACTACTAGCTTGTGGACACGGAGTGGGTTTGGTAACAAGTGAACACGAGATTTGCTAGGGTGGAAAGAAAGGAAAAGAGAAAGAAGTTAATAAAGTAATAAAGGCCGGTCCAGTTGGTGTTCTCATGTTGCTCTGCATGGAGTGCACGATGACTCGCCTCCTGCCAAATATGTGCTGAGCTCTCAAAGCTGGTATTACTTAGAGTCGAATTTCAACGAGTGCTGCACAGCGACCTTCCATCTAAAAGAGAGAGAGAGAGAAAAAGAAAGCGAGATTAAGTTGGGTTTAAAGCCTCGGAAGTCTTCAAGCCCATTCTCCACACCAAAAGAGAGACTGAAGACAGCCTGTCACATCTTTAACACCTCATTAAGTGTCACTGTGGCAGAGATCCCTGACGAGAGAGAGAGAGCGAGAGAGAGAGAGAGCCAGGCAGACGCAGGCACAAACAGGACTAACCCCGACTTATAAAGTTTTTAAAGCGCAGGGTAGGGTTGCACCAGCTATTTGTAAGACTTAAGACCTAAATGCAGACATAAAGTTCACACAAATCAAGCTCTCACTGATGTAATCCAGTCTGTCATATTGCTGGCAGACCAATTGCATTACATACTCCCGGTCGGAAGATTTCATAAATATTTAGTTTAAACAAAGGGTTGCATTTGATTAAAGTGCAATAGTCCAATGATCACATTTTGAGTGGTTGTAACATAGTTCTCATTTATGCTAAGCTGTACCTTACGCACAGCTGGAGCAAACCGGCCCCAGGTGAATAGGTACAGACTTCTACAGAGGGGGAGGGAAAAAGAAAAAGAGAGAGATTAATTCTCACAGGGCTTAAGGTCAGATCCAGGAGACTGTTGTGCTCTAGTGGAACGGTAGGTCTCTGGTGAAGGGGGCCGGGGGACAGAGGAATGGGGCCGACCTCAGACGGCAGCCAAGAATGGCAGGAAACAACTTGTAAGCATATACACACACCCCATTCATTCAAAGGCCCATAACAGGCGTGCACTGATTTTATCCAGCAGAGAGTGTGTGTACAGTATGTGTTTGTGTCTCAGTACTGTCGGTTATTAGCCTTTTACCTGAGTCATGCTCTGGGATTTATTGTTTGCCATGCTCTACGCCTCAAGGAAAGCAACAGTTATTTATTAATAATCCTCCTGGAGGAAGGGAATGCGCTGTGCTTCAGTATCTCAACGGCAGAGCAATCTCTGGCACTGGCGGCCACATAAAAGTATTGGATTGCCATCTCCACTAAACTCAGCTGGAGAGAACGCTAATGGCTTTCTTCGCATGCTGTGTGCATGCACTCGCTTCCTGCTCTATGAATGGAGGAAAAATCTTCCTCGGCTGCACGCCTTTTCTGGCACACGGGTTTAGGGGCCAAAGGTCTAATGCTGGGTGTGTTTATTGTTATTGTTGAGGGCTTTGTATGGGTCTCCACCTTCTGAACTCTGTTGTGTTTTCCAGAAAACAGATTGTGCGCACACTTTAACTAGGCCTCACTGATAAATGCTTGTGTGAAGGATTCTTACTGGAATATCTGTCATAAATGAGAACCATTCCAAAAGGAACAAAATGGGATCAACTAACAATTCCATAAGATCTTCCTGGATAAACCAGGAGTTTTCAATTCTTAATTGATTCTTACAGTCTTATATTATATTGTGTAGAACCTGACTTGACAGCTAAAGGAAATTACGCTTGGAGGAAAAGGAGTTTTAAAATCCTGAAAGATTTAGAAAATATATATTTTTGGTGTCACATGTTTGTTTTGTGTTTCCTATATTTTCTGTAGGATCTTTTTATGCCTAGTATCCACCCAGAACAACCTAGCAACTGCATCGCAACACCTTAGCAACCACCCAGAATACCCTAGTAACCATCTATCTATCTAATATTTATTATCTATCCATCTATATATCCTTCCATCCATCTATATCCATCTATCCATCCATCCATCTAGCTATCATGTCCTAGCAACCACCCAGAACACCCTAGCAAATGCATAGCAACCACCCAGATCACTCTAGCAACTGCATCGCAACACCTTAGCAACCACCCAGAATACCCTAGTAACCATCTTGCAGCATCCTATCTATCTATCTATCTATCTATCTATCTATCTATCTATCTATCTATCTATCTATCCATCCATCCATCTAGCTATCATGTCCTAGCAACCACCCAGAACACCCTAGCAAATGCATAGCAACCACCCAGATCACCCTAGCAACTGCATAGCAACACCTAGTAACCACCCAGAAATTTCTAGCATCCATCTTTCTTCAATATCCCTGCATCCACCCCAAATACCATAGTAACTATCTTGCAGTATCTTAGCAACAGTCCAGAACAACATCATAGCAACCCTCTAGCAACCACCTTATTAATTGCATAGCCTATCCATTTATCTATCCATCTATCTATCTAAAAATAAATTTAAATAAAAGCAGGAAAGAGGATAATAATTATAAAGACAACTGGAATGATTTCTATGAATCCATCTTGTTCTCTTTTTCCTTCTCTCTTTCTCTTATATGCAGCATGTACACAAACATGCTAAAACAGCCTTTATTTGCTGTGAGACGTGGAATTGATTTCAGGACCATTTACTGCACCAGAAATTAAAGTGAAAAAGGGAAAGCTTTGGTCAGAAATCCATCTCTGCTGTGGTCTGGGTGAGATTATGTCACGTTATAAAGCCTGCAGGCGCTCGGCTGTCTGATGAATGGAGAGGAGAAAAGAGAGAGAGAGAGAGTGCGCCAAGAACAACAGAGACTCCATCACACACTCACGCTTGAGTTGATGATGCCAGACAGAGAGGGACTGGGGAGGAGAGAGAGAAAGAGAAGGGAGGAGAGGGAATAAATTATTATTCCTTAAGAAAAAAAAACATCTTGTTTTATCAAACACAGTCATGTCAAAAAGCTTAAATTAAAGTGTTTGTTTAAAGAGCCATTCATATTTTAGCATAGACAGTAATACACAACAGCCGAACACAACACAACGTACTGCGAAACATGGAAAGGCAAAACACTATAAATTTTATAGACTAAAATAGATTGTAAAACTTACATGCCAAACTTTATATTTATCTTAACTCTGGCATTTAACCTTTATCCAAGAAGGATTCAAGAAAGTGGAAAGAAAATGTTGAGTTGGGTTAAAGTTTTGCTTGTTACTTAGTAACTTCTGAGCAGCTTTATGGATAATATGGAATTGAATTTTTTTTTCACTACTTCCTTGATGACATTTTCTGTTTGTTTTAGTTTTGTTTTGTTTTTTCTTTGCGGAATGGTATTAATACAGTGATTCAAACACTGACTACATTTTTAACAAATCATCAAGAGTTTTCAATTTGTTTAATTTAGTTCAGTTAGATGATGTTTGGAACATGTTACCCCTGAGCTGAGGCTGGCCCGAGGCAGTGGAAATGAGCCAGTAATCAGAGTGTTTTCAGTTCAAGACCTAGTCGGTGGAACTAATGATCTGGATACTGGGGTTTGACTGGTTGAAATATGGCCGTCACAGACTACTGAAAAACTGCCCTTTAAAACGGTGACCTTAAAAACTATTCTTAGTCGTCTCATACACCGACTGACTCTCCAGCTCAACACAAAGTGAACATTTCTGTCCTTGGAAACTGCCGCCTTCAAAGGCTGAAAGATAAATAGGAAATTTTACAGCAGAACTGTTCCTGTTTTGTAACTTGAGGTAAACTTTATCCGCCTGTGAGACAAAAAACAAAAAGGAGGAAAGACACGATTATAAAACTGAATCATCCAGTTTCACATTCCTGTTGGCTATCTAAAATTTGAGAAGTCATCATATGTCGCCTGTACTAATGGAATTTTTTGTTTGTTTCTGTCACAGGTTACAGACAGTATAATCTCCAAACAGGCTTTACATGGTGAGTATATGATCAGTCATCATTTCTTAAAAATTGCCATTAATCACATTGACAATGCAATGCACCAGGAATAATGACACAAAAATAGACAATAACAAAACGCAATGCAGTTCAAAGAACAAGTTAAAGTCTCTTGCACAACACCAATTCAGATTTTATGATGTATTTCAATG
This sequence comes from Squalius cephalus, assembly GCF_949319135.1. NCBI lineage: Eukaryota > Metazoa > Chordata > Actinopteri > Cypriniformes > Leuciscidae > Squalius > Squalius cephalus. The sequence continues at coordinate 16,171,083 of NC_137124.1, read as the reverse complement.
TGCCGACTGTCTACTGTCTGTCTCTTTCTCAGAAGCAAGAGCCATGCCCCATTCATATAATACATCGGGGTCAAAGTTCATGACCACAGTGACACAGAGACCATCAGCCCACCTGACCCTTAGCAGCCTACCAGGTGAGTTTATATATAAACTAAATAATACATTTAAATATAACATTTAGTCTATAAAACTAATTTAACTTAAGCATTTAACCATAAAGCTTTAGGTCAAAAAGTCTATAAGCTCATGGTATCACATTTTATGTTTGTTGTGTTCAGAACAGCTTGAAAGTCTGTTAGTGTGTGTGTGATCCTCAGTCGTTTAGTGCATGATTTGCAAAGTTGAAAATGTATTTAAAAAAAGATCTGTTCAGATGTTAAAAGTCATGTAGTATATTCCAGTCAGTTCTATACATGCTTTAAATGTGCCCTTCATGTACATGACCCATCCATCCGTCCTGCTAGGCGGTGACAGAGCGTCCCTATGTCATATAAAAGCCTGGCAAACAGCTGCAAAGAAGAAACTGATTACAAAACAGCCTGAAATTGTTTAGTTATTTATAATAATATCACTAAATATCCTGTCTGTTACTTTGCAGTTTTGCTACTCGGATCAAAGTCCTATTTACTGCATGCATGCCAGGAAAAAAAAAGAGATTTACTCAGTCACGCATCTCAGAAGGAAATGAAACCGAGTCAAACCAGCTTTGTTTTTGGAGCACGAGTCATGAGTCGGATCATTATTTTTTACACGTGCAGGCATTATTCAAAAACCTGTCTGCAAAGTGCTTGATGATGGATCACGTACACGCACTACGAAAATTGCACATGCTGTTATCTTCAAAAAGCCGAAATTGTTAAATCCTTGAGAACATCTGTATTAACCGCCGTAGTGGGCTTTCCTACACATCTGTACTTCCTATGTGTTTTTCTTTATCACTTTTGTCAGAAGAACGGCCCTTTAAAAACGTTCCGAAACAGTAAATCAAAGAGCAGGTCTAGCGCGTTATTGATCTTCTTTGAGGAATGTGGCTCATTGTGTTTGAGGAACACGCCGCCTGCTCCTCCATGTCCTCTACACCTCCCTTCCTCCCCAGCCTCTTTCTCTCCGTCCTTCGATTTTTCACTCTGTCCGTGACTTCCTCTCCTGTGCAGCCATACCTTCCTGTTCTGATCTCTCCTGTACTCTTAAGACAATCCACCAATCTTTCATTCCTCCCTTTTACCTTCTGAATTATGTGCCTTGCCTTAATCAGCACCTGCTCCTTGTTTTGGAACATTTATTCGTATTTTTACTACTGAATTTTTGGGGTGTGTGGTTTTTTTAATTATTTGCTTTTCCACATGATTTATAGTATATTTAATTGTGCATGCTTATTTCCCCTATTTTAACATTGAGATTAACTTTATGTGAGTTTTAAAGGGATAGTTCACTTTGAAATTAAATTTGGGTATGTTTTAGCTTACCTCAAGGGCATCCAAGATGTAGGTGTCTTTTTTTCCGCAGTAGTTTCAATTTTGATATTTTTAGGTCAAACCGTTCTTGTCTGTCAGTCATTTCATGCAGGTCTATGGTCACGGTCTCAAAGAGCATGCACAGAGTCCAAATTAAAACAATTCCCCATCGTCCAAATTAAACAATTCCCCATCGTAAGTACACATTGATGGCCTAAGACACGAAACGAGCGGTTTGTGTGAGAAAACGAACAGTATTTATATCGTTTTTACCTCTTGTAACACAGCCACGTCCAAGTGATCTGATGGCGCGCGCGCATCCTGGTGTGTGACGTGTGCGCAGACTGGAGCATAGATATATATACACTAGATGTCGCATTGGCTACGGCATTCGTTAAGAACTGCCGTAGCCAAGGCGACATCTAGTGTATATATCTATGCACCAGTCTGCATACAGATCACTTGGACGTGGCTGTGTTACAAGAGGTAAAAACGATATAAATACTGTTCGTTTTCTCACACAAACCGCTCGTTTCGTGCCTTAGGCCATCAATGTGTACTTACGATGGGGAATTGTTTAATTTGGACGATGGGGAATTGTTTTAATTTCGACTCTGTGCATGCTCTTTGAGACAGTGTCCATAGACCTGCATCAAATGACTGACAGACAAGAACGGTTTGACCTAAAAATATAAAAATTGAAACTACTGTGGAAAAAAAGACACCTACATCTTGGATGCCCTTGAGGTAAGCTAAAACATACCAAAATTTAATTTCAAAGTGAACTATCCCTTTAAGTGACGCCAAACGTAATCTTTATAACAAATAATATTTCCTCGCCATTGACCAAATTTTCTGTAATTTATGAGACAATGCTTCCTCGCAAATTGACAGAATTTGCCGTAGTTTGTAAGAAAAGCGATAAAAGCATTGCTTTTGCACATTGCAGTCTTTGTCAAAAACATGATTTTCTTAGCTTTTTATTCAAAATGTTGCTTTTTTATTAAACTTCCTTAAAAAAGAAAGCATAAAGCTAGAATAAAAATGTTTTCGTTTTGTTTTTTTTAAAGCAGAGGCTCTGTTCTTTTTTATATATTGCATGTTCAGATATTCATTCAACAAAATATTCTGGGGGCCATGAAAATTGTTGTGAAAATGATCAAAAATCCTTTCTTTTTTTTAAAGGAATGAGTTAAATGTAATCTTTAGTGAATCTCATGGCGAACATTCAATTTTCATACTGTACATTTATAATGTAATGCCGGAAACAATTGATTTTAGTTTTTTTGGTGATTTATTTTTAATTTATTTAACCAAAACTAAATTAATTAAGTCAACTAAACAATTTTAATATCAAGAATTTATCAGTTATCAGCCATAACAAGAAAATAATTACCAGCTTTGTTTAATATCCATGCTTCCCCACATAACACACATTCATGGTTTTTAATTTCATTTATTTGTATAGCTCTTTTCACAATACATATAATTTCAAAGCAGCTTTACAGAAAATGCATGTGTCTACATTACAATTTTGAGTGATCTGCTATCAGAGGAGACTGTGTCCAAGTTATGGATTTCAGAAATGCACATATACAAATCACACAGTTAGCTAACAATGTATTAATTAAAACAATGTATTAATTAAAACAATGTATAAATTTAAGGAGCAGAAGCAATGAGCTCATTGAAGTAATGAATACATTTTCATTTCAATAGATTTCATTTTGCACGATTTATCAGTACATGTTATTCCAGAATGAAAAGGTTGGCCTTTAAAGTTGGCTAACTATTAATGTAATAAAGGTTATGTCAATAGTAGCAAGTAATTTCATTTTAGTTTGTAATGCTCACTTTTCACAATCCAGTCACTTCCCGACAGATGAAAGATCTGCCAAGCATTTTTGTTTCGTTCAGTGTTATTTTAGTATTATCTCTATACTATTATAGTATTTAAATTTTTGTTCAAGTTTTAGTAATTGTGTTATGTGCCCTGTATGTGCTTGTTATGTACTGAACATCAAAAAGTTTCACACAAAAATACATCACTTATAGAAATAAAACAGTTTGCGAATGCCGTTTCATGAAGTTACATGAGTCAAACTCCTGCCGAGTGTAGCTCCAACCAGCTCCAAAAGTTGGTTTCTAGTGATCCTGAAGACCTTGATTTGCTAGTTCTTGCATTTTTTATTATGGCTGGAGCTAAAGTTCGACAGTTTGACTCCCCTGTGCTAACCGAAAGTCCGTCTCCTGCCTTTTCCTTCAGGTGGCGCTCAGTACTCCACCCCTCAAGCAGACCTGCACCAGTCCTGCCGCCATCCTGTACGTTCCTGGGCCAACCAGAGCTTCGGCGCTCATCTACACAACATGTCACTGGCCAACGGGCGCCTTCGCGTACCCCAGGACGGCCGCTACTACCTGTACTCCCAGGTGTACTTCCGCTACCCCTCTCCCAGCGAGGGGGATCAAAACAGCGTGAGCCACCAGCTGGTCCAGTGCATCTATAAGAAAACCTCCTACCTGAGGCCGATTCAGCTTCTGAAGGGGGTGGGGACCAAATGTTGGGCTCCAGACGCCGAATACGCCCTTCACTCAGTGTACCAGGGCGGCCTGTTTGAGCTGCGAGCGGGCGACGAGGTCTTCGTGTCCGTCTCGTCTCCTACGATGGTGTACGGCGAGGACTCTTCTAGCTATTTCGGAGCTTTCCGTCTGGATCTGTAAGAGCACGTCGGAGGAACTGGATCGGGACTACATTACCCACTGGGTGGAGCGTTTTGGAGCTGCGACCCAAAGAGAAAAGACTCATTTTAATCGTTCAAATTTCCTTTCTTTAAGACTTTGAATATGTGAAGGATGCATGAATGAGAGACATTTCGGACAAGGTTATTTCTTTTATAGACAGAGGAATGTATGGATATTTCTACAAATCACATCAAAGATGTGAGTCTTTGAAACGGTAGCAAAACAATGAACAGGAGAGACAAAAGCTCACACAAAGTGAATCTGTGCCAATGGTGTGTATAGGGTTTGACGTGTGAACTCCACTCGCTCTCTTCCGCTGGAGGGGAATATTTTTGTGTACAGCGGATCTAAAACATTTTTAAAAACAGAGATATGAGAAGAGAATGATGACAGCGGGAATGTGGAGGAAAGAAAGATGAGAAGGGGAAGTATGTAGCTCTACCAGCCTCAAAGGAGCATCCTGGCAGGTTGCAGTAGTTCGGAATTCTCCCCGTCCTGTCGGACCAGCGGAGCAGCATGCCCGGACAAGAAAAGGACCTAAAAAAGTTCACACGCACACATAAACACAGAGGAATTCAGCTTGTTGTAAAGACTGCATTTGAAAACACTCATACTCCTCTGAGTATTTATGGCTTCCAAACATGCAAAACACAGCGATAAGACGAAAACACATTCGTTCGGTCTCAGACACAAATCACTTTTGCAGGTCTCCCTCTGCTGTCTGGTCCGGGGTGCAGGAGGAAGTACTGTCAGGGAGAGACACGTGCTCCCCAGCTCACGTGGTCCCGGCCACACGAAAGGTTAAATAAACACTACGATACACGGTTTGTTGAAATGTCGCTCCCATATAATGTTTTGTTTTTTTCTAGTGCTGCACACACATAAAAAACACTTTTCTGATAAGTGGCGCTTCATACTTGTACATCCATCTCTTTCTTTATGTGGTTGGTTGGTTCAACCTGTGTATATAATGTATTTAATTCAGAATCATGAGGTTTGGAATTGAATGTATGAGCGCTGTGATGTCGCATGAAAATCCCACAAAACGAGCCTCCCGCGGAAAACGGAAAAGCCGCGGCGCTCTCAAAATGAAACGGCGCTGTGAATCTTGATACGAGCCTGTTTTTTCGAAGGAGGAGTGGGTGGGGGTAATTACTTTCCACTGTAAATGATCAAGTGCTGTCACAATGGTGTTTCTGAGAGCAAGCACAAACACTCGCTTGGGTTTCACTGTAAACCACAAATGTGTTTTCTTCTCTCTGGACTCTGCCCCAGTTTTTACTGATAAAGTGAGTGAGGAAAAGGGCCCCTGCCAAGACAGTGCCTTAAATCACATTATACAGCGAGAGCGATCGAGGCAAGACTCTCTGTGGCATTTAGCCACGGACATAATACTAGTTATACTACACATTACAAAACTTTACTGACCCTTATCAGCAATTTGTCTGGATTCAGAAACTCGGACGTTGATTTAATCCAGAGGTGGAGTATTCTTCGGCAGGTTAATGCTTTTGGCGCAAGTGCATTTCTATTGACTGGTATAATGTGCCGCAATGCCAAAATGTCCCCATACAGGGTGCCTTTTTAGGTCTAGCGAATGTGACGTCAGATACCACTAGGTTTTGTATGTGTAAAAGTGCCTTTAGGTTGTCGTTATGCACTGATCTGAGAACACTTTCAATTTAAACACTAACTTCTATCATGTGAAGGGAGGTTCAAAGCGTTTTAGATCAGTGTTGAAGTCATATATGACCTCATCAATGCTTAGAACCCATCATTAACCACATCATTTCGCAGCACAGTGAGACCTAATGAAAAACTGTCATCATTTACTCTCATGTCCTTCCAAACCAGTATGACAAAGATGATCTGGGGTTTTTTGTATGTTTGTTTGTTTTTTGTACAATGAAAGTTAGTAGGATAATGAACAACATCCGACTGCCTTGACTTTCATTGTTTAGAAAAAAACTTTTGTGTTCTGCAGAAGAAAGAAAGTCATACAGGTTTGGAACAAATTGAAGGGAGAGTAAATTAAATCATTTTCCCCAGTGGAGTCTGGATAATCCCACTGATTCGCACTAACTGAGCTTATTATCCCAGTCAATCTGCTCCGGCCCGTCCAGGGTCTTGTGTGAGTGTGCACATGTGTAAACAAGTTGAAATATGTACCTATCTGTACAACATGGAGGTCGTAGTGGGGTGAGGGGCGGCCAGGAAAAAGAAATATGGCTGAATTCCATCGGATCTAGACGGATTACTGCAGGACTTGCCCTCTGAACCACGAAGAACCACAATGTGAACACAGAAGACAAATATATGTTAGGTGCGTATATACGTGAGTGTGTTTTTTAATGAATTGCTTGACTGGTCTCTAAAACAGTGGATATGATGGTTTGCATACTATAAATCTCACGGAGTTCTGCGGAGACTTTATGGGACTGCTGTGAAAAACTTAAGCGGGGCAGAACACCGTGAAATCCAGTGAGCAACATGAACTGTCAATTAAAAACAAAAAGACTATTGTGTTTCCTTTTCCAGCGAGAGTTGTTTTTTTTCTTTTCTTTTTTTTTTCTTGGGATTGTTAAATTCTCTGATCACCGATCTGTGGGACTGTTTTCCATTTAAAGAAAGACGTTATGCACTGTTTACCAATGTTGCGTCTCCATCTTGGTAAGAATGTACTGATATCTCTCACGCTCTCCATCTTTATTGTATAATTTTACAATGTCTGATCTGTGTCGTAAAAAAAGAAGTTCAAGGTGTCATTTTCAACAATTAAAGTGCCTTTTTGAATCATGAGTCACCGTTTGATAATCTCTTTAGTTTGTGCATTTTTGCCTATGCTGATGACTTCCAGCAGGAATTCTACACCATTTGTTTTCTTTTTCTTTTGCCAAACTTGCATACAATACCACAACCTACCCACCCACACACCCAGGACACACATGGTTCTCTTACACAAAAGATGATTTCACACACACACAAATGTTTGTTTTTCTATCATGCTGGGGACTTCCCATTGATTCCTATTGTTTTATACACTTTAAATCTTTTTTTATTTCTTTATACTCTTTTTTTTTTATTATTATTATTAAAATCTGGGAAGATTTTAATTAGATTTAGATTTTATTAATGCTATTCTATTTATTCAAGCAGCACTGTTTTCAACATCGATGATAATAAGAAATGTTCTTTGAGAAACATTTGCTTTAATATGCTTTACATTTTAATGCCTCATAAGAAAAATTATTTTAAAAAAATTATTTATTTTACTTATGAACAGGGCATAGGAAAGATCTGAAAAGTTGTTGGGCACATTACAAACAATACCAGAACAAGAATATCTCAAGAATAAGTGGGTGCTAACAATATTAGGATCTCCAGTAATTAATAATACATTAGTTTGATTGACCGTTGCAATTGGCAGAGGTTTCTGTCATTTTACATGACCAGTTTTTCCTCATTCTGACTTTTTTTTCTCCCTCTTTTTTTTTTTTTTTTTTTGAAGCTCTTAAATTATAATGCCAGATCTATATAATGACCGCTGGTCCTCTGCTTATGAAGCATTTTTACCTTTGATGACATTCCTAAAGGGATGTTTTGTTAGACAAAAAACCCACATAAGTGTATAGTCTACACTTAAAGCCAAGTTTAAGATCACTCCCCAGCTCTCTGTTCTCGTAAGTCTTCAAGACAACCAGCTATGAGTCACCGTCATTCTCACTTCTGCTTGGGATCCCAGTGTCACACAATCTCAAAAACAAAACACACTCAGAGGCCACACACACTTACACACCATTTGACTAATGCAGTGTTGACCACACACCAGTCTATTCAGTTTTAGATGTGGCCACACACACACTGTCAGAAACACACACACTTAAGACAACCCGCCCTGAGCACCCAGACTGCCCTTGTTTCTGCCTGCACAAATATACCCTCACTTCATCACACATTCCCCTTGCCAGCACTCCCTAGCAATCTGTCACTCATATGTGTCATCGTTAAAGCTTTTCTGACATTCATTAAGACCACCAGGCATTCCTATTCACAAACCTAAGTTTGTCCTCCCCAATTCTTAGAATCCTCCAGAACACTCTGGAATGTCACAGGAATCGCATCCAGGCACTGTCCGAATCATTCAACATCTCAGCACACACACACACAGGCCTCAATTGTCTCATTCATTTGTGCAGGGCCTGGAAGAGTAAACACAAATAAACAAATGGGACAGTTGGCACGAAGGGAGCAGCGGCGGGGCTGGAGATCAGCTGGATCATCTCTCTTCTGTGAGACCAAGAAGCTCCGCAATCATCCTGTCGATATTAGTCTCCTCTCCTGTCTGAGGCAGAGAAAGTACGCCAGTTTGTGATCACTTAGACATTAACAAGCTAGATCTCTAGACATGAGAATGAACCTCATTGGTTCTTGCTGAAGCTCAATCGTGCTGCGTAACACAAGAATGAACCTCATTGGTTCTTGCTGAAGCTCAAACGTGCTGCGTAACACAAGAATGAACCTCATTGGTTCTTGCTGAAGCTCAATCGTGCTGCGTAACACAAGAATGAACCTCATTGGTTTGCTGAAGCTCAAACATGTTGCGTAACAAGAATGAACCTCATTGGTTCTTGCTGAAGCTCAAACGTGCTGCGTAACACAAGAATGAACCTCATTGGTTCTTACTGAAGCTCAATCGTGCTGCGTAACACAAGAATGAACCTCATTGGTTCTTGCTGAAGCTCAAACGTGCTGCGTAAACAAGAATGAACCTCATTGGTTTGCTGAAGCTCAAACGTGCTGCGTAACACGAGAATGAACCTCATTGGTTTGCTGAAGCTCAAACGTGCTGCGTAACACGAGAATGAACCTCATTGGTTCTTGCTGAAGCTCAAACGTGCTGCGTAACAAGAATGAACCTCATTGGTTCTTGCAGAAGCTCAAACGTGCTGCGTAACACGAGAATGAACCTCATTGGTTCTTGCTGAAGCTCAAACGTGCTGCGTAACACGAGAATGAACCTCATTGGTTCTTGCTGAAGCTCAAACGTGCTGCGTAACACGAGAATGAACCTCATTGGTTCTTGCTGAAGCTCAAACGTGCTGCGTAACACGAGAATGAACCTCATTGGTTCTTGCAGAAGCTCAAACGTGCTGCGTAACACGAGAATGAACCTCATTGGTTTGCTGAAGCTCAAACGTGCTGCGTAACACGAGAATGAACCTCATTGGTTTGCTGAAGCTCAAACGTGCTGCGTAACAAGAATGAACCTCATTGGTTCTTGCTGAAGCTCAAACGTGCTGCGTAACACGAGAATGAACCTCATTGGTTCTTGCTGAAGCTCAAACGTGCTGCGTAACACGAGAATGAACCTCATTGGTTCTTGCTGAAGCTCAATCGTGCTGCGTAACACGAGAATGAACCTCATTGGTTCTTGCAGAAGCTCAAACGTGCTGCGTAACACGAGAATGAACCTCATTGGTTTGCTGAAGCTCAAACGTGCTGCGTAACAAGAATGAACCTCATTGGTTCTTGCTGAAGCTCAAACGTGCTGCGTAACAAGAATTAACCTCATTGGTTCTTGCTGAAGCTCAAACGTGCTGCGTAACACGAGAATGAACCTCATTGGTTCTTGCTGAAGCTCAAACATGTTGCGTAACAAGAATGAACCTCATTGGTTCTTGCTGAAGCTCAAACATGTTGCGTAACAAGAATGAACCTCATTGGTTCTTGCTGAAGCTCAAACGTGCTGCGTAACACAAGAATGAACCTCATTGGTTCTTGCTGAAGCTCAAACGTGCTGCGTAACACAAGAATGAACCTCATTGGTTCTTGCTGAAGCTCAAACGTGCTGCGTAACAAGAATGAACCTCATTGGTTTGCTGAAGCTCAAACGTGCTGCGTAACACGAGAATGAACCTCATTGATTCTCGCACATCAAGTGAACATGCTTGAGCTTCCATTTACCACAACTGATGTTTGAGTTGATTAATTTTTATATGTGAATAAAGTGCCTATTTTATATGTGAATAAAAAGCCTAAATGCCTACATTTTTAAAACACTTTAAATAATTTAAAGTGTTTGGGGCACATAAAGCATATAAAGTCTCTTCAGAAAATTTTGGACTAAACCGTTCAATTCATATTGGATTAGTTTTACAATCTCTTTATGAACGTTTTGAAGTGTCAAAGTGTCAGTTGCGTAACTGTCAATGGAGGGACAGAAAGCTCTCAGATTTCATCAAAAAGATCTTCATTTGTGTTCGAAGATGAACGGAGGTTTTACGGGTTTGGAACTACATGAGGGTGAGTAATGAATGACAGAATTTTTGGGTGAACTTTCCCTTTAACAATTTAAATCACAAATTCCACCTATTTGCCCTTGCCAATCACGGCCTCCTAATAATCCCCATCCACTGAAATGGCTCTATCACTCTCTCTCCTCTCCTCCTATAGCTGGTGTGTGGTGAGCGTTGTTCTGTGGCTGCCGTCGCATCATCCAATTGGCTGCTGCACACTGGTAGTGGTTGAGGAGAGATCCCCTTATATTATTGTAAAACGCTTTGGGTGTACAGTAGTACATATGAAAGCGCTATATAAATGCCTCATTCATTCATTCACTCAAATTACTGGTCAGGAAATAAGCAAAAATTGCACAAATACTGTAGATAAAGTAACATACCTTTCCCAACTTGCAGACCGCTTTTTACAGGAGGAAGAGTCAGTGTTGTTCCTCGGTCCTCACAATGTTGATGGCTTCAAACAGTTCATGAGTAGTTGAAAAATATCTCCCAGTTAAAGTTTAAAGTGAGACCAAATATTCACTATAGGGTTCAAATCTGGACTCTGACCAAGCAGAAACATGAGCCTGATGGACTTGTTCTCAAGGCACTTCTTTGTTGTCTTTGCAATTTGGGCAGGAAAATAACATTTGATCATTCCTCTTTAGATAACAACTTTTTATAGGAAGCAAGCCATTCTGCAATATTCTTCTGTACTCCAAAGCATTAAATGACTTTTCACAGTGAAGTCAATACCAGCAGCAAAGAGACTCCCCACACATAACAGCTCTTCCTCCATGCTTCACTGTAGTAGAGATGCATTTATTGTTATATTTCTCAGCAAATTTTCGAAGACACCGCTCTGGAGCATCACCAAGCAACTAGTGTTTCATTGCGATTCATCACTCCACACACAGCTTCCCATTTTCTGCCAAAAACTTAATTCTGTCTTTGAGGTTTTTCTGAGACAGCAATGGCTTTTTAAGTAGGGCATTTCCTTAAATTTCCTGACCAATAATTTGTGGTTAAGACAATTAAAAGCTTAATGTTTGTGCCATTTTGGACTCTCCCCTTTTTCTTTCTTTCTTTCTTTTTTTTTTGCCCTGGAGTGTAATCAGTGTATTTGCATAGACGTTTGGTCTTACATTATGAGATATAAAGCTGTAATTGTGCGATATAAAGTCACAGTTACCTTTTTATTTATTTTATTCAGATGTGGAAACATGCTTCCATACATTACTCATCTCAAAGCATGGCATAAGTAATGTTCTTCTAACGTCAAGTCCGTAAGATATTCGTCTCAGCAAACACTATCAATAAAGGAAAATGAACCTAAAATGAAGATTTATAAGGGTGTGTTTCATTCAAAGATCCATGTAAAATGATCCTCTAAATCATCTGAATACAAAAAGTTGCCCTAGACGGATCATTTCACATTGTTGCTACTTCAAGAAGCATTTGTGTTTTTTCAAACGAAAAGACTCCTTGTAATAAAGCTACAAAATAATAGTTATTAAAATGTTGGCCTTCAAAAGATGTGAGACAGTCAAAAATCAGAAGTGGAATCAAATAAGACTCGCCCCAAAATCCTGTGGTGTTTTAAGAGACCCTCAGCAATTTCCTTGAAATACCACATGAACCAGTGTGGGTCTGTTTCTACAGCCACCAGAGCAATTTGGGATTTTAGGTAATAAAAATGCTCATATTTCTGGAATTTTAATTCCAGAAGTCTTTATGGAAGATAAACCAAAAATAAATAAATAATATTAATAATTGAGGCCACAAGCGATTCTTTACATAGCTGAAGTATAAACACATGCTCTTTGACCTCCAGAATGAATGCAGTCTGCATGGAATGCATCATTCAGATTTATTCAACTGGACAAAAGTTCATTTAACAATATGATATAATCACAGTCACATACAAATACTGCAATATATTTTTTGTTGTGGAAAATAAATACATATTAAAGTTAACATATCATCAATAAAAAGACAAATACATCATCTCGGAGGAGTGCTTTGGAATAAATCATGCATAATTATTTTCCTTCCAAACAATTTGGTAATAACCGTATTGCCTTTTTGGCGAGAAAAATCACAGGTTTCTTCGGATCTACATCGTAAACATGCTCACTGACGCCTGTAAAAGCAGTTTACTCAGGTTTAGCATTTGTCCTCGGCCCTAAACTGTCTATTTGCGTAGAAAAAGGCAGACACATTCTCAAGGAGACGCAAGCTAAACAGCTGTTTACTTGCTGCTTGTTTGCCTTCCTGACTTAGTTAAAGCCCACGTTCTGTAGATAAGAACATAGGAGGTTCTGTTTTACATTAGAACATTTCATTTGGTCCCGGTTTTGGCCCAGCTCCATTTGCACCAATCGAGTGTTGGGTTACAGCGCAAAGAGGCTAAGCACCCACCCGGATTGCAGGAATGAGTGGAAGACCTTCGTGCCAAGTCTCTCCAATAACCCCTCGTGTGACACAGAGGAGACCTTTGTGAAACGATCCTTGCGCTGACCAGTGAACACTGTTTAATTAACCTTTTCTCCTCTCCCTCCTCCCATATTCCCATGTTTTCCTAGGGAGGCAAAAAAGAAAGGCATAATCTCTACTTCCAACACCCTTACGGTCCCCCACACAAACACACACACACACACCTTTTCTTTCAGTAAGCAGAGCACAAGAATTCCTTTTTCCCTCCCGCTCTATTATAACATTGCAGAATCGCCCGTTGTTTAAAGACTGGACCGGAAATTGTCTTTCTAAGAGTGGAAGGCGGTCGGGGCTGCGTGACGGTGCTTGAGGGAAGCGGTCGGGGGACATCCTGGCGACCGGGAGCCCAGACGAGCAGGAGCGAATGGGAACAATAGCCCTCCACGACCTCCACACCCCGAATCAAACTCCCGGGAATTACGGCTTGCAGGGAAAGAGAGCGTTTAGAACAGGCATGAAAAGAGTTGAATACCTTTAATAGGCCATAAAAATCTCAAATGCCAATGCAGGGGGGGAAAAAAAATTGACTTGAACTGGAGGGTGGAGTTTTTCAAATGCACCGAGACGAAAGTCGAGCGAGTATGCCAAGGAAGAGGACTATAGTATGAGTTTAGCCCTTTCGTGACAGGGAGGATCTCGTTATGTCATGATCAGATCCTCGCAGCCAAACAAGGGAGGTGCCGAGAGATGCTTTGCTGAGGTTGTCTGAGGACGACAGCGTGGTTACATGGGATGATGGACGGAGGAGTGGATTCACATCTCCAAAGACTGTATGTAAGGGTCCAGGTGCTCAATATGAGCATAAGCATAAAGATGTTGGGGGAATGTAGAGTCCCGAAGGTAATGACATGAGAGAATGCCGCAACACACCCAGTGAGCAAACCGGGCCAACGGTCAATCAGATGGTGCACAATATCCAGAAGGAACAATCTATGAGATTGTGAGTGCCTCCTGGTGGTGCAGATTGGGAATTGCAGCTTGGTTCATTTGGAAAGCTGAGTGGAAATTGGTTGTTTGGCAGCCACTACAAACATTTTGGAAAACTTAAGCCAATGGTAAGACTGAATTGTTGGGAGTAAGAAAGAGGGCAAGAGAGACAGAAACAGAAAGACGGAGGAAGAATCAGGGCACTTCAACCCAATGTGAAGTATTGAAAGCATCGTTGAATTCTCATCATTTACTCGCCCTTGTGTTGTTCCAAATCTGTACCACTTACTCTCTTCTGTGGGTCACAAAAGATGATAATTTGAAGAATGTTGGTGAAATTTGTATTGCCATTGTCTCATTGTATGGACAAAAAAAATTCTCAAAATGTCATATGTTCCAGAAGAGAGTCATACAGGTATAGAATGTCACATTGGTTGAGTAAATTATGACAGAATTTTTAATTTTTTGGGTGAACCATCCCTTTAGACACGTTCTGTCATAAAATCAACATCTGCTTCTCTCCAGTTGAAGTCGAACATACATTTAAACTTTAAAAGAGTGGCACATGATCTTCAAAACCTGTCGCAAAGTCTTCAGAGTAACTAATGGAGGAACGGCACTACTGTGGCCATTTTGTTAGTATGTATAAGTGAGAGAGAATAAGGGTGCCTTTTCAACATGATACACCAAATCTCACTGAATTTCTACAAAAGACAGCACATCTTCCCACAGGGATCATTCGACGCACGCAGGTTCAGACAAGACAACCTCAACGCACGTTTCCCGGATCATTTCAGGAATGTTCTCACCCTTCTGAAGTTCCTTTCGAGGTCAGACGTCACTCCAGGGAATGAAAACCCTGCTAAAAAAATACCTTAAACTACTGGTCTTGGCTGGTTAAGGTCTCAACTATTGGTCGGGTAAATGTCAAAACCCCTCAAAACCAGCAACTCAGACCAGCCTAAAACTAACAACCATCTTAACCTAGTTTAAGCTGCTTTTTTAGTAGAGTAAAGCACCATAAATTAATTAAAAGCTCGAAAAGAAGTCACCCTAAATTTGAAAAGACGTGTTGGCAGGAAAAGCATTTGGTCCACATACAGAAAGTCCTAATGGCAACCATTCAGATCAGGACTGAAATGAGGTTCACAGGTGTGAGAACAGCATTTGTCAAATTAATGTCTCTGTAGCCTCCGGACAGGCTAAATGACAGCTCCTGTCTGAACAGGTCCAGTTCTGGAGCAGCAAAAAGCTGCCTTAGGCCAATCTCACACCACTCTATAATAGCAGTACCTCCGTGACACACACAGTCCAACCACCACCATTATCATCAACATCATCACCGTCCTCACAGGATGATTCAGTGTGCGAGTGGGAGTGTGCAGGAGTGTGTCCTGAGAGTCTTCAGTTGAAGAGGATAGAATCCGGGTCTCTGTTGGCCATCTGCGCCATGTGTTTAAGAACATCTTTTTTAGTGATGATTCCCAGCATACGCCTAAAAGGGCGACAGAAAAGAGAGTCAGAAAAAAGGATTCTTGTTTTTAATTAATACAAATCACTGATCTGTCAAGTCAGAAAATTATTGGACAGATGGTCCTAGTTAGCATATGTATGAGAGAGACTGTTTGCATAAAATTTCAAGGCCATGTGTACTAGTGTGTGCATGTGTTTTAAGTCTACTCTCTTTTTATATGATGTAATTTCCTTTTATTGTTCTAGATAGACTTGAAGGGTGGATCATAGCGACTGAGAAAGACCAACAGCCACGTTGATCTACTCAACATCGGGAGCTGATTAACATACGCACACACACACTTTAAAAGGCAAAACAACTGCAACTAGAATCAGCTTCAGCTGTTTTGAACAAACATGGCTCTTATAAGAAAGGACCTTTGTGGAAACAAAAGAACAGACACTCAATATGGTCTTTTAGAAGACAAAAACATACGGATGAAAATGTCCCATCTCAGAGGTGCTGAGATCATTTTATTCAATCAGTGCTAAACTGGATATTTACAGTGTGAATAGCGCTATACAATTAAATTGAACCAAGAAATACAATGCATATTGTTTCAAAGCAGTTAGTGAGCGAAAGTGGTGAGGAAAAACTCCCCAAGATGTTTATGTAGTAGTGAATGCAAAAGAAATCTTGGGAGGAACAAAGACTCAGCAGGGGAAGCCCTCTTGCTTGGGTTGGCGTATATTTAAACAAAGTATATTTTAATAAACAGTCTAAACTGCAACGTGGAGACAACAGATCTGTTCCCAAACCTAGTGAGCTAACTTTTGACACTGCAAAACACAGCAAGGCAGCATTCAAACTGAGGCAGAACCTAATAAATGACTGATGTGAAATGCTCAACACCTAACTCTATTGGGATCAATAGTGAGTCAACTCTCCCATATTTGTATGATATTAGCATGTTGCTAAGATTACCTATTTAAGCTAATCTAACCAATTTCCTATTATGACAAAGCTGCTCAAATGCTGCAACTATGTTTTCAGAGTTTCCATTTTTTATTACCACTTAATTCAAATAACTTTTCTAGTCATTTGTGATAGTTTTTTACTCGCAGCAATTTCTCAGAAATTTCGACCCAAACGCTTGATATAACTATAAAAATGTACATTCATTCATTATATAAATTTCCATGATTATAAGTTTTAAAAAATTTACATGACTTTTCCAGGTCTATAAAATCACAATTCTTTCATATATCCAGGTTTTCCAAAACCATGGGGGCCCTCTTAAATAAAAATGAGTTGTTGAGAGAACAAATTAAAAAAGCTTATTAAAGCTTGCCTTGTCTTAGCTAATCTTGAGGCCCCCTGGAAATGTGCTGAGGCCCTCTAGTGGGACACGGCCCCCTGGTTGAGAACCACTGACCTATATACTTTTCAGTATGTAATACAATTTAAGTATTAACATTATCAACATTTCTCTCAACTCTTGTCCAGCATTTTGAAAGGATTTTACAGCTTACCTCTTCTTAAGGCATTCTAGGGTTGCCTTATCTGACTGTGATGCTCAGCGTTTGGCCAAATGTTAAATGTATCTTAGAATGTTGCATAGAGTTGCTGCCACAGATGTTGCCTTTAAATGTTAGGTAGCTCAAGCTCACTAGATTTTGGAACAGAGCTAATGTGCGACTTTAAGGGTGAGATTAACATATTTCAATGTGACTTGCATTTATATAGTTGTAAATGAGACATTAACACTAAAATGCTGTTTATTTCAATTTGGTTCAGTTGACTCTAGTTGGAGATGCAACAAAAAAAAATGTATAGCCTCATTCTCCTTCTCATGGGAATAAACAAATATCTACTACACGCATATCTCATCGACTTCTTTTAACGGATCACACAGACTCACCCGTTCTGAGTGACGAGGCACTGCCGCAGGCCGAGCTTGCGGAAGATGTCCACCACGATTTCCATGGGTGTGTGCACAGTGACCGTGAAGGGGCTAAGATCCAAGATGCTGTGCAGTTTGACAGCAGGAGGAGTGTTGGGTGACGCGGGCAGATCACATTCACTGAACAGGACGGCAGACACGCTGACCACACCTTCCTGATGCCGACGTGCATTTTCTGAGATGATTGAGTGAAAGTTATGCAGGAAAGAGACAATAAACAAGAAAATTAGCTAGAAACGCAACACTAATCTATCGGTTACAACAACTGCAAATTAGCAAAACGTCTGTTGCAGCCCACGGACCATCATACTTGCACACAAGAACTGGCTGAAATCACTGCTTCCAATCTAATTGGCTGGCTGCTCTAAAATGTCTTGGAATAAGGGTACAAAGGTTTTTAATCAGTCAGGCAAGAAACAAAGTTGCGCTTACAAGGCGCCAGGCTGACAAAATCTTTGTGCTATCAACTCTTTGACAGAGATTCAAGAGTTTGGTTTGGGACACTTAGTAGCAAGAAAATGAGATATCCTCAGGCACAACTTGATCTCACAAAACTTCAGAAAAATATACAAAAACTGCTTTCAGACTGTGGTTGGTTGCGTCAGTCGGCTGGTTTTGAAAGACTCCTACAGTCAAACTGATGTCATATATTTGTTTAATCTACCGTTCAAATGTTTGGGATCGATTTCTCTTTATGCTCAGCAAGGCTGCATTTATTTGATTAAGAGGTACAATACTGTTAAATATCATTACAATTTAAAATGACTGTTTTCAATTTAAATTTATTTAAAAGGGATAGGTCACCCAAAAATCTAAATTCTGTAATTAATTACTCACCCTCATGTCATTCCAAACCCGTAGTTCATCTTCAGAAAATAAATGAAGATCTTTTTGATGAAATCTGAGAGCTTTCTGTCCCTCCATTGACAGTTACGCAACTACCACTTTGACACTTTAAAAAGAGATTATAAAACTAATCCTTGTAAATTGAGCGGTTTAGTCCACATTTTCTGAAGAGACACGATCGCTTTATATGATGAACAGATTAAATTTAGGCTTTTATTCACATTTGAACATTGATCAGTGAACATAAACAGAAGCCTAACCTTGATATGCGAGAACAAACCTCATTGGTTCTTGCTGAAGCTCAAACGTGCTAAGAATGATCCTCACTGGCATGTTTGTGCTGTGTAACAAGAATGAACCTCATTGGTTCTTGCAGAAGCTCAAACGTGCTGCGTAACACGAGAATGAACCTCATTGGTTCTCGAACGTCAAGCGAACTTGTTTGAGCTTCCGTTTACCACAACTGATATGAGAGTTGATGATTTTTTTTTTTTATCATTTTAATATGCTGATTTGGTGCTCAAGAAAATTTATTATAATGATCAATGATGAAAACAGTTTTTGTAACAATGTAAAAAATCTTTACTGTCATTTTTGACAAATTTCATGCATCCTTGTTGAATAAAAATATTATTGATCGCAAACTTTTGAACGGGACTATGTACAGTATATACATGTATATATAAATAAATAGTGTAAATATGTGGAGCACCGATAAAAACAAATACTCACCTAAAGATATGACCAGATCCCTCCTCAACACAAAGCCCACCAATCTCTGAGTCTGTTGTGAGATCACCACAGGAAAGCCACTGTAGGTGGTGTCTACGATGAGTCTCTCTACCTCCTCCACAGTCATGCTGCTCTGCGTCAGCACAGACAGCGGTGGGCCGCTCCGCCGTGGTCGCATCACATCCGTGGCAAGAGTCTTGTGGCGGAATTCCTCTTTGGCTTCCAGGAAGGGGTAACCGTTGAGACGGATGTGGGCCTCGTAAATGCCCTCACGACCCAGAGCGTCTGCGACCCATTTGCTGGTCATGGCAGCAGCCATGAGAGGCACAATGTACTCTAAACCTCCAGTCAGCTCAAACATAATGACCACCAGAGATACTGTCATACGGGTCACACCACCTAGAGTGGGAAAAATATATCTTTTTAATACAGATATAAACCACTAAACACAAATATGAACAACAGTAATATTGAAGATAGCCTTGGCAAGCACCAATAATTAGGGTGTATAAAGGAAATAGTTCATTAAAAGTCAATGACTAAGCAAGGTCAAGCCATGCTCCTGAAAGCCAACATGAAATGCTTCTGCATGGAGGACTGCACAAGGCAATTAGGTTGTTACTGCAAAGTGAAAAATAAATCATCTGGAAAATGAATCTTCAGTAAATTTTTCACAGAGATGGAGCTAAATCACCCCTCACCCAGACAGGCTGCTGCGCCCACCATGGCGTACAGGCCCGGCGTGATGCAGTCCGTCCCAGGAGAGCACCAGCCTCTGAAAACATTCCAGTCATGGTGGTAGATGGCCAGCTGCTCCATGCCCACACCAAGAAGCCTGCCTGCTATAGCCCCCACCGCCATACTGGGGATGAAAAGACCGGATGGCACCTAGAGAGGAACAAAGAGCAAGACAAAAGAAATAGATAAAGATGTCAGAACTTACATGTTATGCAAGCAGTGATTTGACAACTTCTTAAGAAGGTTTGAAGGTTTTATTGTGACTAGGGTTGAATCAATACCACATTTTTGGCTTTGTTATGACACCAGTACTTCGGAATCGATACCCTAGGTAACAAATCGCCTCAGGTGATTAATTTATATAGGCAATGTAACCAAGGAAAACTAAATAATGTGTAATTGTTGAGTCCAAATTTATTTGGATGACATTTGAAATGAAATCTCATTAAAATGTTGACATTTCTGACATAATAATTACTATTATTCTGTGAAAAAAAATGCCTGCCAAACTAACTTGTAGTCATGTGACAAGAAAAACTTAAATTGTATGTAAATTTCTGATTTGAAGTGTGATTCTGAAGTGTTTGGCTATTATTATATTGTATAGATAATTTGGCCCTTTTTGGCCCGATTTTGCGGTTGAGGAATAAAACTGCAATTAACTCATGGAGGACATTTTTGTCTTTTTCAGGGTTTTTTTATTATTACTTTTTTTATATATATAAATTTTGCCTGTGTTAATGCCAACTGCATACATTTTGGCACAAGTGTGCATTTATATTGGAATTTTACTATTTCTCATTTACTTTAATAAATCTATTTTACACTAGGTAGGTACACAAAATAGTTAGACTTAGGACCTTAAGGACAAAAATGTCCTGATTGAAACTGCAATTTTTTAATCCCAGGAACATTTAATTAAAATTATACAGTCTTTGTCTGTATTTCTGTTATCCGCTTCAGCATATTTTAGAGCCAATTGGATAAATTATGCAGCTATAATTGTGTGGGTGTGATGGTATGATTGTCAGAGTGTGCAATGGACGTACTAAAAAATTGTGTGTGTGCATTTGGGATCTAATGGAAAAAGTTTTGTACTGCACCCAAACAACATCTTAATGAAAGCTCTTTTCTTTTTCTTTTTTTTTAAGATATCAACCTAAAAAAGATCTATAGATGTATACACACACACACACACACACACACACACACACACACACACACACACACACACACACACACACACACACAAAAACATCCATATACTCGTTAAGCAGTTTACTCTCAGAACTGAACTGAGACTAGAGTTTGTTTAGCAGTCAAAACACATCTAAGTCTGTTACCTTCATGCCAAATGTAGCCACAGTGATCAACATCTTAAAGACCAGTGCAAGAGCAAGCAGCAACATAGCCGTATAGAGCTTTGGCCCCGCCGGGCGATTCGCCAGACCGTTAGTGACAGTAACATTAGCACTTCCTGTTCTGCTTCCACTGTAGTCGCAGATTCTCGACGAGTCCAGCAGACTACAGTCGTTGAACAGCTCGGAGATCAGTTGGCTGCCACTCATTCGACTGTACTCATTCGGGAACGCTAGCAAAGCTGTGATCAGGGTGACCAACAGAACCTCTAGGACAGGGTAGTGCCCAAGGCAGGTGTTCTTTCGGAGGCGGCACCAGGCGATGTTAGCACGAATGAAGAAAGCCCCCCAAAGGCCACCAAAGATGCCCAGAAATATGAAAGGTATGAGTTCTAGAAAATGCCAGGGAGTGTGGAATTCCACATAGAAAAGGACCAGACGGCTGTTGCCGAAGGGGTTAATGGAGCGAAGGGTGAACGCAGCAACCAGAGCAGCGAAGAACGAACGCCACAGAGTCTTCAGAGGGAAGTAGTAGCTGACCTGAAAAAGACAATGTGAGAGACATTTGTCACTGTCAGGTGTTAGAACAACATTCAGCAGATGTTTTCAACACAGATAATAATACATTCTATGTTTGTATTTTATTTTTATTTTCTTGAAGTCTACCAGGGGTGGGTTATAGATTTGTACAGTAGCTTTTTGATTTGTATTTTTTTGTTTCTTGACTTTAAAAAAGAAAACTCAATAAACAGTTGTTAACAAAAAAAAACATAGATGATAATAGACCAGTTGGGAGCAGACACCACAGTTATGCCATTTGTAGCTGCGCGCACATTGTGGTGGCAGAAAACAGTGGTAACAAGTGGAGGAAAACGTGCAAAATCCAAGGAATAAGAGAAAAACATTGTCTTGTGCCTCTGGATGTCACAATCGGAATGCAAGTAAAGATGGCTTTCTTTTTTTTTTAATATACTGTCGTCGAAGACGCCCTTTGAAGCCGGACGCAGACATTTATGGTTGCAAGCCATTAAACGGACAGACTCGACTGATGAAACCTGCGATGATCAATCTACTATTAAAGCATCAATTTGATGTAAATAATAGGTCTACATTATATTCACATAGGCAGTTCATTGGGGACATTAGCCGTACAGTTACAGCATAAAATAATATTCAAACCAATAACATTTAAACCTATAACATTTTTCTCTCACAATTCTGACTTTTTTCTTGGCAGTTTAAATCCCAATTCGGAGGGGGGGGATTTCTTTTCAGAACTGAGATATCTCCGAATTTTGAGATATAAACTCGAAATTACCCCCCTTTTTTTTACCTATTATTCTTTTATATAAACCTGTCATTTCCTGCCACCAGGTGGGCTCCGCCCACAAAACACATCATCGCTGTTTTTAAACACCCAAATTGTCTATAAAAATGTTTCTTGAGCGTCAAATCATCATATTACAATAATTTCTGAAAGATCATGTGATGCTGTAGACTGGAACAATGGCTGCTAAAAATTCAGCTCTGCCATTTGAGGAATTATATATTTCAAAATGTATTGACAGAAAACATTTATTTTAAATTGTAATAATATTTCACAACATTACTGTTTTTGCTGCATTTTGAACAAATAAATGCAGCCTAGACTTCTTTCAAAAACATTTAAAATCTTGTGTACATGTGAATTTGCTCTTTTTAGGATGTTTATCAGATATTTGTGTCAATAGCGTGACTTTGTTTTTTTCTCTTTCTTTCAAGAATGCATTAAAAATGTAATACATCCGGAGAGTCAAATGACAAGAATACATTTAAGATATGTCTATGTTTTAAATTACCTGAAATTTAAACTTCTTCTTCTCACAAAAATTGATTTTAACCATATAAATAACAGTGAAACAGTTTTATTTTATAGTATTATTAATTTCTGAAAATGTTTTGTTGACCAAATAAAATGATACCGCAATGATATATACAGAAACTGAATCATAGAGAAATCCCCTTTAAACACTCATTATCATTTTCATAATATGACCCCCTCAAAATAATCACTGATCAGCCTGTCTGGGTTTATTTTGAGTTTATTTGGCTGACTATATAATAACCCTTCCAAAATGGAAAAAACATATCAGAAACAGTACTATAAAAATAAAAGAATCTCTTTGTTTATAGCAGGACTGCAGAAATATAAAGCGCTCACCTCCTCAAGACTGAAAAGCACCCCTCCAATAGGAGCACCGAACGCTACGGACACTCCCACTGCAGATGCTGCAGACAACACCTGATACACACACACACACACACACATAATAAATATATTTACTTCATTTACAGTCCATTCCATTTCTATTCCCTAACTAAAATGCACAATAAAGAGCATATTCAACCTCCTAAATATATGAACAACGAATTATACAATTCAATTATATAATCCTGATCACGTGATTCAGGAGCACAGCCTAGAAAAAGCCTCGTCTGTTCACGATTTCTATTACCTATTTGGCACTGGCAACTTCCAGCACATCAGTTAAAAGAGACCAAGCCAAGAGGTTTATATCAATGTATTACATTACAAGTTTTGGTCCAAGACACAAAATACTTTTCTGTCAGTCTATCCCACACTCCCCTCTCCCTTATCACTTCATCACTCCATTCCTCCTCTCCTCATCTCCCTCCCCAGTTCCTCTCACCTCTCGTCTCTTGGCCTCATTTCGACGGTATTTGGTGAAGAAATGGCATAGGATGTTTGCGCAGCAGCAGGCTACGTGAACCAGCGGACCCTCCTTCCCCAGACTGAGGCCGGAAGAGACGGCCAGCACCAGCGTGATGGTCTTTATGATCAAGGTCCACTTACCCAGGTACCCACGGATTATGAAGCCACTCAGGATGGTTTTAATCTGCAAGAATTAGGGATAGGTTACAAAGGGATACAAAATGATTCCCAAAAACTGGCCATTTTCCAGACCAAGAGTTGAGGAGCAAGTATAATTCACTTAAGCAGTTTTTCTTGGCATATGAACATGTCTTAATGGGTCGTTTTAAAAACAGCCAATAAAACGATCCTTAAATCTCCTCTGACAACTCCTCCACATGAATTTAAATCAGCATTACAACTGCAATCATCTAACATGGGGTTTTGTCAGACAGACAGTGTGATTTATGTCAGAAAGCCCTGCATTGTTCTCTCTGCCAAGGTTAGAGTGTAGAAGCAATTGTGGTTGAACATCTGAAAACATTTTGAACATCTGAAAACAGTGCAGAAAACTGTAGAAAAATAGTTTGTCTCTGTTCACGCTCTCACTTTACTCAGACAGTTTGAAATATAAAACTGACAAAAGGAGGTGTTTTTAGCCTAATTTAAAGTAAAGCTGAAGTGTGCCATTTCTGCACCACTAGAATTACAAAAGTAACAAAATCTTTACGAAATTGTGATTGTACGGCTGAAGGAAAATTGTATTATAGGTGGAAAGAGCTTGAATTTGTGAAAAGATACATGGCTCATCATATGTGAGCATCTGAGGAGCTTCTCACCTCTGGTATTCCTGAACCGCAAGCGTAAGGGGCGAAGGCTCTCACCAGAGTCACTGCCAGGAAGGCGAAGAGAAGAGCCCAGCACACATACATGAAATAACTCACCACATACGCACTGGCCCCCTGCAGGACACACACAGGACACAGCTGTAATCAAGGGGACTTATACACTGTCACCCCCTACAGGACAGTTAGAGGCCACACTTATTCTTACATGCTATTTACTCGCGTCCTGAAGTTGATAATCATCAAATGAGGGATTTAGGAGAATATGACCTCCTAATTGAGGCTTGAAACTCCCTCCCTAATAATATGTATCTTTATTCTAGATTTACATGAAATGTTGATTTAAAGGTCTTTAAAAGAATTCCTCCAATTCTCAATAGACTGGATACTGAAAAATTGGAAATTCCTTAAAAAAACGAACAAAAAACAAAACAACCTACTGCTATTCAGTATTTGTGAATAAAAAAAAAATGCATCCGAGATGAAAATGCTTTACTGTAATTTATTCAACTTTCTACATTGTTGCTTTGTCTTCATACCACAAGGGGGTGATATACATTATCGTTTAGAAATCTGGGGTTAATAAGATTTATTTATTTTTTTAAAAGATACTAATACTTTTATTCAGCAAGGATGCAATTAAAATCCATAAAAATCTATTTCAAATAAAAGCTGCTCATTTGAATTTTCGGTTCATCAAAAAAAAAAAAAAATCCTTAAAAATGATTAAGCAGCACAACTGTTTTCACCGTTGTTGATAAGAAAAAAAATAAACTTGAGCAGCAAATCAGCATATTAGAATGATTTCTCAAGGATCATGTGACACTGAAAACTGGAGTAATGATGCTGAAAATTCAGCTTTGCCATAACAGGAAAAAATACATTTTAAAATATATTAAATAGAAAATTTCACAACATTAATAAATTTAGCCTTGATTAGAACAAGAGACTATAAAAACACTAAGGGTGTATTCACACCAGGAAAGTCCGATTGTTCACTTGCTTTGGTCCGGACCAAATACGATGTTGATTTTTTTTGTTTGGTACCGTTCGCTTTCACACTGCTCTTTTTGCAAGTGAACCAAAATTTGGAAACAAAACCACACGTGTGCTAAGGTCGTCCATTCATTGGACAGGAATTCTCAAGCAGGGAAAAGCAGGAAGTGCAAAAACAGGCTCAGCATGGAGATATTTCGTAATGCAATATTTGTTCTTTTACTGACTCTGTGTTATTCTCTACAAACACAATATGAAGAAACTAATGAGCATCATATGATACAATGTCATCTACGTTTTAATTAGGATTTTAAGAAGACGACGATGTGCTGCAAGACGGTTCTGGCGGAGGGAACATGATTTTAAAGCATTTAAGCGCGATAAGACAAAAGAGAACGCTCTGTCTGTGAATGTCCTGATGCACACACGACGCGCAGAAAGACGTGCAACAGTATCGCGTGCACAGACAGCGCGCCGGAATCGAATTGTCTTTTGCGCTTGAACGAACAATAACACACACCATTATGCCAAAATGCGGGTAAAAAGGATAACTATAATGTATGGTGGAATAGCACTCGGGAGCACTTCGACTCGGCGCAGTAAAAAGTCACGTCTGAAAAATCCTCTCCCCCTCTCCCTCTCACTTCTGTCATTAGAACCAACGTGACTTTTTACTGCGCCGAGTCAAAGTGCTCCCGAGTCCCAAGTGCTATTCCGCCATACATTATAGTTATCCTTTTTACCCGCTTAGAAAAGCGCCACGTTTTATTTTGTGTCACCATACTTGGTCGTGTAACTACTCGTGTAACTGTATTTAAATAGGGAAAACTTGGAGGTGTTTGGTCACTTCTAGCTTCATCTCTGTTTGGTCCCTAATGAATGAACTGGGCTAAGCTAAGTGCTATCAAAGTGTCGCCGCACGCCAGAGCGATTGAGTGCACGCACTGAGATGAGAGAGGTATGTATCAACTCGTCTTAGTTAAGGGAATAACATAGTTTAATATGAAAAAACGGTGGAGTGTTCCTTTAAGTATCCTCATAAGGGCAGTCAAATAAAGTCTTAAAGGCGCAGTGCTTTCTGCAATTGGGTTGGTTCATGTTCACACCGTAAACAAACCGTACCAGAGTTTGTTTGGAACCATACTTCAGCTGGGTCTCGGTTCGGTTGTTTGGTCCACACCCGAGTGTGATTGCTGTATTCACACCTGCCCAAAAGATCCACACCAAGGGGGGAAACGAACTTGAGTTCGATTCAATCGAACCAAACAAGGCAGGTGTGAATACACCCTAAAAGTATTAAAACTCTCACCAACCCCAGCCCCATAGACGAATAGTTAAGCAAGAGAAGACCTCTAATCCACTCATTTCATTTAGGCTTTGCAGAACACTGTCATACATTTGGAAATCTTTGAGCTAAACAGGCCTGTGAAGCTTGGATTCTGCTCAGCCGAGAAGACTTATTATAATCAGACAAAATCTCACATCTGTTTTTCTTCTGTCAACTAGATGTAAATAACAATGTGATATTCTACTAAAACAAGAACATTTGTGATTTTTCGTGTCAGTGAAAACATGAATGATACATTTGATTTAAAGCAGTAAACCACAACATGATGATGAAATGATTACCAGGGCTTGAAATTAACTTTTTTACTTGTCAGCACGGGTTCTTCCAAATTCAAACAGTTAGGAGCACCAGCAAAAATAGATATTTGTATTTGAAAAACAGGTCAAAAATACAGAGGAAGATATTCATTTTTCACAAGGCATGCAACATTTAATACAGTGTCTATGAATTTAAAACTTTCTGCTCTGATTTAAGACCTTGTAAGGCCTCATTTTGTGTAAGGGCGAATTTAGACTTTTTAAGACCTGCAGAAACCCTGATATTATTAACAGATTTCTTTTATTTAAAAGCAGCACCATGAGCTGCATCATGGGTGTAAATTTAGTGAAGGTGAGCTCTTCTTTAGCGATGGTGTAGACGGTGTTAAATTTCCCGTTCAGCTCTGCCAACTGAGTGGAACGGCCGGCAGTATCCTGACGATTAAAAGCTTCAACAATTGAACCCGATCCGGAATTCTTAGCCACACACTTGTCCCGGCATTTCTTGTGCTTGGCACTCTCCTGGTGTTTAATCAAGCTCTCACGCTTATCTTTAACTTTATGTGGCTTGCAAAAGAAAGCTCTGTGTTCTTTTCATCTTCTCTCTTCACTTCTTTACATTTTGTGCACTAGTTAGCCCCCTGTCACGTGACAACAGAGCGCAGTGAAAGGGGTGATTGATGGCTAATATTAACCAATCTAAAATCTGCATTTAAGTTAAGAATGTAAAGGGGACCATGGACAGTGAACAGTGGACCGGTCACTCTATCAGCTCACAGCAGGCACATACTCTGTGCAGTAATTAGTGAACGTTTTGTAGAGAAATGAAAACAGGTCGCACCAAAACAGTTACTTGCACTCGCACAAATGCTCCCAAATATATTTTGAGGTTAAATTTCGGGAGCATATGCAACCAAAATGGTTGCAATTTCGAGCCTTGGATTACATATGCAGTATGGTGCACTGATAACATGGATCTCTGTCACGCAACGCTTCCGTGCCGGTTGAATATGGAACCCACCTCATTGACTCCAACCATGAGCTCTGCCCAGCTTTTCCACTGAGGACAACTGTCTCTTTCCTTGAAAGTGGTTTCATTGGATGTCCAGCAACAGTCCTCATGATTAAACCAGAACCCGTTTAGGCACACACCCTCTTTAAGGTCTGTCATCCAATGGGCGGCAATGTCTATACCTCCAGCCAAGGCCCCTGGTGAGGGAAGAGATGGGACACAAAAGACATTCAAGTCACACAAATGCATTTTCACACAATAAAGAATTATCGCTACTTTTTACATTTTCTAAAGAGAATACGAGTGGTTTTTGCCCATGAAAACTAGCTATCATGATGCTAGGTTATTGTGGGAGGTTGCCAAAGTATTGCTTTAGGGTTGCAAAGGGTGTTTTAAGCATTTTTAGCTAGGTGTTTGCTTACAGACCCAAGGCAAACAACCCCATCCCCAAGTCCCTATGACATTCTGGTCCTTAGATAGGACTCTGGTCCTTTCTTCAATGCAATTTTATTGGATATGTCAATTGATTTGTTGCCTTTTTGTTAATAAAATCATAGGTATGAAAGTGAAACAAAAAGTAATAGCACACCTCTAATCAACTTTTGATAAGTATAATCCTTAGGGCTATGGAATTTTAAAATCAAGCTTTGGTAAACAATAATTACTGAAGTCATAATTGTGACATACCAAGACATAAACTAGAAATGTGTCATAATTTTTATTTTATCTCATAATTTTACTTTTTTGTTATATTTATGATTTTCGACAAAAGTTAGTTTTCTTGAAATGGGTTTCTATACTATAAAAGCCCACTTCCGACACATAAGAGAAAAAAATTATAATTATGAAAGTCATAAAAGGTCAAAATTATGAGATACCAAGTCAACAAAATTGTGTCATAATGATGACTTTATCTTATTATTTTGACTTATCTCATAATGTCACATTTTTATTATATATTTTTATGATGTATATTTTCTAATATGCCAGAAATGGGCTTCTATACCTTTATAATTCAACACAGTACAGTACTGAAAGTATGCAGGTCTACTTTGAAAGTATGCAGGTACAAATCTTCATTGTACTTTGTGCATTCAAGCTCAGGAAACAAACAGAAAGATATTAAACAATCAAGACACCAACAAAGGCCAAAAAATACATTATCAGTAGCGGCTCCTGACCGTAAATTTAGGTAGGACCGGATCTTAGTACTAGTTTATGATAAACAATTTGTAAGCTTTATATTGTAATTGCTGAACACAGGTAGAACACTTTTGGCAGTGGTTGTGTTATTCAGCCTGAGGGTGGCGCTCTAATGTTGATTGACAGACTTTAAGTACACCCAACGCATAGAATGCTATCTAAGAATTGCCTTAAAGGAATAGTTCACCCAAAAATGAAAATTAGTCCATGATTTACTCACCCTCAAGTCATCCTAGGTGTATATGAGTCTTCTTACAGACAAATACAATCCGAGTTTTATTAAAAAAATGTCCTGGCTCTTCCAAGCTTTAAATCATAGGCTAATTTTCATTTTGGGGTGAACTATCCCTTTAATGTAGTATTTATTGTATTTATTAATATTGTTTTCAAATATTACAAGTTGTGGATAAATTCCAGTGAAGAAAAGAAAGTCATGTCTATTCTCAAACATGAAACAAACAACAGAACTATAAAAAGGCTATTCACATGAACATGTTTTATTCTTTTATCAATTTGATACACTACTCCATTTAAATATAGGGTGACCAGATATTTCATGATATTAGAAATTTTGTTTCATGATAGAATGGAGAGCAGTGATTGGAGTAAACGAGTTTCTTCTTGTTAATAATGCGCAGATAAACACGCGTGCTCTTCATGAAACACAATGCTGACATATTTATCTAATTAAAATCGCACTAAGCAATATAGCGATTTCTATTTAACGTTGGTACATCGTGCGACCTGTTTGTATGTGTGTATGTGTGTCAATCATGAAACATAAATTTTGCTGCAGCCAATAGTGACTGCGCGACCCAATCTGTG
This sequence comes from Squalius cephalus, assembly GCF_949319135.1. Taxonomy (NCBI): domain Eukaryota; kingdom Metazoa; phylum Chordata; class Actinopteri; order Cypriniformes; family Leuciscidae; genus Squalius; species Squalius cephalus. The sequence continues at coordinate 16,140,918 of NC_137124.1, read as the reverse complement.
ACCCACAAATGGGTCGTGACCCACAGTTTGAAAACCCCTGAATTAGAACGTGGAAATAAACAGGAAGTGGGCAAGACGTGGGCTGACCTGACATGAGTCCAATGAGGAGCATTAGAAGCCAGCCAGAAAAGGCATCACTGATGCTGACGAGCAAGGCTAGTGTAGACTGCTTACTCTTATTGGTGATCTGAAAGAAACACAAGGTGTTAGAGCAGGAATTGTGGATGGACTTTCAAAAGCAGTTGGAAACCCCGCTCACCTCTCTATGCCGATCTCTGTCTTTAGACTTCTCCCTAACCCAGTCGATGGTGTTGAAGTCCTCATAGGTGCCAATGCCAGGAATGGTGTCATCCAGTATATCTAACAGCTTAGGACTGTTGTTTAGTCTCCAATCTGCTTTACAGTGGCCTACGGGAACAAAACACAACAAAAATACTCATGGGAAACCAGCAGGCACTCTGTATTTTGCATGCAGGATTGCACGCATATGCTGTTTTTCTATTGTGAAAGCAGAATGCAAATAAAATGGCAATTAATGATGGACAATTCCCATTGTGGCCTGAGAGGAATTACAGATAACCAGATCACCATTACATTGTCAATCAGAGCTGTTAGCGTGTGTGATATCGCTGGCAGGGCAAATGCCTAACACACTTTCAATGACCCAGACAGACTTAACAAAAAGAAAAGGGCTGATGTTGACCTCAAATCCTGACCACAAAATAACAGTGGATGAAGTCAAGTCAAAATACAAGCCAGTTAGGACAGGATACAAGTCACTGTTACATATGTTTACATAGTACATAAAGCACTTTTATTTTACTTTTAGCGTGTTTACTTAGAAACAATGACTAACCTCCAGAGCACAAAATTCTTTCATGCTTCTTTAGTAAATTATCTTATTCCAAGAACTAGGAGACAAGTAATGGAACGCTACATTTAGAGTCAATATTGTACATTTAGAGTCAATCACTTTTGTACAGATTAGACAGGAGATATACAGCAGATAACTGGACAAGGCAGCGTTTCTTAAAACCAGATTGTAGAATCATTAGCACCAATGGTCTCTATGATCAGCTTAGCGCACTATGCTTTTGAGAAACAGAGGCCAGGTCCCAGGTATGCAAATAAGTCAAATGACAATGAACTAAACAAATGTTTCAGATCAAACTCGTTAAGCTGGTTTAACAGATGTATAGCGAGAGACACCAGGCCTTCAGACTGGTTTTAAACCAATGTGTGATACAAATTTAAAGATTCAGGTCCAACCTGAAACAAGGCCTCTGACAGCACAAGAGCATTTTCCATATTTTCAACATCTGACACATAGGACAGTAATGCTGCTGGCTATAAGGTCGCATTTCATGCTTAATAATAGGACCGGTTTGTGCAGTCAGAATCTTTATCGGAGCAAACACTGGTGTTGCTCCAGAGAAACACCAGTGAAAATATTTCAAAGAATGTCTAAGCTTGGCTCCAGTTTTGGAGACTTTGGCTCCAAAAAATAGAAAACGTATAATTATTTGTCATATATTTTTGTTTTGCAAGAGGAAAAGACCAAAAATTAAGTCATTACTTTGATGATTTTTATATTGTTACAAAAAAATATATATTTCAAACCTTTCTTTTCAATCAAAGAATATAGCCTATCTGTTAACACAAAAATATTAAGCAGAGTTTTTAAAATTGATAATAATCAGAAATGTTTCTTGAGCATCAAATCAGGATATTATAATGATTTCTAAAGGATCATGTGGCACTGAAGAGTAATGATGCTGAAAATTTAGCTTTGCCTTTAACCCCTTAAACCCTAAGCGTCCCGCCGGCGGGACGGCACCCCATGAAAAAAATTCATAATCAAATTACTAAGCAACCACTGAATGATATGATACAAAATAGGTATCATTTTAAAGCTTAGAATCTCAGCTTTTCAATGCACCTATACATTTTATTCAACTCCTAAAAGGTGCCGAGTTATTCCTTTAGAACGGATTATACCGCCGGAGGGCGCCCCCTAGCTATGGAAAAAATTAATTGTCATATTTTTCAAAACTACTGCATTGATCAACACAAAATAGGCATCATTTGAAAGCTTAGAGTCTAAACTTTACAATGAATGTAGCCATTATGATTATCTCCAAAGTAGTGCTGAGTTATTTGCTGATAAAATGATTTTTTTTTAATACATAATTTATGAGGAAGAGGAAATTATTATGTACTGCAATGTGTCAAAAACATCATACTGCTCAGATAGTCTTGTGTCATATGTCATTTGAAAGGTCTCAATGAGTAGAATACAACAAGCATAATTGTTTCAGGCTTTTACTAAACTTGAGCAAGGTTTTTGTAAAATAAGCCCCTCAAGAGACCCATGGGTAAACCATATATGGATGCTGAATTTTAGACACATTTCCGCTTGTAACTTCATGAAACATGCTCCGATTGTGGAAAATGACACATCATTATTTAGAGCAGATGCTTACAATTAAAATGAGTCCAAACTCAACGTAATCCATCACTCATATCTAAAGTTATGCCTCGTGGAGTTGTAACACAAATGCGCACATAGAGCTTTATTATAGATGTAGCACTTATGTCGCGTTCTAACTCATAACTCAATGAAGCATGCATCAATTGTGGAAAATGGCACATCATTATTTACAGCAGAATGTTACGATTAAAAAGAGCCCAAACACACCATAATCCATCACTCAGGTCTAAAGATATTCCTTATAGCGTTCTGACACAAAAAAATACCAGAGGCGCACCTATGAAGTAGCAATTGCAGTGATGCTATGTTGTTTTGATGTGACGTTTCAGCTCATAACTCAATGAAACGTGCATAGATTGTGAAAAATCGAACATCTTTATTGACAACAGATTCTCACGATTACAAAGAGCCCACACACAACAGAATCCATTGCTTTGATCACGAGATATTCCTCACGAAGTAATGCATACTTGGCTAAAAAACAAGTCTCTCATCCTTCTGGGGAGCAAAGTGTTTTCCAATTTTCCCGGAACCGTCCGCGCTCGTTTTCAAACGTGGAATAACACAAAATATGTATCATTTTAAAGCTTAGAATCTCAGCTTTTTAAAGAATCTAACCACTTCGATCAACTCTGAACGAGTGCTGACTAGTCTCTCTAAACCGGAGTGTACCGCCCGTGTGCGCCACCCATGGCGCCCCCTAGCTGCGAAAATATTCATTAGCATATTTTTCAAAAATATTGCCTTGATTCAAACAAAATTGGTGTCATTTGAAACCTTAGAGTCTGAACTTTACAGTGAATGTAGCCTATTTGAAAAACTCCAAAGTATTGCTGAGTTATTTGCTGATAAAGATATAAAAAAAATTTCATAATCTATAAAATACTTTTTTGTACTATGTACTGCAATGTGTCAAAAACATCATACATCTCACGAAACATTCAAAAATCGTTGAAAATGGCACTTCATTTTTTACAGCATATTCATACAATTAAAATGAGCCCAAAATTAACTTTATCTATTGCTTTTATGACAAGATATTCTTCATGGTGAAACACTATAAAAAATGCCCATGAGGGGGCGTCAAGGTCTCAACAAAAATGCTATCTTGGTTCCAAAGGCTGTAACGTTTGATTACTTTATCCAATCACCACAAAATTTTATCCAGATGCAGCTCATATGTAGAGGGACTTCCCCAAAAAAGAATTTTCCTCCTACCTTATTTCCTTCCTGAGTTATTCCATGTCAAATAAGAAAGATATGCATTATCATTATAAAAATTATATTTATTTTTTGTCTTTTATCAGCAGTTTCTCGGCAGAAGAATGTCCAAATGTAATTTAATTTATATTTTCAAAAAATGTGAAAAGTGTTCTTTCAAACGATACCTACCTTTTGACTCTCCTTGCTATAGTTTTGAAGTTATGAGTCTTTAGTTTTGTGTATGTCACTCAGAAAACTCTTTTTTTTTATTGCTTTCCTAATGTGTGAGGACTAAACAAAAAGGCTACCTTTGTTCCAAATGCTGTAACTTTTGAGTACTTTATGCGATCACCACAAAATTTGATTCAGATGCAGCTCACATTTAGGGGTACTTCCCCAAAAAAGAAAATTTGTGCTACCATATTTCCTCCCCGAGTTATTGCATGTCAAACAAGAGAGATATGCAAAATCATAAAAAAATTATGTTTTTTTTTTTGTATTTATCAGCAGTTTCTCGGCAGGAGAATATCCAAATGTAATGTAATTTATATTTTCAAAAAATTTGAAAAGAGTTCTATCAAACGATACCTACCTTTTGACTCTCCTTGTTATAGTTTTGAAGTTATGAGTCTTTACTTTTTTGTGTGTCACTCAGACAAAAAAACTCCAAAAATGGCTCAGGGTTTAAGGGGTTAAAAGAATAAATAAAATTTTAAATTATATTGAAATAGACGTGTTTTTTTTCCCAATCTTAGCAACCCCAAACTTTTGAACGATTGTAGTGCAGACTAAGCTCTTATTAAATGACTACTGACTACAGATGTTTTAGTTTCTCCTCAAAAAGAAGAAAAAAGAAAAAGATCAACAGTGGAACTCGGTGTGAACAAAAGTTTGAATGCGATTTTTCTCAATTAAACTTCTCAAGAAGTTTTAGCACTCAAAATACGTTTTTTTTTATCTTATCTAACCAAAGCACTACAGCAAAAAATTAAGTTAAAGGAGAAGTGTTGACTCTTTGTGTTGAGTCTTGGTGGAAAAGAGGTGGGGGTTTAAGAGGAACCAGCAGCTCTGTAAAATGAATCGGTGTGTGTTCTCATTTAACTGTGATCTCACATGCTGTCATTTACTGATGATCCAAAAGAACAAAACAAAAATGTATAGAAAGAGTAAAGACTGAAAGAACAAAAATAAAGAGAATACCATGAACCCTTTACCATGAACAACAGCAGCTCAAACTAAAATAAACTCTCAATCTACTTCCTTTTAGTTTACTCTTTCGCTTAATTCTCTGTTGACTCCCTCGATCCAAATCGTTCAAGCAATGAAATAATGCGAATGGTGCTGATGTCTTTAACAATCCCACTGAATATGAATATGACAGCATCAGTCTTCAACGGGTGGTAAAATGCATACGGTGGCAGTAACTACATTTCCTTCCTGTCACAGTGAGTCATGACTGCCAAATCATACAAGCAGTAAACCTCAGACAGAATTGAGCTGGCCTGGTTTGATTCTGTGTCCATGAGCTAAACTCTCTAAAATACTTTTATCTTCAAGATCATTGATCTCTGCAATTCTCCTTCATTTTATGTTCTCTTTATCTCCCAGTGCACCACTGAAAACTAAGCTGAAACACACACAGTGCATAATGTCTCCTTCATTAATGTTTTGCCATTGTTGTCTTAATGATTAAAAAATCATTGAAGCCTTCACACTAAACTTAAATTAGTCTGAACAACCACACAAAACATTCATACCAAAGAAAATTACACTAAAACGTACATTACATTACATACGCATTACTTTACGTACCACAAACATATAGGGAAAAAATCGAATTGTAATTTTTGATAATTGTAATGTAATTGTAATGATAAAAATTGTGATTATGATTTAAAATACAACTTATTTTTCAGCAAAAAAAAAAAAAAAAAAAAAAATCAGGTTTGCTGCACTTGCTTGTAGTTCTGCCAAAACTTTAATTTTATGTCTATTAAATAATATCATTACTACTACTAACTAATAAAATTAAAATGACTAAATAAAAGCAAAATAAGACATATGATTACTGTAATATTTCACTGTAATATATATATATATATATATAAAATTTTATTTTACATTACAGATATAAAATTTGAATCCTAATAATATTTATGGCTATTTTAATTTCTTCATTTTCAAATTTTAAACTTTAAACAAAATAATTCAATTTAATAATATAAATAAATAAAAAAAATTAGATTAAAATTAAATAATACAAAAACAATCATTTTATTTTACATTACAGCTGTAAGATTAGAATACTAATAATATTTATGGCTATTTTAATTTCTTCATTTTCAAATTTTAAACTTTAAACAAAATAATTCAATTTAATAATATAAATAAATTAAAAAAATAGATTAAAATTAAATACATTTAACAGTTCATAACTATAGAGTACAAAAATCCAATAATGTGACTAAATAGAAACTAATTTACAATATATATTTTTCAGTGTTTCAACTAGGTGTTTATAAAAGGTATATCCCTTTTAAATTTTAGGATGGGGGTAACACACAAAAGGATGATCATATTTGGGGTCGGTGGCATCTATAAGATCGAAAACCCCTGCTTTCGACCCAGGAGCCGTTTGCACCAGCTGTGACTAAGTTGCAACTTAGCCTAGATGGGCACGTAAATGGGCACTAAGATAGATACAACAGACACACTACTAATTATTTTTGCGTTGCACCATTAAAATTAGTTGAAGCGTAACTCTACGCATTAACTAAATATTTACGGAAGCCTCCGATCAGGAGTAACGGTTACTAAAATAACTGCACTGCATCAATAAGCTCTACCTGACAGACTTTAATTCTTTAGACATATATGATAATGCTGACATTTACACTTGCTTACATTTTAAAAGAGAGAATATTATGTGAGTAGATTACTTTGTTAGCGGCTCATCAACACAAACCCGTCCTACAGCGTGCCGCTGAGTGCATATGTCCCATCACTCTGTGTTGTGCATGTCAAATAAAATCAGTCATAATCAATAAATGTTATTTCTTATGTTTGTTTGTATCGTCACTTGTTTATCCTTATTAATTTTGTTTCAAATACAGTTTCTGAATGCTATTTACATATAAAAACACTTATGTTATTCATGATTAAGTGTCTTATTTAATGGAAACGTATCGTATTTTTACTGTTATTTAAATGAGGCAAAAGAAGTTAGAATGAAGGATAGACTGAAATTCGCAGCATTTAAACAGCTTCTGCTCACGTATTTGAAGGCTGCTATTGGATCATCAAGGGTAAACGTCACATTATACGACTACACGCTACTTTACGTAGAGTTTACGACCTACTAGCTACGTTCTGCCTTATGAGCAAATGGTGCACTGGAATAAAGTACAGAGTTAGTTACAAAACTAGCTAGTAGTTACTTGTGGACTTTACGTTCCAATTTAAGAAAGAACTTACGAACAGCTGGTGCAACCCTACCCTGAAGTTTAGTCTTTGCATCAAAAACAAAATAATATTGAATTAAATTGTTTTCTAGCAAACAATATAAAACAGTTAAATATAGCAGTAAGAGTCTAAGACAGGAAGTTACAGTGAAATGGGGAAGAGAGAATAGATTGTGAAATGCACACACATTAAAAGAGGAAGTTCCTGGTCTGAAAAAGAGTCTGTTTGTGACATCACGCACAGCATCATCTGTATCTGTGCAGAGAGAGAACAGAGTGATCTGGTCCCACCACAATGACGTGACTAAAAGATTAAACCTACATGTTTTACAAAACAAGCAATGATCATGGCCATACTGACCATTGAGGTATTTATATTAGCCTACCGTTACGTTTTACAGAGGCCGAGTCTCAATTCTAGCACAACACTTCAGTTTTTAACAGTCAAAAAGTGAGATGTAGGATTCAAGTAGCAAATGTAATATAACTATGTTATGATAGAAATGTTAATATCCAATGATGCATTTTCAGTAGATTATAAGCATAAGATTAACAATGAATATGTACAAATTGTGAATGAATTTAATCGGTTGAATTGTGAATGAATTGGTTACACTTTACTGATAGCCTTTCGGTACATTCACTTTTCACCCTAAACTAGAATATGGTAAAACGTGTGGCTTTGACAAATGTATTTACAGGATGTGGTCAGGACAGACATTTAGCCACAATAAATCACAATAAATTCTAGTTCCTTAAAGGTGCTCTAAGCGATGTTGGGTGACTTCTTGGTGACGTCACTTCTTGTTGACGTTCAAAGTATTGTCAAACAAAACAGAGGCTAGCTTGACCCTCCCTCCTCCTCCTCCTCATCCCTCCCCCTCCCCCTCCCCCTCCCTCCCCCTCCCCATCCCTCCCCCTCCCCCTCCCCCTCCCCCTCCCTTCCGTGCTTCCTGAAACAGAAACGGAAACTTTTCCGATGTAAATTCAGGACTTCTCCTTTTTCCCCTCTTCTTTGCTATTTGTTCATCAGAACGTTGTCTCTTTGGTTGTGTGCCAGACATATCAAAATTCAAGAGAATATAATTCTAACGTTAGTCGTTGACGTTGTCTAGGACATCTCTCCTCTAGCTAACTTCCCTCTTCATGCTTCTCTCTCCTCCACTCCCCACACCACCCTTCATGTGCACGCGCACTAACCCCCCAAACGCCAGCCCAAAATCATTCTTGTCGGTTATTGGCTGGAACACTGTTTGTTATGTTTCGTGGTGTAGGTTGGGCCTGTTTGCTTTTCTTGTCGTTTTCTGGGCTGTCTACAGAGACCGCGTTTTTTTACAATGTGATCAGGGGACAGGCAGCTAGCGGACAGTGAGGAGATGTTTGCTGTATGTGACAAAAAATGTTTCAGCCTAAAAAAAGCGTGACATCGTTTAGAGCACCTTTAAAAAAAAATTCTTTATACGTCTCCTTCTTTATTCCTTTCATTTTTCACAAGACCCCCTTAAATGTCTGCATCCTTAGCATACTGATATGTCCACTGCTGGTCTGTCCTCAAACTTTAAAAGGATACTTCTGCTAATAATTAAAATTCTATTATCATCCTGTTATTATTTACCAATGAAAAGTGTTATTAGAACAGAAAAAATATATTCATTAAAATATTCATGACGATTTGTTTACTTTTTTTTTTTCATTGACACAAACGAAAATGAAAAAGGCGGATGTGGTTTTTAAGCTAATGTTATCCAATCTTTGCCCTCAAGATTGCTTAAAATGCACATATGTAGACCAAGGGAGTCAATTCCCAACCCCAATCCCTATGCATATGCCCACAACATATGTCGTGCCTGAGTACGCGACCCTACCTGTGCTGTAATCTCGGTCCAGAGGCGGGACATCCTCACTGAAGTCCATTGTAACATCTGAAATGTCCACCAGCTCATCATCACTGCTTAAATTGTGATAATCATCATTGCAAAACCCTTCGCTGTCCATCATTCCCCTGTCAGAGCAGAGAGAACATAAGGTCATAGAAGAGTGAGTGCACAAAAAAAGTCATTCTTATTGAATTTATCATCCTCAGAAGCCTGTTGCGAAATTATGACGCTGTCTGCAGAGCAGATATGACAAATCAGGAATAAACCAGAAACATTTCAACCACTGAATGTCATTGATAATGTTGTTAATGAATGCTTAACGTTGATATACTAAAAGGTATTGACTAATACAAGGTGTTCAGAAATCGATTAGCTGGTCGCACTGCACTAAAAAGAACCGGATTATATGAGTTATTTGTTCAGGAAACGGCGGGTTACACTGGTCGCACTGTACAGCTATGGCCAAAAGATTTGGCTGTGAGAAAAATATTGTGTTTTGAAAAGTTTGCAGCTTCAGTATGTAGATTATTTTTTTCGGTATACTGTAAAACAATGATAGGCATTTTTGTAAGATTTAGAGTATTTTAATGGTAATATATATATATATATATATATATATATATTAGGGCTGCACGATATTAGGAAAAAATGACATTGCGATATTTTATTTTTCTACGATATATATTGCGATATGAAATGAAATCTAATCTATTTTTTTCTTACAAACAAATATGGGGTAAACACACTTACATTCTCATTTTAAATGATTTAAAAAGAGTATTATTTAAATTAAATGATTTGTTTGTAACTTTAGGATATGGTTTGAATTGTTAACATTAGTTAATGTAGGCTATCTAATAACTAACATGAACTTACCATGAGCAATACTTTTGTTACTGTATTTATTCATCTTTGTTTATCTTAGTTTATAAAAATACAGCTGTTATTGTTTGGTAATTTTACTTCACAGTGCATTACTGTTAACACATACTGTACAACTTTTGATTTCAATAAGGCTATATAGCCTAAATGTTGAAATTAACAATGTTGTAGAAGTGCAGTTTACTAATAGTAAATGTTAACTAATGTAGTTAAATAGTTTAATAAATATAACATTATTGTAAGGTGCTACCGATTTTTTTTTATATATATACACCAATTCAGACGTCTCGTGAGTTCAGTGTTGGACAGGTCAGTTGTTTAAAAACCATTCATTAAATTGAATCGGTTCGGGTTCAAAGGAATCATTAGTTCGCGAATCTGACATGTAGGCGAGTCTACGGCACGCGTTGTGTAATTACCTCGGCAGTTTAGGATATCGCACAATATTTGTCAACACAGAAAACATTTCATCACTGGATAGTTTTTTTGTTCGACTCCATCGTGTCAATTGATTTTGATTAATATGCGCGACTCGCGAGGGAGAGAGAGAGAGCAAGACAGCGCTCGCGTTGTTTGAAGACGGTGAAGGTGAGCGCGCACGCGGCCGGGGCTCTCTCACTCTGCTCGTTCTTAAATGCGCCCTGTTAAACTAACAGGACTTAAAAACACATGCAAATGTTAAACTTTCACTCTATGATGGTTAAGATGTGCAATTAATCCGCGAATCATATGTGTTAAAAAGGCCGGGGAGCAGCTGGCCCGTAAGGTTAATGAATCACGGATTAACTACGACAGCCTACATCGCACATCCTGCGATGTGACTATCGTGGATTCGCACATCGCGATATCGATGTTTAAACGACACATCGTGCAGCCCTAATATATATATATATATATATATATATATATATATATATATATATATAAGATATATATTAAGGAAAATAACTTTGCACCAGTCTTCTGCTACCCAATCCTTGTACTTGCTGCAGAATTTCATTTATGTTTATCTTGTATAGAAGTGGCTTCTTTGCTGCCCTTCTTGACGCACCAGGCCGTTGTCCAAAAGTCCTGGCCTCGCTGTGCATGCAGATTCACTCACACCCACCATCTGCCAATATTGAGCGAGCTCTGCAATGGTGGTGACACGATTCCATCGCCAACTCCTCAAGAGGAGATGGTCCTGCCGCACGCCGGACACTCTAAAACGTCCTGAAGCATTCTTCAGTGCAGTTGAACCTCTCTCCAAGAAAATTTGATGATCCGGTAAATTGTACTTTGAGATGCATGTGAGGCTATTTTGATGCAACTCGATGATGGCTGCACATCTTTGGAGGTAATCACTGCTAACACTAGAACACAAGGATTGGAAGCACTTCTTCTCTCCATTTATAACAATCTGCTCTAATAATTAAGTTCAGAATGATAGTGTGATTTTACCTGACTAGTACTTTTTCACACTTTCTCGTATGCTGACAAAAAACAGTGAATTTTTTCTTCTTTTTTTTTTGCAATTATTTAAAATGCACCTGATCACTCTGCACAATAATCTAGAAACAATGTGAATCAACACCACAACTGAAGCAGCAAACTTTGCAAACCAACAAATTTATGTCGCTGCCAGACCTTTTGGCCAAGGCTGCATGTTTCTGATTCTCTTAAAGGGATAGTTCACCCAAAAATGAAAATTGTGTAATGATTTGCTCACCCTCAAGTTGTTCCAAGTGTGCTGAACACAAAAGAAGATATTTTGAAGAATGTCAGTAACTAGATGGTGGGCCTCATTGACAACTGTTTGATTACCATTTTGCTCAAAATATCTTCTTTTGTGTTCAACAGAAGAAAGAAATGCATACAGGTTTAGAACAACTTGAGGGTGTGTAAGTTAAATGATAACAGAATTTTCATTTCTGAGTGAACTAAAACTTTAAAAAGAACCGGCTGATAACAGTCATTCATTAGTGAATCGCTCTGTACTGTAACGTTAGAGCCAATACCGGCGTTAGTATAAAATAAGTAGTGCAGAAAACACTGTCAGGCAATTTTAAAAATTAGAGAACTGATTAAATAACTGTTCAAGGAACAGAAAAGAAAAACATGCGGCTCTAGTATTTTTAAAGGAATCGGTTCGGAATAAGAACCGGTTCTCCGTTTCTAATCCTACCGCAATGTGATGCATCGGTCTGCCACCTTTCACTGACGGGACTCCTCTGAAATATGATGATAGTGAAACTCTCAGTCAGGGTTCAAAGTTCTCAACCACTTCCTTTCTCTTTCCCAGCAAGCGCTTTAAAAACCAACTGATACAAACGTAACGTTACACAATTCCCCAAAACACAGCATCACACCGACCGACCGTCTGAGGGCTTGTCGGTTCCTTTTAAACTCCAAGCAAAACAACGCTGATTTATTGACCGTGTTGTAAAGTCATCAGATAATTTGTCAGTTATTGTAGAGCTAGAGCAATAAAGTGATCCAGTTAGTGAAGTCCTCAGTTCAAGTAGCTGATAAGAGTTTTGCCTCCGAAGTTTTACCTCATCTAAACACAGCTGTCAATTGTCTTCGTTATCTGTCACTTGACTTTTAAATCGACGCAAATTTGTTCTTTTGAATGATTCAATCAGTCTAAATGATTCAGTTGGCTGGATCCGAACAAAAACATTTCTGATAACTTACATACCTCTTGGATTCTTAGCGTAGTACTTTAAGGCGCCAAGTCTTGTGATCTGGATTTTAAAGTGCCTCGGTTAAGCAATGCCGACGTAATCTTTCCCAGCTGTCTGCCAGTACCGTCAACTGGTGCGTCACACTTTGCCCGGCAGAAGCATCTCACAGCTTCCTCACTCTTCTTCAGTCCAGTCACACAGACCTTTCGCGTGGGATAAAGTTTGAAGGGGAAGGGGGTCTGTCCTTGTACGGATACATCGCTGAGGGGTTTTAGTTCAAGAACTGTCTCCTTCCTCAAAAAAAGTGAACTGTTTAGGGGTCAATAGCGCCACCCAACGTCTTGGTTCATTTTGTTTTTATTGTAGCTATCATTGTATTGTATATTGTATTGTATAATTAATAATACATTTGTATTTTTTAAAAATAATTTCAAAACCATTTGAAAGAACTGCAACTGTATTTAAAAATGTCTGGTTGGAATGCATAATGTAGGCAACCCATTAAATGTCACATATTTTAGATTTATTTTAGAAACAAATTGTTTTATTCAGCAAGGATGCATTAAGAAATTGATCAAAAGTGACAGTTGAGACTTCTTTTTCAAATAAATGCTGTTCTTTTGATCTCTATCCATCTATTAATTCTGTATTCTTTGATAATAACAGGAAATGTTTCTTGAGCAGCGAATCAGCATATTAGAATGATTTCTGAAGGATCATGTGACTGATGACTGGCGTAATGATGCTGAACATTCAGCTTTGATGTCACAGGAATAATTTAAGATATGTTAAGATATATTAAAGTAGAAATCAGTTATTTAAAGGTATAGCGGAGAATTTTCTTTTTCCAGGTGGATCATCAAGACTATTGGTCCTCCTAAGTGTCAATCATTCTGGTGATATGTTTACTAAGGCCGTCGTACGTGCTCGTGCACACGATTCACACGATGATGGCGTGCGCTTAAAACACAGGTTGGGCTTCCCACTGATGCCTTAGTCGCGAAGTTTCTACTTGACAGGTAAAGTTTGGCATGCTATTTGGAGAAATCCATTTAAAATCACTGCTAGTAAAAGCTAATGTAAGCTATGATTAGCTCGTGCATACGTTTAATAGGCGTTCCCTCTCGGGAGCAGGTAGAGTGTTGCGCATGTGCATTTTTTCAAAAAGTGAAGAGGGCGGTTCTTTTCTAAAATTCGGGAAAATCCTCCGCTATACCTTTAAATAGAAATACATTTACAACATTATAGTTTATAAATCTATATCTTTAACAATCTTTAAACCAACTCTTTAACAATAGTGTATATTAAAAGGATATCATAGTTCACCCAAAAAGGAACATGTTGTCATCATTTACTCACCCTCAAGTTGTTCTAAACCTGTATGTGTTTGTTTCTTCTACTGAACACAAAAGAAGATATTTTGAAGAATGTTGGTAATCAAACAGTTTAACAGTTGAATCAACAGAAGAAAGAATATCATACAGGTTTGGCATAACATGAGGGTGAGTAAATTATGACAACATTTTCATTTTTGGGTGAACTATCCCTTTAAACATTCTGTATTGTCACATGTAAGACCAACATAAGAATACTTGCAAAAAGCAGAAACAGCAAATCATTTCTTCATCTTTTATTTCTCATTTTGTCTCTCTTCAAGGGTATCAACCAGACTGTTTGGTGTGCGTTGTCACCCACAATAGGGGCAAACATTCAGAGAGAACATTATCAGATTGTTAAAGCTGTTAACAAAAGTTGCAGGTTAGGTTGTCAAGTCTATGAAGGGGTGACCAGGAACTAGAGATAAAATCCTACTCCTTTATCACTAAACCAGCAATTCATGTCCAGTTTAATTATCGATTTGAAGTATTGTCTGCTCACTTCCAGCAAATCCAAAAGCAATGCTCAGTACATCCTTGTTACATCTTTGTTTCCTATTCTAAGAATACAAGTCTATAATAATATATCTGAGTAAATACATTTCAGGCTCTTGAATGCAGCCTGGCAAGTATGGAGAATCACACTTTAGTGCTATATTAGTTTCACTGGACTCAAAGCAAAGTTTCATACAGGGCCCCATCAATCCTGCAGGTCTTATTTTGTGGTGTGAAAACCAGAGTTACAGCAGTATATGTGGAAAGAGCTACAGTACAATGCTTCTCGAGGACAAAATTGACAGATCATGACTAAAGTGCTAAAGTGAGGAGCTCTGCGGGTGGAAGAACACATGAGCACCAACAGGCCAATGAGAGACAGGCAGAGATTTACACCTAAACATACACAAACAACACTCATATTATGGTTAAGGCAGGTAGTTCAAGCAGTCAGAGTTCGTGACGGACATGTCTAGCAGGAATTATACATTGAATATGGTACAATTACAGTCATAACCTAAGCCCAAAGTGCTCATGTAATAACTGCCTGTCGGAAACTAAAACAGCCAAAAAATAATCAGTCTAAAATTCTCAATTCAAACATTTTGCCATAAAACACAAAAGAGACCGCATTAAGGTGGTTTCTGAAATTCCATAACAGTCACCATCATGCTGTGAAATGTGGCAAAATACAGAAAGGTTTTTGCTATGCTTTGACCTCACAGTGTATGTTCGGTTCTTCGGGATGAGGCTGTGCTATTCTGCTGATGTGGATAGACAAATACATCACACCTTTTCATAATACTTCACAGGAAATCTAACATTCTTACACCTGTATTTAAACATGCCACAAAACTAGATGCGCTGACAGCTCGTTGCGGGAGCAGGGATGCAGAGAAATTGTGTGAGGCTGTCTGACGAGAAGATGGATTAACATCTCCTATGACATGTCAACGGTAAAATCACCTTTATACATCTTCACAATGTTAAATAAATTCAATGTGAGAACAGCTACAACATCGGAAGATTTTGATATTGTGGAAGGACTTAGCGGGGATCGTCTGGGGCTGCGATCTTCTCCAGACTAGGCTCCATGCCCCAGATCTCACGGGCGTACTGGCCGATGGTGCGGTCACTGGAGAACTTGCCACAACCAGCAATGTTGTGGATGACCATCTTGGTCCATTCCTTAGTATTCTGTTTGAGAATCAGGAAGAGAAACAAGCTTCGAGTCAGTTCCAGCATTGTTGTGTTTCTGTTGTGTAAAGTCCTTTCAGAACAATGAACGTTAAGTACTATTTCCATCTATACATTTCGAGTGAATTGTATCACATATTTCCAAATAAACTGATGGAAAAGCTATCATGAATGTAAAATTACATGCTAGTGTACTCCTAATAAAACAAAATAAAAATGGTAGCAAATAAACACATTTAAAATGTAGGTAAAATCGACCAAAAGTATTAATCGCTCATCCTGTTCACATACACTACCGTTCAAAAGTTTGGGGGCTGTTTTTGAAAAAAAAAAAAAAAGTATCTTATGTTCATCAAGGCTGCATTATCTTTATATGTATGTATGTATGTATATATCTTAATTTAATGCATTCTTACTGAATAAAAGTAAAATATTACTGACTCAACTTCCTGACAAACACTGAAACATGACTGGCGTCATACAATATCATATTGTTTTAATACAAACCTTATACAAGGCGCTGACTTTCTCCTGACTTTTAATGTAGTCTTCATAGTCAGCAAACACCTTGAACCTGCAATCACAACCAAAATGTAATTTATATGATCAGTATTAAACAGTGACTGTGTGCGAAAGAGAGTGTATTATTATTAAATCACAACTATGAGTTTTTTTCGTTTTTTCTTACCTGTCATGGTGCATCAGCATCTTGACAATGTCTTGAAACTGGTCAGGCTCTGCAGGGCTGAAGAATCCTTTAGAAATCTGATCCATAGCTTGTTTCAGTTCTGGAATGCGGTTATAATACTCCATGGCATCGTATCTGGAAATAAACAAACTTCAGTTAAGTTAAACAAGACTGTATCTAATACCCTCATTTGTAACCTTTCCTTTAGTTCAAAAAATGAACAACACTAATTTAATTTCTTCCTTATTTTGCTAATGACTACATCTATTTAAGTGGATGACGTTTTAATAAAATACATTTTAATGGATAAACTTTTTGTAAACATTAATAAATGAATGCACTAAAAGAACTAGACTACTGCTATTCAGAAATATTGTTCATTGAAGCTTATGTCGTCACCCTTTCTTATCCAAAGCTTCCACATCCTTCACTCTCATGCCGAAGATGAAGAGGTTCTCCTCTCCCGCCTCTTCAGCCATCTCCACGTTAGCCCCATCCATGGTGCCGATGGTCAGAGCTCCATTCAGCATGAACTTCATGTTGCCTGTTCCAGAAGCTTCTGTTCCTGCTGTGGAGATCTGCTCGGACAGGTCAGCCGCGGGGATGACTGTAAAACGACAGAAAGAAGTAAGCAGAATAATAATACAAGAAGCTAATCCAATATTAAAATCTGTTAGTAAGTTTGCATGCTACCTTTCTCAGCCAGGGTAACCTTGTAGTTCTCAAGGAAGATGACTTTCAGACGATCTCCCACCACACTATCATTATTTACCACTTCTCCAATTGCCGTGATCAGTTTGATGATCATCTTAGCTGTGTGATACCCGGGGGCGGCCTTGAAGATGCATGATTTAACCAATTAGCATTCAGATTTCAGTAGAACAGATCGGACTGGTCAGTGAAGTGATCATTCTCACCTTTCCTCCAATCATAATTGTCCTTGGAGTCCAGGCCTTGTTAGGCTCCTTCTTGATGCCTGATCAGACAAAACAGTTATTTTAACAATTATTATTTGTGAAATTTATAAGTAATTTCTGAGTGAAAATTGTTTTAAAAAATCCTACACCAGGGCCCGGTTTCACAGGCAGGGCTTAGATTAAGGCAAGATTAGGCCTTTGTTCAATTAGTACATCTAAATAGCTTTAATAAACATGTCTTAGAAAAAACATTACTGGTGTGCATCTTGAGACAAAACAAAGGCACTGACATATTTTAAGAGATGTCAGTGTAAGATGCTTTCAGTTAAAACAGTTCAAACATGCATTTTAATCTGGGACTAGGCTTCAGCCTAGTGTTTTTCAGTGTAGGCTATCTTGGGAAAGGAATACTAGCTTTCCGCTTAGTGTATACGGCACAGTACACACTGCATACTGCCTACTAAAACAAAAAAAATTATGTAAAAAGTTATGCAATTAATGTTTCAAACTTTCCAGTAGCATGCTAGAGTTATGCATTAGTTTGTTTCGAAACTTGTAAAAAGAGAAATAATTAGCTGTTTCAAGAGAAACTTACGGTTGTAGAGGGTGATGATGTGCAGACAGTTCAACAGCTGCCTTTTGTATTCATGGATCCTCTTCACGTGGACATCAAACATGGAGTTTGGGTTAATCTTCACCTTGTATTGTTCCTCTAGAAGCGCTGCAAATTTCATTTTATTCTCCTGAAAACAGCAAAGCAACAGATATGCCATGTAATGTTCATCATTCTCATATAAATTATGATTATTGCACTGAAGTTCATTTTGAAAGTGGATTCTGTCTCACCTGTTTGACTTTAGCAATGTCTCGAATTAAAGCATCATCATCCACAAACTTCAAGAGTTTCTTCAGCTGGCATAGGTCGCGAATGTAGTCCTCTCCAATTCTCTAGCGATTAACATAAGACAGGGATTTTCGGTCAATAATGACTCTTGAATGGCTTTCCTGAAGCTTCCAAAATGTATTTCCGAAGGTTATGGTACTTTTTGTATGTTCCTCAGTAGTGTTTCCACATGTAATGATAACTTTTTTTTCTTATCAGCAATGTTCCTCACCTCAGCGATAACCTCTGCCAGTCCAGGGTTACACATGACAAGCCAGCGACGAGGTGTGATACCATTGGTCTTGTTCTGAAACTTCTCTGGGTCCACTTCATAGAAGTCCTTAAAACTGTACACAGAATCAAGCCCACCAAATTAGATACAACGTTTTTTTAGCCGTAAACATCTGAGAGTTATTCACCAGGGCTAATTCTGAGGCAATGTGATTAAGTCATAAAGAGGGACAAAAAATCGTGCATTTGGAATTACATATTGTTGATATAAATTTGGACATTTAATTTGCAAATGTATGAATGTCATTGCACTGGACAACAATGCTTGTGCTTTGTTTCTTTAAAATAAATGCTACTTGGTTTATACACTACCGTTCAAAGTTTAGGCTTTATTTGAAAGAAATGAATGCAATTTTTCAGCATGGATGCATTAAATTGATCAAAAGTGACAGTAAAGGCATTTTAAACTTTAAATTACTATTTACTATTTAATGCTGAAAATTCAGCTTTGCCATCACAATAATATATTAAAATAAAATATATTAACTAGAAAACAGTTGATTTGGATTGTAATAATATTTCCCAATAATATTACTGTTTCTACTGTATTTTTTATATTAAAACATTAAAAATCTCATTGTTAAAAAATTAAAAACCCAAATTTTGAACAGTATTATATATTTTTTAAATGTGGCGTAAGTGTCCAGATACTTTTTGAGGCTACTGTGTATTCTAATATTTAAAAAAAGTTAGGAGACATACACAGTGTCTTTAATAATGTCGGAGTGGATTTGTGCCACGCCATTGACTGCATGAGAGCCAACGATGCAGAGATGAGCCATGTTGATCTTCTTCTGACCTCCCTCCTCAATGAGAGACATGCGTCTCATACGGTCAAAATCACCAGGGTAGAGCGCAGAGATCCGCTAAGAAACAGGAAAGAAAATGTAAGGTCAAAACAGAGTGAAATGTACATGGGAAGTTACTTTTCTTCATCTGAGATTTACTGGAAGCTGAGTCATGCAGAGCAGAGGAGGTTGTTTAAATAACCTCACACAGCACAATTTACTCCTTATTTGGAGTCAACACAGTCCTACATTCCCAATGCAGTGAGTAACAGATCTCCCAACCCCTTCAAAAAACATTTTTTTTTTTTTTATCTACAATAAATTTCAAATGCAATGTTCCATGAAGATAATGTCTGACCTCCAGGTGACGTCGGTTAATCTCGTAGATGATCTCTAGGTGACGGGGGAGAAGGTTTTGGAACAGGTCAACGGGCCAGCGTTCCAGAGCTTCTGGTAAAACAGTGTGGTTAGTATATGCACAAGTACGCACAGTGATGTCCCACGCCTGAAAAGAAAAAGAGAATGACAGAAAGTCACAGGAGAGTGAGAGAGAAAGAAAAATTAGAAGAAGTAGAGTAGTACAACATTATGGTGTTGGTCTACATGGGCAAATTTTCATTCTAGAAATTTAAACTTTATGTATGGTAACACTTCACAATAAGGGTTCATTTGTTAACATTAGTTAACTACATTGGTTAACATGAACTAATAATGAAATACGTCAACTCTTTAAAATCAAGGTTCCAAAAGAGGGTTTTCACAGCAATACCATAGAAGAACAATTTTTGTTTCCTCAAAAAAACGTTCAGTGAGCAGAAAGAACCATTTTTTCTTCTAAAGAACCTTTTTCAATGATGAAAAAACTTTTGTGCAATGAATGTTAGAGGTTCTTCATGGAACCATAAATGGCAATAAAGAACCTTTATTTCTAAGAGTGTACAACATTTATTAATGTTAGTCAATGTAATTTCACCATTTGCTAATACATTTTTAATCAAAAGTTGTATTTGTTACCATAATGCACTGTGAACTATTTGTACTATCTACCATTAAGTAAGATTAATAAATGCTTTAAAATATATATATTGCTCAACGTTCGTTCATGATAGCTAATGCATTTACTAATGTTAACAAAAAAAAAAATTATTGCAAAGTGTTGCTTTATGACCCTGTATTACCCTTTTATCAACCAACTGAATAGTCCTACAGTTTGACTGCAAATCCTTTTTTAAGCATGTTAAAGAGAAGACGTGAATTTCCCACTCACCGTGTCCCAGTTCAGCTTCTCGTCATCCATCAGTATTCTCATCAGTTCAGGGATGGCCATTGCAGGATGAGTGTCATTCAGCTGTATAGCAACCTGAACGACAGAAAAAGCAAAGAATCTCTGTAGTAGTTTTTAAATGTGAAACCAATTTTGTTTATCCCAATGCATTAAGTCTCATTAATATGAATAAACGACACCAGATTCAATGTGAATTGTGTTGAATGTTCTCTACACCCCAGCATCTTAACATAAAACAAAGTGCTCCAGGGATGTCCTACCTTATCTGGCAGTGTGGTCAGATCCATGCGCACTTCCTCAATTGAGCCGAACTTGGAAGCTTTGAACCTGCGGATGATGTCTTGGAGAGTTGCAGCCACCACAAAATACTCCTGCTTCAGACGCAACTCTTTCCCCTCAAAGAACTGACATACACAAACAGGAGGATTCGTTTACATTTAGGCTCCAAGAGTCATGCGATTTGTTTCTTAATATGAACCGCTTGAGATGCACTCACGTTGTCGTTAGGGTAAAGCACACGAGAGATGTTCTCAGCTAGATTCTTATCCAGAACGGCCTGGATGTAACCACCAACATTAACTGTTCAGGAAGACAGAAAGTCAGTCATAAGATATAAGGCTCAAAGATACAGTATACCCATTCAACAGTTTGGGGTCAGTACAATTTTGTTGAAATAAATTCACTATTTCAAAATATGACTGTTTTTGTTGTATTTTTGATTTAAAAAAATGCAGCCTTGGTGAGCATGAGACCTTTTTTTTCAAAAACAAGAAAAAATCTTACTGACCACAAACCTTTGAACAGTTGTGTATATGGACACAAATGGAATAGATCAGAGTTGATTTTATAAATAATATTACAAGTTATTATATAAGATAAAGCTTATGGTTGGTTAAAATGTCTGATGATCATTGACTGATTGATTGAAGAGAACTCACAGTCTTTGAGATGGAATTCACATGGAGCTTTGGCAGACCAGAGCCTCATTGTGTTAACAATGTTGTTTCTGTATCCCGGGACAGGTGTGTCATAAGGGAGAGCAAGGATCACCTGGTGAGCCAAACAGGAACAGATTTAATAGGAAAACATAGAGATACATCGGTAAAAATGACACAATTCTACAGCATGTAGCATCTGAGTCTTGCGTTGCATATTGGCCGTTCTGCTTTAGCTCTACTGAACTTCCTGATGTACACTCAGTTCAAACGTTTGGGGTCTGTAAGATTTTATGCTCACCAAAGCTGCATTTATTTGATAAAAAATACATTAATATTATTACAATTTAAAATAACATTATTATTTTTTATATATATAATTGATTCCTGATGCAAAGCTGAATTTTCAGCATCATTACTCCAGTCTTCAGTGTCACATGATCCTTCAGAAATCATTCTAATATTCTGATTTGCTGCTCAAGAAACATTTCTTATAATTATCAGTGTTGAAAACAGTTGTGCAGCTTAATAGTTTTGTGGAAAGCATGATACATATTTTCAGGATTCGTGGATAAATAGACAATCCAAAAAACAGCATTTAACATTATGCTTTATATTTTGCAACATTATGTCCTTACTGTCACTTTTAAACCATCTTTCTTGCTGAATGAAATATTAATTTCCTTTAAAAGCAAAAATCTTATTGACTCCAAACTTTTGAACAGTAATGTACAAGAAAAAAATTATTTTACAATATGAAAAATGGCATTTCCATAACAATTAAATGTAGATACATTGTTTCTATGCTCTTACCTGTGTGTCCACCCATTTCACTCCATCAGGGTGGTGCTCCACCCGACCATAGAAATGCACAGGACGCATGTACTCAGGCCGGGCTTTTTCCCAAGGGTTTCCATAGCGCAGCCAATCATCCGCCTCCTCCACCTGTCACATGATGTCAGTTGTTTACTAAGATCCAAATGCATCAAAGGAAAAGAAATACATTTCACTGAGATATTGTTGCAAGTTTGTTTTACCTGCCAGCCCTTCACGATTTTCTGATTAAAGATTCCAAACTCATAACGGATTCCATATCCATACGCTGCCAGGCCCAAAGTTGCCATGGAGTCCAGGAAGCAAGCTGAAGAGGAAGAGAAATTAAAGTGAATCAAAGCACCAACTCGACAGCGCAAGCCTCCATTAAACTTGTGATCAGCACGTTTAAAGAGACTGAGTTCACCTGCCAGTCGACCAAGGCCTCCGTTGCCCAGGCCAGCATCCTCCTCCATGTCCTGCAGCTCCTCCATATCCAGACCCAACTGAGAAGAACCAGAATATGAGAGCCAGGCAGGACCAAATCCGGTGAATAACTTCTCAGAGTACAAAACATGCCCTGTTGCATGGTTTCATCTTTCATCAACATATCTTTTTTTTTTTTGCAACATATTTTTATTGAAAACTGAATCGAGTTACATAGAATTGACAACTTTTACAATTTAGATTTTAAACAAATAACAGAAAACAAGAAAAGAAAAAGACATAACCAAACCACCCCACCCCACCCCGCCACTTAAAATCATATACAAATATAAAATATAACAGGACTTAGTCTGGTAAGACTTGCAAGTCTGCAAAATATGATAGAAAAGGCTGCCAGATATAAAAAAAACTTGTCAGTGTTTCCTCTCATTGCGTACTTAATTTTCTCAAGTTTTAAGAAATGCATAGCATCAGTAAGCCACTGTGAAACTGATGGAGGATTTGGAGATTTCCACTGTAAGAGAATTCAACGTCTGGCCAATAAAGATGTGAATTTGAGAATTTCTTTCTGTGCCCAATTAAATTGATCTGATTTGTCTGGGGTCCCAAAAATAGCAATTAAGGGGCAAGGTTGAAGGTGTATTCCTATTATAATTGAAATTATGTTGAAGAAACCAGACCAAAAGTCGTGTAACCGTGGACAAAGAAAAAAAATGTGGCTCAAATGACAACATGGGTTAAGACATCGTTCACATTTATCCTCTACTCCAGGGAAAATTGCAGATAATCTTGCTTTGGAGAAATGGACCCTGTGTACAACCTTGAAATGAATCAGTACAAGACGTGCACAAGATGATACAGTACTCAGTCTATCAATGACCTCTTGCCACCACTCCTCACTGAATTGTTGTCCCAGTTCCTCCTCCCAAGCAGTCTTTGTTTTTGAGTTTGAGTCATCAACATATCTTTATCGTCATTCTCAGCATAGCAGTGCTGATCTAGAATGATTTGCATTTCATATTCTAATGACTGGATTAAAGGACCAGGGGCAGCTAATCCAAGATGATCAGTATTACAGTACCTATAGCACCAGATCTCCTCCATATGCTCTTTCTCTATTTATGATTATGCTATCACTGATGATGATAATTACTGATAATGGCCTCTTTTCTTTATACAACATTATTTTTTAAAGGTTAAGTATTGAGGTTAGTGGAATAATAACAGATAATGTTCCCCAGGTATTATAGATCTCCTCTATTTGGACAAATGAATATAGTCCCACCCCATACACACCACTGGTTGAGCCAATGTTGTTATGTAGAGTGGCCACTCACACAGATTGCAGTTCCCACTAGGGGCGCTTAAATGACACAATTATTTACTTCCATAGAGTGCTGCAGGGATGGCATATTTTTGTAGGTCAAAACCCTAAAACAAGTTAGCATTTTACCATTTCTGTTTTTTATTGTTTTTTTTTTTTTTTTTTTTGGTTAAATGCCTGAAATAATGTCAGTTTAAAATAAAATAAAAATCTATAACATAAAATATATATTAATAGCCCATTATGATTTTTTACAGCTTTCAATTGTCTTTAAAGGTGACATATTATCCCCATTTTCACAAGATGTAATATAAATCTATGGTGTCCCCAGAATGTGTCTGTGAAATTACAGCTCAAAATACCCCCCAGATAACTTATTATAGCTTGTCAAATTTGCCCCTTTTTGGGTGTGAGCAAAAATGTTTGGGTGTGGACATTTCTGAATGGTTAGTGGATACATTTATGTAGTTGTTGTGGAGTTACATTAATTCATCGACTTGCATGTGACGTCATGTTTAACTTTAACACAAGTTGACACAGTTCCCTGAGCTCTTTATAAGACAGCTGTGACATTTTTTGTTCAAATAGTCTTCAGTGCTCGTCTGTGCAGCCAACGACAGAACAGTTTGCATGCTTTGCTGGAACTTTTGCCATTGTGTTAAATTACACTGTTGTCGCTTGTGAAAACCAAATGGTGGCGCCGTGGGTGGAAACGTGCAGATTAAGGGGTGGTAAAATTATAATAAGATCCCCTTCCTACGTCAGAAAGGGAGCGAAATCTCCCTGCGAAAATCGGCTTATTTACATGCTTGCAGAGAAAGGCTTACCAAAACAAAGATACTGGGTTGGTAAATGCACCGGGGACCCGATTATAGCACTTAAACATGGAAAAAGTCAGATTTTCATGATATGTCCCTTTTAAAAAGACAGTTGCTAATAAGTGACTAAATGGAATTACAAAGGTTAAATGTCATCATGTCGAACAGGTAAACTCATCTCCACACTAGTCCGTTTCACAGCCTCTTGTGTTTATAATTGTGCTCTTTCTAACTCAATCTATCAGTGAAAATGTTTAGCTTAGAGATGGTGACGTTGAAATCATGCGACCGTGGTGTAATTTGTTTATAGCCTACGTTTAGATTTTTACTTGTATTTAGGCTTCAGAATTCATAAAAGTTCAGAATGTTTTTGACATAGACTGTGGTTTTTGACAAGGGAAGTTGCAGGGTGATGCTAACTTCAGTGTTGGCCTACAAAAATATGTCATCCCAGCAGAACTATTTGCTTTTTGCAGTGTTCAATTGTACATATCTCCTCTCACCTGATAGATGGCCTCGTCACAAGCATTCTCCAAAGCTAAGTTTACCATGGTGTTTTGAAGGGTCCGACCCATGTAGAATTCCAGAGAAAGATAGTACACACGCTACAAGTGGAGACAAAGAAGAAGACAAGATAATTAAAAGTGAAAAAGAAGAGCATTTTTTAAATAAAAGTGTTTTTTAATACTTAACACCAACAGCTGAGAGCCATTTTGAGCAACAGTGAAGTAGGAGCCATAAAAGCCCCTGCTGAGCAGACAAATAATAGTGACAAATAATATTGTGACAGGTGCGCAACACAAGCCTAATCTGTATTCCATGTCTTGAGACCTCATTGACCGCCAGCGCAAAACATTCAGTCGTTGAAGGTTGCCCAATGACACAGCTAGCATGGAGGATTTGCTAGTAAACAAAAGCTAGCTTGTGATATTTCAGTCTATTGTCTATAAATGATAATAAAGGTTAGGAAAGAATGATGTTTGTGTGCTGTGTCTCTGGCACATGTAAAAATAGCAGCATTAGCTGTCAGCGTTTAAGGTTAAATACTCTGTCAGGATGCCAGCCACCCAGACAAAGATGACACAAATTCCAAATACAACAGTATCCTACCCTTCAATCTTTTTTTTTTTTTACTTTAAGTATTTTTATTATTATTTTAGAATACAAAAAATGAGAACATATAATTTTAAATTTCCAGTAGGAATTAGGTAAGATCCGGTTTTGTGATTACTTATGCGTTCCTTTCCCAAAGCAAAATTACAGTTTTGGACTTATGAGTAAAATAATGTATGTGGTAGACATTACTAAGTTGCTAATGAGGGCTAAAATGATTGACTAGCCTCCTTGTGACAACCAGCCTTCCTATTTCAGGTTTTAGGACTGGACGACGTACTGAACGTTGTAAGATGGAAAGGACCAATCAGAATTATGTATGCAAATGAGCACAAGAAAGAAAAAATCACAATGAGGTACGCATCAATTATAATGACATTGTGATGACATTATGATGACAACAACATCATATAACGATGGGAGATTTTAAAATTGTAATTTAAACGAGTAACGTCTAAAATTATGTAAAATAAAATTAAATAAATAAGGTTTTCGTCTGGAATGAGTATATTCAGCGGTTCAGCGTTGTAATCTGAAAGATGTTTCGAATATGCATTACAGAAATTGGGTTTTTAGATTGTTGCTACTTGTTTAAATATAAGAATGTGCACATATTGAAATAACTCGCACTCAACGATTCAAAAATAATTAGACCTGTTGATACTTGTTAAGGGCACATAGAAAAGCTCTTCATACATTCTGCGGGACATTGAATGAAGGCTCTCCTGACATCAGTCATGGAGAGATTATGTAATTATTGAAAAAAAGCCCTACCATCTGCTGAAACATTAGCATTAAGCGTCATTTCCTGGTGCAATACAAATACCTCAA
This sequence comes from Squalius cephalus, assembly GCF_949319135.1. NCBI lineage: Eukaryota > Metazoa > Chordata > Actinopteri > Cypriniformes > Leuciscidae > Squalius > Squalius cephalus. The sequence continues at coordinate 16,114,137 of NC_137124.1, read as the reverse complement.
TATTAAACCTTCAACAAGGATATAGATGTTTCTTTTTACATTTTGCAATGTTGCTACTCTACTGCGCAACATAATGTCCCCTAATGCGTGATCCGACCCCTCCTCCCTCCTGTCAGTGGTGTACGTGCGGCCCCGATCTGTAGGATGAAACTGCGGCATTCGAGTCTCTTACTTTCGGGTCTTTCTCGTAGTAATGCTGCTGAGTCCGGATCCATCTTCCCACCAAATGGTCGCGCACGGTGTGCGCCAGGGCGAAGTAGTAGTCGCGCTTCGTTGCAACATTACGGTCCTTAACCAAAGTAAAGTGCAGATGGCGATTAAAATTGGTCTTGAGGTCTGAGACGTTTTCAACCCCGGCGAGACCTCGCACGGAAATTTGCTTCCTCTTCTCTTGGTCCGTCAGTGGCTTGGACATCTTGTAGACTGTTATATAATTGTAGGTTTCGTGCACCAGGAATATTAGTCTACGAGACTACGTGATGCCTGCTGCGTGTGTTGCGACTGTTTTTTTTTTTTTTTTACAGTCTATGGTTGCGACGCGCGTCACCGTGATCTCCAAGCTGATGCTTCAGGGTCAAGCGCGCTCATTGGCGGCGCGCACCCTCTCTCTCTCTCTATAGGCAATATACATGACTACTATATATATATTTACAGGCTGGGCGGGCCATAATAAATTTAGGCAAGGCACGTTTATTTATATAGCACGTACACAATGGTAATTTAAAGTACTTTAAATAAATATTTTTTAAAGCATAAAATAATCATAACAGGTTAAGAAAAAGTTTAAAAAAAACAAAGAAGAAAATAGAATAATAGTTCCCAGAAGACAATTGTGAAATACTAATTACAAAATACTTGTAAAACTTAGTTGACCACCGTGAGTCACGGAATAATTGGCACACTGCTAACCGAGGTGACAGGACATGAGAAAAAAGAGAGAAGTTTGAGACTGCATCAGTCTCTCATCACTCAAAGTGCTAAAAACTTTAACAAAATTGACATCAGTGTCCATCAGAAACCAAATTATTAGCCAACAATGTCCCCAGGAAAACCTTCTATGAGCCACTGTATGGATCTTGTTACTGTTTCAGCAATAATCCACATTTTCTGACTGCACGTTTATCTCCTTATACCCTGTGCACAGCAAGCGTACCAATTTAAAAGTAAATTTAAGCCAAAACTATTTAAAAGTTGAAGACAAATTACTTTTTTTGTTTTGAAGTGAGATTACACACACTAACAATAGAACTAATGAAAAAGAAATAGACCTTAAACCCACAACTTTATATTTCAAATGCTGAAGAGTATCTTCTGGGAGAAGAGAAATTCAACCACTAAATTCAAGATGATGTGAAAGATTGACACCAACAATTCGACACCATGCCAACTTTTATTTAGTTGAATGCTTCATTACAAAAATATTGAAATACATTTGGTGGAAGGCATTAATGAAAAGTTCTTTTAAATAAAAATTTTGGGAGGGGTGGGGTACAAGGTGAGCACAAAAATTAGGCTATACTGACCACCTAATAGAGTAAGCCAATCATCTACAACATCTTGAAGACATAAATGTCTTTTTATACTATGCAGCAACAAATGCACAGTTGGTTAAGAGTGTAAATGGTTGTTTATACACCTGTTGGAATGTTGCTAACTGAATCGCAAGCAGATGTCATTTTTACTTGGAGACGGTTTGAAATGAAACATGAAATAGCAGGCTGGCAGAAACAAAAACCAAAACACACATTCCCTGCACAACATCATTTTGAACAAATATTATCCTAACAGTTCAAATACTATAGTTAAAAATCATTAACAATTGAAGCAAATTTACAAATAAATCACACCGTCTCTCTCACACTCGCTCTAGCTCGATTTTGAAGTTTGAACCGAGACCAATCAATAGGAAAAAAAAATAAACCTTTAGCAACTAAATCACATCAAGCTGTTAAATGAACAGAACAAGGTATAGTCCTGTGATGTATCTTTGTATATATTTTAGGCATCACTGCATGGTCACAGGGCCACAGAGACTAAATCGAGCCTTTAACTCTGGGGCGGAGGGGGTGGAGGTGCAGGAGGCATCCCGTACGGTGGCATACCGGGAATCCCCATCATGGTCACAAAGTTAGGGTCCATGGGTGGGGGTGGGGGAGGGGGTGCATACATCATGCCTGCTGAGCCAGGTGGAGGGGGTGGAGGTGGCGGGGGGGCACCAGGAGGAAGTGGGGGTTGGACCCCAGGTGGAGGCGGCACCATAGAAGGGGTACCCATGGGTGGAGGGGGCTGAGCGGCTGAGGTGGCAGTCTGCTGAGGCTGTTGCCAGGGTGGCAGGTTTCCAGTTGCAGGAGTGGATGTGGTGGTTGTATCTGGGAAAGCAAAAAAAAGTCAATCAGTGACTAAAGGAAAACCTTTATTGATATCAAATGTGTACTACTGTAATACACTTACTCTGTTGCCATGGCAGTGGAGCACTGGTTGCCATGCTGCTGGTGGGTGGTGGGGGAGGGGCCTGCTGTTGCCATGGTGGCAGAGGTCCTGAGGGTGGAGGTGGTGGTTGGTTGTTGGGGGGAGGTGGAGGTGGGGGCATCATACCCATGGGTGGCGGCAATAAACCTGATCATCAGGCAAGGGAGGGAATCAATGAGCATTCTGAAACACTAAGTATCCAAGTATGAAAGCAAGCATACTTCAATATCACCAAACACAGATGTCAGTTGGGAGTTTTGTGGTAAAATAAGCTTACCGTATTTTCCGCACTATAAGGCGCACTTAAAAGCCTTTAATTTTTTCAAAAAACGACAGTGCGCCTTATAATCCGGAGCGCCTTATATATGGATAAAACAACCGCTGACTTAAACCTTGTTTATACTTTCGCCTGGCAACGGAGCGCGAGCCTCCGCTGACTGCGCGCGCAACTCCCCATACAGACGAGGCATTTATACTTGACGCAACTATTTTGTTTTAGACTGAACACCAGACCATACAACTGATTTAGACGCGCAAACTGGGTGCCGGTGTGATGAGATATACTACTAATATCCGTCTGCTCGGGCAGATAATGCTCAAAGTCATGCATCTTCGCATCCGGAGATGCATGACTTTGAGCCGAATCTGTCCGAGCAGACGGATATTATTTTTTTTTATTACCTTCGCGCTCATGCGGACGCGTCGAGTATAAACAAGTTTTTCCAGCTCAGCAACTTGTTTTTTCATATTTTTTTGCAAGTGGTAGATCTTGGTTTACATTTGGACTTTGGATGTGATCTTAGGCTTGAAAAGGTTGGTGACCACTCCATAACGCAAACCCAGTCAAACGTTTGACTGCAGTATCTTCTATTCTATGCGCCTTATAATCCGGTGCGCCCTATATATGAAAAAAGTTCTAAAATAGGCCATTCATTGAAGGTGCGCCTTATAATCCGGTGCGCCTTATAGTGTGGAAAACACGGTAGATATAAGCAGAAGCATTTGTCCTCTGATAAAGATAATTATATACTTCCAACTTTCCAGGGAAATGTTTTAATACACTTCATTAAGCAGGAATTGCATGACTGAAAGTCTAAACATCACGGGCTATACTCACTCATGTGGTGTCCGGGTGGTGCTGGGCCTTGGCCCATTGGGGGAGGAGGCGGCTGCATCCAGGGCGGTGGCATTCCATTGGGGTTTGGTGGCATAGGAGGGACGCCCATGTTTGGCATTGGTGGAGGGAAGTTATGAGGGCCACCAGGACCCTGGTGCATGCTGTGGAAATTCCTGTTATCAGCAGGGCCTGAATTCATCCAAGGAGGACGATTCTGAGAGAGAGAGAGAGAGAGAGAGAGAGAGAGAGAGAGAGAGAGAGAGAGAGAGAGAGAGAGAGAGAGAGAGAGAGAGAGAGAGAGAGAGAGAGAGAGAGAGAGAGAGAGAGAGAGAGAGAGAGAGAGAGAGAGAGAGAGAGAGAGAGAGAGAGAGAGAGAGAGAGAGAGAGAGAGAGAGAGAGAGAGAGAGAGAGAGAGAGAGAGAACATTAACAAAGTAATAGTTGTATTCAGCAAAGATGCATTAAATTGATCAAAAGAAACAGAAGAGACAAAAAACTATTTCAAACAAATGCTGTTCTATTGAATTTAAATTCAAAGAACGCTGAAAAAATAATTATCACTGTTTTCAACAACTGATTGAGCATTGATAAGAAATGTTTCTTGAGCATCAAATCAAGCATATTATGACTTCTGAAGGATCATGCAACAATGAAAACTGGAGTAATGTTGCTGAAAATTCAGCTTTGCATTACAGGAATAAATTGCCTTTTAAAATATCTCAAGTAATACTGGATTTTTACAAAAACATTTACTGTATTTTTGATCAAATCAATGCAGCCTTTAATGCTCTAATCCACTAATGCAAACATTAGAACAGTAATGTATATGTAATGCATATCATGAAGAATTGTGGATGTCTTTGGTCTTACTGGTGGTTGTTGGTTGTTGTTGGGTCCTGATGAACGAGGTCCACTAGTGGGAGGATTGTGGCCCCCACCGGAGGAAGGGACTGGAGCCTCTCCTAATTCTGCCATGAGAGACAAGTACTCTTTATCCATACGGGCCTTATCCTGAGCAGACTGGGGTGGTTCGCCTGGCCGGGGAGCAAAGGAACTGCGGGGAAGAGAAATAAAGTTAACCCTGGAGGGGAATTTTTTTTAAATATAATAAATAATTGCTGATCACTGGTGGATGGGCTTACCTGGTAAACTTGCAGTCTGATGAGATGTGACCTGCTCCTCCACACTTTGTACAGACAGTTGTGTTTGTGATGCTGCGAGGCTCTGTGCTCTGCCATGGGCGCAAAATCCTGAAAGAAAAGTACACATTGATGAGTATCAAATGCATCTACAACATTTACTCGCCTGTTGAACTGAGAAAAGGGTCAATAAATCTGTGAGCAGACTCCCACCTGTTATCATCCTCTCTCAGAGTGCCATTGAGTCGTGCCAGCTCCCTCAGTTGCATCTTTCTTAGATCATTCTGGTCCTCAGGGGTCTCAATGCCCTGCTTGAGGATATTACGGATCTGTAAACAAAAATAAATCACTTAGAAACATGCAGTAGAATGATTGTTGAAGCTGACAGCTATGCATTTTCATTAAACTGATTTCTATTGCGTTTTAGAATTCAAGGTGCAAGAACGTCTGAAGAAGACTCACCTGCTCTACAGCTTTCTTTACATTCTCCATGGTGTTAGCAGTGACCAGTGCATGAAGAGGTTCATCTTCTCCTGGAAGCATCTGTCCATCCTTACGACCCACCTTCCCTTCCTTCACTGAACCTTTCCCACGAATCATGATTTTAGCACAGCACTCCTTCTCAATGTTCTTCAGAGTGTTTCCACTGGAAAAACAAGCAACAGACCCAGTTGGTTTATGTAGAGACTAAGGATTCAGCAAACATTGAGTTTAAAATCATGCAACTTACCGTGGCCCAATCAGAAGCCCGACAAAGTTGATCTCTGGATATTCATCCTGAGGAATCATAACCTTATCACTAACCCGAGTAGCTGGTGGTCTGAGTAAGAAGAAAAACAAGTAAATATCAGAGACCGTAGAACCAGAGAGAAAAGAAAATAATTGGTATAAGCCATACTTGTAGTCAGCAGGGGGTTTGAATTCAGGGTTCAGCCCCACCATCTCTGTGATGAGAGAATGTCTCTCTTCCTCCAGTTTCTTGCGTGTACGATATTCACGCGTGTTAAGCCTCTTGCCCTCACTGTTGTAGATGGGCTCAGGAGATGGAGACCTGTGAAAAGGAAAGAACAACAGAAAGATGCAGCACAGTCAAAACCATAACACAGTACTTACACCCTCAACAGTTAAACATTCAATGGCTTGCCTACTCTTAACTGACATTGGTTTGACTTGTTCTGTGGTCATTTAAAAAAATAAAATAAAATAAAAAATAAATAAAGTGCATGGGATGCCCCGGAGTGCTCATATTCTAATGAGACGAGAGCAAAATAAAAATGGCCACTAGAAAACTTATTGAACCATTTAGAAAAGGGAAAAAACTTCAGATTAAAGAGCTTGAAGCTCAGTAGTAAAACTTTTTTTTTTTTTTTTAAAGGGCGACAAAACTTGGCATCAAGGAGCCCACTAAATTTTTGAACATTAATAAAACGTGTCTGTCTCAATATTATTTGGGGGATGAAAAATAGGACAAATATCTGAGACAAATGGGGCAACCAACACACTTGAAGAGCTTCTGTTCTTGAACGCTGATCTAAACCTTCACACGCCCTCAGAGAGCATTCAAACGGTTACCTTCCCCTTGGACGGTGCTGAAAACCTGTTAACCTGCACAATGAGGCTCTGTGCTTGAAAAAAGTTACGAGAGGGGGAATTTGGGTTAGAGAAATAAATTTGGATTAAATATTAACCTTCAACAGCCCTCAAACAAAACAGCCACACAAACGTGACAGGTTCATGATAGGCAACCCGAAGAGGAGAAAAGTGGGGGGAAAAAAGAGGGAAGAATTTTCTGCTGGTTTTCTTTGGGAATGATATCTCCAGCGCTGACAACCTGAAGCACCACCCAGCTTTGTTTTGCGAGCTGGAAGTTGATGAGCGATCGATCCTAAATCCTGGAGTGGATAGACCTTTAAGAAGAACCTTTTTAGAGTTGGCGGTGTAAAAACGTCGGATTAAGATTCTGCCGGAGAACCTAAGGCTGTTCAGAGAGCAAGGGGTGTGGCTACTAAAAAGACACTCTCACGTCAGAAACATGACATTTCCTGCTATGTTGGATGCTTATGAATTCTATGAGTGGCCAAAGTGATCAAAGTGTTAAGGTTATGGTTATTCCAGAAAGAAAAGGTCAGAGGAGTCTCCTCCGAGTGGTCTTCCAGTGCGGAAATCTGGAATACTGTGGAAGTTCCTGGACAAAATGGTGCTAGCCCCATTATGGAAAACCATTATTGACCTTCCAATTAATCAACCATTCAGATTTTTAGATTTAAGGACACGGTTGTGTTCATTAACTGCATTTCGGAGGTGAGAAAGATGGGGCATTTAAAATGCAATATAATCGAAGGAAAATCAAAATTCCTTTAAATGGCTTAAATAGTGGATTAAACAAACCTACCATCTTAGACTACAGGAACTAGGGCTACACTGGGATAATAAATTCTACACAAGCCTTTAAAATACATACGTTTCACAGAAAATAAACATGCATGCAATAAAAACGAATACTTACAAAAAACAGTTCAGAATAAAATAAGATTTACTTAAGACGATCAAGATTAGCATTGTTTATATGAATGCAAATTATGTTTTGGTAAAGTTGGGTGCTATGTATTATCAACAATTAGTCCTCACGTCATAAGATACAAAGTAACTTCAAATTGCAGAGTATAACACTGGCTAGTTACCTGGGAACACTAACTGAATGAAAAAGTCTGATCTTTCTTATGACAATATCCTAACATAATAGCCTTCAGTCATTTCTTTGCCTCTGTGTACAGAACAGATCCAAACATTTCTCTACAATTCAACTAAGCATTTCAAACACTAGAATGTTTAGGCATGTAACAAAACCAATTTCATTACAATCAAAACATTTTCTAAACTCTTTAACTAGAAGGCAAAGATGTGAGGTCATTTTAGACAAAGGCATTTAGACTTATTTCTTACCCTTACATACACATTAGTACACTTACGATCTGGCCTCACAATAAAATGGCGCATTAAAAAGGTAAAGAAAATGTTACTGTTGTTGGGTTTAAATCGTTATTCCGACCTGTCCTCAGGGTTAACAGGGATTCCCAGGTCTCCTGTACGCAGTTTACGTGTCAGGTCTTCAATCTGCAGTTGGACTGGAAGAAATCAGGTTAGGAAAGAAAAAAACAAGGATGGAGAGAAATGTGGTTAACAACAAAAAAAACCCACAAAAGCAGAAACAGTACACTGTAAAACTCAATGTGACTACGGTTAAAAAAGAAAAAAAAAAATTACCATGGTAATTGTCAGTTCACTAAGAATCAAGGTCACCTGGAGACTTTTGATTCTCCGCAACACATTTTCTGAAATACTGCAACCCCAACAGGAATTTTAGAAAACAACCTTGTTTAAGCTTGAACGTATTCTTATGAGCCCATACAGATTTCCCCAAACATTTAGAAAATCAAATATCAAGGTTTGGTTAAATTAAGATTCAGAAATCTGGGGGGGTTTCTCAGTAAATAACCATTTCAGAAAAAGGTTAATTGCAACAGGCTTTCGATTTCATGCCACCAACTTTGAGAAGTGAACTACTAAAATTCACATTTCAACCATACACTTAAAAAATATTATTATTTCACATACTCTATTTTCATATCAAGTGAGCTAAAAAGGTGGCAAAAACATGAAGGCCTGTCAGGGGGGGAGGGGGAGTTGGGTTTGAAGAAATCAAAAATCATATTGGCTAAGTGGCTTGAGCAACTGCATCCTCAAAAGGATTGAAAAGAAGTTTAGAAAATAACACCAGTGTAACTTAAAATAAACATTACTCTATAAAGAATAGAAATAAAATAACATACTGGGTGTTAGTGACCCTTAACCAACTTCAATAACATTCAACACTCAGGTTTTTGAGAGGTCATGACAACCACTTACCAACAGTTTCCAACACTAATCAGTTAGGACAACTGAGATTTAATATTTAGAAATGATCAGCCAACCAGATCAGCCTTTAGTTGATGTTGTTGTTTTTTTTTTTCATGCAAAAGACTAGATTTAACTAGGCCTCAAGCCACGGCAACCAAATCAGCCTGTACAAACCCAAAAACTGACCTGTATCACTCATGGAAGCATTTAATGGGTTTTCACATGCATTTCTCCATGACATGCTAAAGAGAATCAGACCCCAAAGGTCACACGTTGAATGGTGCAGGTTGATGGTAGGTAAAGGACATGAGGTGTCAGTTATCAATAGAGGACTAGTTAAGGAGATGTAGGTCACATTATCATTGAAACCACCACTACATCACATGCCATTGCAAAACAAGTGCCTGACAGCAATGAGAAAGCAATTTACTACACACTGCTTTCAGACACAGGGTATGGAGATGACTTTCGCAATTCAGTGTTGGACCTGCATTGCTTTGCAGTCAAATTGGACTTTTAAGACATTTTGCATAGTAAACATGAGCAGTGATGGAGTCCTGCAGCTGGAGACAGTTCACAGCAAGCAGCCACATCAGAAAAACACTGTGGGTTCTTGCTAATGGACATCAGATGGTAAGCAAACATTGACAGTGCTACAAATACCTCAGTGCTTCCTAGACAAATAAAACATCCTCACATTGCACATCGATGGAGTTAGTACATTCTAGTGAACATGGGCAAAGTGCTGAATTTCGATGGATCGACTTCTTTGAGAAGACCATCTCTAATACATATGAGATATATAGATGGCCATTTTGCACTGTGACTTTCAGATCGAGGGTTAGCAAAAAACCAAATGGTTATCCCATTAATAGACATCAATTATGTCAACAAAGAAGTCAGACTAATGAAATTCAGCAATTACATCCTGCAGGTGATGTGCAAATTGTGAGGAAATAATAAAACAATTTTTGGGACAAAAAAGTGAGTTGTCTAGGTGTAGACAGAATTCCCACCCCAATTCACAAACACGATGTTCTGCAACTTAAACTATTTGACTCAAGACACACATTATAATAACAGTAAATTTAGACGCTCACCTATATAAGCTCGTTCCTGGTCCCGAGTCAGCCCGGGAGGGATCACGGTGGGCATGCCCGGGATGACGGTCTTCTGATCCGGCGTCTCGCTGCTCCAACGACTCCTTTTTCTCTGCTTCTTCTGGCAAAAATCTAACAGAGAATGTTACATGGTGTCATTGCAGTCCATATAAAGCCTACAGTATCATATTTGAGTTGAACATTTCTTAGGCCTCTAAATTATCAGATCAAACCATTTCTGCAAACAACTATTGTACACAATCTACTGTATGCCTTCCGCCCTTTGGTTGATCATTCATACTTAGCAAGTAAAAGGCCTCAGTAATTCTAAAAATGTCAACCATGTGTCTATTTGCTGTGAAATCATTAAAGTTAAGTACAAAATGTAACTGTCAGGTTTACATATTATCTTAAGACGTTTTTGAGAGATACATAGTGACAAGTATTTTATGCAGTCTGCTATATTGTTATAAAGATCTCACTGACTTACTTTAAAGAATTAGAATTTCATCATTCTTTTTGGCCATATAAATAATCCATCAATGATCCAATTGCTCAGATTGGGCCTCTGAATAAAAGTCTGGTGTATCAAATATAATACAAAACAAGACATGCATGCAAACTTATTTTTTATATTTTATCTATAGGTTTAATAAACTTATTAATCTGTTAGGCTTTACAGAGTTAAACAACAGTATGAAGATGAACATAAAGTCTATTATATGAACTACACTACAGGTTCATGCACTGTACAGTCGAAAGCTTTTTATTAGACAATTCCATTGACAAAACGAGAAATCAAAGACTAAAAGAGCGCAATTGATAAAACCACAACTATGGAAAAGGCCGTTGGTCCTGAAAGTGTCTCAGGCCTGTCCATGCTGTTTACCTGCACTCCCCGCCTGAGCTGGCAGTACTACTCCGACTGGGTTTGAGAGCGCAGAACTCACGGCTCCGGGGAACTGGGGAAAACCTGGGGCTGTTAACTGCGGTTGTTGGAAGTTCTGCAGCGGGAAAGAAACCGCAGGCACGGGCGGTGCCATTAACCCCGCGCCGGGGCCGGACTCAAAGCCTCGCTTAGCGCCGATACTCGGGTGCAGCTTCCCCAGCGGGGTTGCGTTGGCTCCCGTTGCCATTTCTGGGCGTCAGGGGCTTCTCAGTTGTTTAATATCTGCACTCACAAAAAAAAAACTATTTCCTTTCTGGAAAATTTATTTAATACGAGCGTATTCCTCCCTAACCTGCAACCACCTTCTGTTACCCGCTGGCTAAGATGGCGTCTGTTGAGAACGAACGACAAAGGAGATTTGACGTCAATTTAGAGCTATCCGATTGGTCAATGATAATGTCAATCTATTTGTCGTTTACAGTCATTGGTTCATTCAGGGTCTGTCGTATTTTCGACGATACATTTTATTGGCCTCTCATTGGTCGATGTAGTGCTCACTCCGCAAGCAGGCAAAACCTCTAAGCAAGGTAGGTTGGCTTCAGGACTGGTTAGCTTTTTATTTTTACAATCTATGCTGGTTATCCAGAAGACACATCATTTGGTCTAGTGCTAAAATACTTTCTATACGCAGTTTAAATAAATGTAATAAATTGTAATCATTTCCCATTACTTTTGATATTAAAATAAATAAACAGTATGTAAATGTGTTCTCTATCTCTCCCTTTCTATTTATGCCTTTATATTACAATATGGAGAAGAATAAGAAATCTTTAGACATTTTTATGCATTTGCACTCATAGAACAACATTTCATAATTTAATTTCCAAGCTAAACAACTGTTTTTATTGAATCATAGCTGGTTGAATAAAACCATATTGCATGTATCATGATCTGAAATCATATTTTAATGGATTCAACAGCTGGGATTTTATTTGAATGGCACACATCAGCACATACTTTGTAGCCTGTGGATCATAATTGGATTTTCTTGGTGCATTTTTACCTTTCTCTTTGTGGTAGCAGCAGATTCTTTAAATAAAAAAGAGCAATGAATGGAGAAATTTAAAAGTAGTTGAGTTGGTACCTGTCTCCTCAGAAGTCAAAAATGATCTGTAATAGCGTGTTTGGAAAATGTTTCATTATCATAATTATATATATTTTTTAAAGATTTAACTTTATAATAAGTTATCTTTAATAAGAAGAAATGAGGGTATGTTTATGCAGCATGAGGTCAGGGGTGCTGATAGTGTTGGATCACAGAAAAGGGTCAACAGAAAAGTTAAAAACAAGAACTGTTAAGAAATAAAGGAAAAATAACAAGTGAACCAATGAGAAATAACCTCTTTGTGTCTTGTTTAAATGCAAGTAAGAATATAAATATTGTGCATGAGCTGATAGATTCTCTACTAAGAGCTCTCCTGGCCGTAGAGAATAAACAAGAGAAACTTAATTATGCAAGACTCTTCATTGAGGAAAAAAATGATATTCCGTTTTCCACCACATGTGTCAGCAGAGTTGGGGGTAATAACGTGAGTTAACTAATCAGATTACTTTTTTTTAGCAACTAGTAAAGTAACACATTACTTTTAAATTTACAACAACATTTCTGAGTTACTTTTTCAAATAAGGAATGCAAGTTCCAACCACTCCTGTCCATGTTAAGAGAAATCATGAGTAAGGTGCAGAGGTGTTGTCTGCACTGTTTATTCATTGAAATGAATATAAACATTGAAATGCAAATTCAGATTATTACCCAAACTTGCAATAATTAAATGTTAACAAAAATATACTTTATTTAAACTCACTATTAACCAATGTATTTGCTGCTGACCTTCTATGATCCAAATCAACCAAGCAAAAATGACTTTAGATAACCATCAAATTTGTGTTTTATTTTTTTGTGTGTGTTAGGTGAAAAAACTTTTAGGTAACACAAAGGTAACGTAACACATTACTTTCCATAAAATGTAACCAGTAAGACAATTTTTTTTTTTTTTTTTAGGGAGTAACGCAATATTGTAACGCGTTACATTTAAAAGTAACTTTCCCCAAAATTATGTGTCAGTGACGACATTTTGTGTCTGGAGCAAAGACAACGGCAATGATCTAAACAGAAAAGATAAAAAGATGAGATTTCTTTTGAACTTTTATTAACGAGGAAAAAAATATTTACAGGTATTTGTACTGAGAATCAAATCAAATAAAAACACAGGGCTACATCAAGTTTGTTAAGACAACAAAAGTAGTTTAGTGCCATGAAGTGGGCCATCTGTACTGTCCTTGGATGCATCACAACTTCTAAAATGATCCATGAGCAACCAAGAAACACCTGCAAAGATAAGAGATTATCATAAAACTGTCAATCATTCAGTTATCAATTCTGCTGACTTCCATGTGCCCATACTGCCAAACCACCAACTTGAATTGTTAAGACACTTTATAGGTAACATAAAGTAATTAAGTGCTTTAATTTGACAAATCTGGCTGAAAATAACAATGCCAATCTTTTGCCTCTTGGTGTTTGTTAACATAATTGACCTGCAACCTAAATATCCATGAGGTCATAATGAGGCTATGTTAAGCAGGACCTTACCAAATTGATAAATGACACTGATAACAACACTTCAGTGCCACATTTTCATTTTCAAGGGCTAGTTCACCCAAAAATGAAAATTCTGTCATCATTTAGTCAACCTCGTGTCATTCCAAATCGGCACAACTTTTTTCCGTGGACCACAAAAGAAGTTGAGGTAAATGATGACAGAATTTAAAAAAAATCTGAGGGGGGAGGGGGAGGTAATTCCCTTTAACAGTAATTCTCTAAATTTCAGTTTGACCAAAATTTGCTCCAACCTTTTGTAATCCTAAAAAGGTCTCACCTGAGTGCGCACAGCACAGGTATTAGGCTAGTAAGCATAGCGCGCCCGTTCGGCATATGGATCCCGCGGTATGTCGTACGCAGAACTCCTGGGAATCGAAGAGACAGGAGAGAGGCGCGACCGTTCATACGCATACCCCTCTGCCTCAAGGGGAGCTCGCCGGATTGGGCTCCGTTCGCGGACATAATATGAAGAGGTGGGCGCCGGAGGAGGGGGAAGGGGATGGCGCTCATATGGGTCAAGTTTAGAGGAGGACAGGTGCTCTCTCACGATCGCTGAGGAGGACGGGGGAGGAGGGACAGGAGGTGGAACCGCGCGTCTATCTTCAAAATAACTGGCTCCGTACGGACGTGCCCGATACTTCTCGTAGAAGTCCACCACCCCGTACGGATCTCTTTCCTCATAGGGTGCTCGGCGTATCGGGTACGCAGGCAACGCACTGCCATAGGCCACGCCACTGCTCCCATACGCAGCCTCACTGCCGTACGCCGGGGCCATGCTATTATCCGCGCCAATGCCGTAGCCCGCTGGCATACCGTAACTCATTGCACTCTCAAAACCCGCACCCCTTCCATACCCAGGGACGCCATACCCTGCTCCCCTGGTGAAGCCATGTGAGGGTGCAAAGCTGCCACCGTAGGCTGGCTCGCCACTGAAGCCACGATGAAAACCCCGGCCACCACGATCGCCACCCGCACTGAACCTGAGGGGCCCATATCCTTCCGAGCCCGGGCCCTCTCTGTAGGAGCCGTTCTGGTCCATTGGGCATTCTTTGGACCAGTGGCCTTCCTGCCCGCACCGATAACAACCCGTTCTCTCTCCCATTCCCGGCGCGGTACGCAGACGGCTAGTCGAAAGCTTCACGCTCATCAGTTTGCCTTAAGGAAAAGAAAGAATTTGCCATGATATTTCTATTTTTTAGCATGCACACGGAGCAAACGTTCATAAGGTCAAAGAAGCAATAAATTAAAATTTCACGCTGTTTCAACACTGCTATCGACAAAAACACGGCCAGAATTTTTCAACTGAAAATCGCAACCGTTAGAATTCAATTGTAATTTTAACATTTCAGAGCGAAGCGCGATAAAAAAAAAAGATTTTATGGCCGATAAACAATATAGCCAGGAAAGTCCCATTGAGATGATAAAATCTCTTGTTCCAGAGAGTCCTGGTCTCTGGAAGAAGATTTAGGCCTAATTATAAATTACTACTACTTACTAAAACACTATCAAAACACTACAAATTATTTTTGTTTTGTATTATTTTTGTAATGCATGGGTGCATTTAGAGAACATAACATTATAATGTAAAGTTGCAAAGACGGATAAACAGCTTGAATTAGAAAAATTAAGTCCTCATAATAATGGAGTTCAAAGAGTTATCAATGAAGAAACCAATAGACTTGAATTATTAATTTGGCATTATAAAATAGTGTTTGTGTGTGTGGTCTTAAAAGGAGTTTACGGTATATTTCCAAGTCTCAAATATAGGGTTGTTGTATCTTATTCTTATCATTTTCTGCATTTAACTTAAAATCTTTGCACAAACACACACAGCTCTGCTATAGTTACGTGTGCACAGCCAATATTCACTCTCAAAGGGAAAGCTCTTTTCAAGAGAAAGTGCTCTCTAAAAAAACAATAACTAATATGGTGCTAATATTGTGTGCATGCCTAATTAAAACAAGCAAATAGCGTCAACGTTAAGTGTGTCTGCTCGGTTATCGATTACTCATGAAATGTCTCAATAATGCTCACTTTGAGGAAACACAATTTACCTTGGTTAAAATAATTTCTATGAGGAATTGATCAACTCAGTGGAAATATTTGGCTGTTGAGACAAAACTTGTTGTATTTTAAACTAAATGGACATCCTCTAGTGACCTCCAAATAGTAAACTCCAACTAAACAATTCTCCTCCTTTCATCACTTACCAATTTTTCTACTTACCAACCTGTAATGAGGCTCACTTTTGGTACAAACGTGACAAAAAATGACTTTTTTGAGCTAAACTGGGCAAAAGACCATACTGGTTCACCTTGAAAGGCTGTGTTGTCCAAGCCACTGATGGCCTCCATTGCGTCTTCCACTCTCTCCATATGAACAAACGCATAGTCCTTCACTATATCACACTCAACCACAGGTCCATATTCCTCAAACTTGGCCCTGAGTTCTTGGTTGGTGCAGCTACTGCTAATGTTGCCGACATGAAGTTTTGTAGAGGTCTTGGGCTTCCCTTTGCTCATCTCTACGTTCATGGCCAAACCGTTCAGCATGTAATGGTGAAGATTTCGAATGGCTTCATCTGCCTCTGTTTTGTCATCCATGTGCACAAAACCGAAGTTTTTGACAATGTCACACTCCGAGATCTTGCCATACTGAGAGAAGAGGGAGCGGATCTCCTCAGCAGTAGTATTCGGCGAAAGGTTCCCGACGAAGATTTTTACCATTTTAGTAATGTTATGCCAACTCTCAGGCCCTGTTGGGAGAAAAAGAAAATATAAAATTCAGGTACATGTATTGCATGTCTAAAAAGGCAGGTAAGCTACATATAATTATGATACCAGAACAAAGGCACTCTTAAATAATAAAATATACCTATCAATTCCCCCCTGCTTATATAAACTATAAATCTCATAAATGATGAAAATTTCTATAATTGTGTAAATAACATCAATGTCCAATTCTTGAACATATCCTTCTTTTGATTAGAAGCTTTTCAATAAACGGCTGAATCGGTTCTGAATCTGAAACTAAATCAGTCAACAGTTCTCGGGTCAACAATTTAAAAGTTTAATTGAATCGATTACCGTCTCTTTCGTTCATGTCCGATTTGTATTCAAAATAACTAATGAGTGATCATTTGAAGTGTACAGAGAATTATGGAACAAAAAGTAAGAAATTAGTTCAAATCGGCATGAAACAGATGTTGCGATTTTCCCTCCTATTTTGACAAATATACGAGTGAAAGAGCTTCTCAAACATGTAAAAAATATAGGTCGGGAATGTAATCGGATCCTTGACATTCCCGCCCTACATTTTTTTTTTTTTTTACATTATTCCTTGTCGTGTGCAATTTCCATAGTCGCTTTAGGCCTCCAGGTTACGCTGCTTACGCAGGTAAGGAGACTAGAGGTCGGTTTTTAGAATGGATGTCAATGGAGGAGATCGACAGCCTCGGCTAATCTTCAACATAATTTTCCATTAAACATGCATTTTGTATTGATTTAGTTTTAGAGTTTACACCGAAAAAAATGCTGTTTTACAAGATAAGTCACGGACAATTTTGTGACGGCTTGGATTCAGTTCACGGCACTTCTCATTGATTTTTGTGGTATCCGCAAACAGTGATTAACTGTCGCAAAACTCTAAAAGAAATTCAAAGACGTCAAGGCTGTAAAGTAAGTTAGTAAGGTACATGTGATTTTCCACACATTTCCACACGCTTTTTCCAATGGTAGAACCGTGGATCCTGATATCTCCCAATAATAAGACGCTGGCTGCATCTGAAATCGCATACTTTCCAACAATATAGTAGGGAAAAATCAGTATGTAAATAAGTACTTCTTAATTGACAGTAGACTCATAATGATGCATGATATGTGAATGATAGATACTCACAACGTACTTTTTCAAAATAAGTACACTAAGTTGCAAAAAAAAAAGTATGTCCGAATTCACAATAGGCCTAACTTACTCATAAAAGAAATAAAAAAGTACATAGATGAACTACTTCCGACCACGGGAGAGGATTTGTGAATAGCAGTTAAGCAAAGTAGGCTAACTGTCACAAGTCGGTCACGATAATGACAACATGGTGAATGTAGCAGTGCGTCTGGATTACATTCATACTAGTGGGCGCAAAGTAGCCTAGCCAGGCCTACTTATTCAAAATGAGTACCTAGAGGCTACTCAAGAGCGAATGCGATTTCGGACGCTGCCCATCTCATATTGCTGTGATCTCATGTGAGTGACAGGTTGTCCCACCTTTGTGCCAGCACATTATCAGAGGGGAAGTTATTTGTATTAAAAATTACGAGGGGACAAAAATAATAATAATAAAATAGTTGTGCATGGATAAATCATTTATAATAAATAATGCAATAATCTATGAAAAAATAAAAAAATCAGTTTGAGTGTCGAATTGATTGTATACAAAACAGAGTTGTTTTTAATAAATAGCGTTTTATTATGGAATCGTGCAAAAACTTTAAAAAGCTATAATTAATAGTGTTTCATGTAAATGTGCATTATATAGATTCTTAATAACTTATGAGCTGAATCATGGCAAAAACACATTAAGTTACAAAAATAATGAATGAAACAAAAATACAAAAAGAAATGTACACTACAAATCGCTTTATTTGATCGTTTTAGATATATGCCACCGGAATGTCAGCGACGAACTGCTCGAAAGAATCGACTCGAGGAAGCGAGGCGGGCTTCCCATCACTAGCAGAGGACAATGGGGAAAAAAGCTACACACGATGTGCACTGATTTACGAGTCGCGCGACAACAAACCGTCTACATCTAAAATATGAATACATTGAAACCAGCTTTGTATCAATAACTAAAGAATCCAAAGCATTCATACTGCATATATTATATTAATCAAGTTTACAGTCGATCTAGCCCTGCAACAACTAGCTAACCAGCAATACAGGCAAAAACAGTGTAGTGAACGAATGAAACATCACGAAACATACGAAATGCAAGATAAGAGATTAGCCGTTCAGTCAAGAGAACAAGAGATTTTTGATGAAGCATAATGGATGTTATTCATACCTTTTCACAATTCTTGCAGGAGCCGGTGCGAGATGAAATGGCGTCACTCTTGCGTCGCATAAAGCGAGGCTAGCTGGAGAATAGAATTGCATGGTGGTATACACGCTGCCCATCCCCTTTCATTCCTTCATACTAGTGAAAGAAAGCCTGCTGTAATAGCTTGCAACTAGAGCTTTCAATCATTTTAAAGCAGCATGTGGCCACATAGGTAGGGTAATGTGTGTTACATAATAAAACACCCAAGTACCAATAACGACACGTCAATTTTTGTCATATGTTAAATATATTTTAGTATGAAAGACAGACAGTTATTTTGTCACCAAAATATTGGTTTATTACAAAAGATAATTCATAAAACACACTCCTTACTTCTGTAGGAAATATACAAACTACAGAAAATTAAATTTATAAACATCTTCACAGAGCTTCCCAAGGCACCCATAAAGAAGAAACGCCAGTAAACGCCAGCAGTCTCAAAAGGTGAATAAAGCCCTGAGTGAGAGTTGGTAAGCACATCTAATGCAAATTTCCAATTCACTCTCATGTAGAGTCCACCTTTCCATCTAGGTGCATCTTCTTACAATCTAAAGATCTCCTCTCATAAACAGTCATTTGTGTGTACAGAACAGAACACGGTTTGCATCACTCTGCAAGCTGCCCAACTACTTGGGTTGTATATTAAATCAGATCTTCTTCTTTTTTTTTTTTGAAAGACTAACACATCAAACAGGGGAGTATACAATCAAAACAAGTTCAGTAAAATCATTTCTCCAAGATCACAAAAACTCAACAGACATTGGCAGGAGTAACAAGTTGTCTGTTCTGTTGAACATAGGCCTACCCATTTGATACAACACAATTCAACAAGCAAGATGTAAAACTCAACTCTGAACAATCACCTGAAGCAAATAAGAATAAAAAGAAAAGTGGAATGTTGAATTTTAGAGTTTATTTTCCCATAAAGCTTTTTGCAGCTGCAGGATTAATTACAAATTGCCACTCCCCCCCCAAAAAAACACAATGATGGGATTATCGCCAAGAAGAAACATAACCAGATTGTCCTCACAAAACTTAAATCAAAGAAATTTAGTGGCAAGCCAACCCAACAGCTGAAGACAAGTCTTGGAGCATAAAAAAAAAAAGTTGAATAATAGTGGGTCACAACTTGACTTGGTGGGGGGAAAAAAAGTAAAATTCTTCAAAATCTCACAAAGTGTGTTTAATTGCAATTAATAGCAGAGTTAAAAAAAATATACTGACATGAAACCGCCCACTTTACCTCTGGATACAAGTGAAAAAGCAAAGCAAAACCCCCAAAAAATCACAACTACTAATTTTTGCAATCATACGCCAAAGTCTCCATTAGAAAGGGGAAATTAAACAGCAGTTTACATTATGGGTAAAACATTGTGCAGAGCTAATTAGCATTGTGATCAATGTGTCTATCCAATCCTGCATGTTGGAAATCCGACGAAGCGTCTGATTGAGGCAAAGTCATAATGGTGGAGGGGAACTCTCGTCACTTGACAAAACCTAAAAAACAGGAACAGATGTTCTGTGAGATGAAACATTTGACAGGCGTTATTTTCTGACTGTACTTTTTAACCCGAGTAAAGCGGCTTCGCTTACTACTGTACTCGAAACGGCTTACGCTTAGAACAGATCACGCTGACATCTCATCTGAGTCAAAGTTAACGACCGCATTCGCTCACCTTAGCATGTGTGTGGCTTAGTATGCGTATCGAACCCGCTCGGTGTAGTTCTCCCTGGCCCGCGGCACGGCGTAAGTCGATGAGCTCCTTGAGACCGGGGAAAGTCGCGAGCGCTCGTACGAGTAGCCTTCCGAACCGGCGCCCACACGTCTGATTGGGCTCCGGTCCCGCGAGAAGTACGCTGATGCTGTGGGAGGCGGAGGCGCCAGAGGGCGCCTCTCATAGGGATCGAGGCTGGGAGGAGCCAACCGCATCCTTGAGAGAGAGGAAGAAGAGGGAGGGGGAGGAGGAGGGGGAATAGAGAGAGGCCTATCCTCGAAGAAGCTAGAGCCAGCCGGACGAGCCCGATACTTCTCGTAATAGTCAATGCTTCCATAGCGTTCTCGCTCATATGTGGACGACCTCTCCGGATAGGCGCTCGGTGGCCTGCTGGGGTACCGCTCTCGAGCATCCGCGCCGTACTCGCCGTAGCTGGGACGCCGGCTCATGGGTGGGGGAGGGGGAAGTGGCCCTGCCGGGTAACCTCTACTAGGAAGACCACCAGGGCCACCCATGCCGTAACTCGGGCCGCCCCTTGGGGGGCCTCTACCGCCGGGGAATCCCCCCATGCTTCCGCCATAGCTACCGTTCTGGCCACGTCTGCAATCTTTGGACCAGTGGCCCTGTTCTCCGCAGACGTAACAGCCAGTTTGGTCTCCCATGCCGGGCGCTGTACGGAGACGACTCGTGGACAGTTGTACTTTGATCAGCTTGCCTTGTGGAAGGAAGAGAACACACGCAAGACAATGTGAAACTTTCTTCCGCTCACGTAAACCGTCATTTTAAAAGAGAATTATTGCATCACGACAGCCAGAGCACTTACATCACTTAAAGGGTTAGTTCACCCAAAAATGAAAATTGTCATCGTTTACTTGCCTTCATGTCATTTTAAAACCCATAAGACTTTTATTTTCGAAGATGTTTAAAACCCAAGAGATTTCTGTTCTTCAACTGAAAGTCCATTTACTATATTTTATGTGCTCTATGCATGTGTGTTGATCGTTGTTTATGTGAATAAAAGCTAAATTAAATCTATTTGCATTTATAAACACACTGGTTTGTAGTGCAAATTTCACCTTTTACTGCACTTTGTTATTCTAGTTATTATATAGCAGCTAATGAATCTGAAGTCTCACACATTCCCAGAAAATGGTTTACTTCAGTGTTGCAAAATAAGGTGGATAATTCTTCAGGACAGTTTTGGTTACATGGACTTTAAATGGAGATAGAAATCTCTCAGGTTTTACTAAGAATATTTTCATTTGTGTTTCAAAAGTGAACAAAAGTATTATGGGTTTGGAACGACACAAGGGAATTTTCATTTTTGAGGGAATTATCTCTTTAATATTAGTAAATATGATGTCTACTTCCAATTGTCTAGAAATTGCTTCAGTTTAGCAATTACAAATAACTTAAAAAGGAGCAGTACATTCCTCAATGCTAAAAAAAAAAAGTCAAATGCAACCCTGGGTAATCATGGATTTCGTTGTTTCAAGGTTAATGTTCACCTTGGAAGCTTGTGTTTTCCAGCCCACTGATGGCCTCCATGGCATCCTCCATTCGCTCCATGTGAACAAAGGCATAGTCCTTCACTATGTCACACTCAACCACAGGGCCATACTCTTCAAACTTGGCCCGAAGCTCCTGATTGGTGCAACCACTGCAGATGTTGCTCACATGCAGCTTGGTGGAGCCCCTGGGTTTCCCTTTGCTCATTTCCACATTTATGGCTTGACCTTTCAGCTCGTGATGGTGGAGTTTGCGGATAGCCTCTTCAGCCTCCTGTTTACCTTCCATGTGCACAAAGCCATAATTTTTCAGGACGTCACATTCTTTTACTTTGCCATACTCGGAAAAAAGAGAACGCAGATCTTCCGCGGTCGTGCTTGAGGATAGGTTGCCAACAAAGATCTTAACCATCTTTATTGTCGTTTTTTCCTGGACAGAGGGAGCATAGTTTCGAAATGCACGTTATATCAACAGATGTCTCCCTACATTACTGCTGCGTTGGCCTACAAAACCATAGACAGCCAAATCCCATTCGAGTTTTAAGATCGATTGTGTGGCTGCATGCCAGAATTATTTACGTACAACTCAGCATTAAAATGCTGTGTGTGATACTCACTGACCTGATAAATGTACATAAAGTTGAAGACCAGGTTCAGTTGATGGACTTTGTGGCGCAGTTGAATTAACGTTAACTCGCGTTGCTAGGCCACGTATCCGCGTGACCATCACACCCAACGAATTAAACCCCTTAGGTTTTGTTCTAATCATTAAAGCAAGTTTAACGACCGATACACGATTACGTAAGCCCGACGAGCGTTTTTTTTTTTTTTTTTTGTAGGCCAATTGTGTAAAACTAAGCTAAGTTAGCACGACTAACTTACATAAAGTTACCCGCAAGAAGACGTCGCCGTATTATGAAATATAGTACTATAAAAAGAAATGATAGTACTCCGTCACACTGCATTACCTTTATGTAAAATCTAAACACTAGCACTCATTTAATATATGGTTGATTGTGTAGGAATATCATTGCCTTACCGTAGCGAGCACGTACTCTCACTGCCTGCAGATGAATGAAGCCTAAAATGGAGTCGCCCGCCGTCACTGACAGCACTTCCGGTCCACGAGCTAAAAAAACAACCCCGTATTCAGAGTAGTTCGTGTCTGAATATATATTTCACCGATTGTGAAGACAAGATATTTCAAATAGGATCAAATAAAAGCCAAGTAATACAGCAATGAATTATATACACAACCTAGGCCTATGCTACCATCAAAACGTACATTGCGAAATGTGTTCCCTGTAATCTTTTTGCTTTTCAGCTTTTTATTTAAAAAATAAAATCTATATTTTCTAATCTAAATTATTGATATAACTATGATATTTTATGTATGGTCACCAATTACTGATCCAGTCGTGTACTAACGAAAATAGCCTGGTAGCTTTAAATGAAACGTAGTCACCATTTCTAATACTCACAAATAAAAACATATGCACGCATGTGTATGCAGACACATTACACCTTAACACGACTGCCATATTCTTCAATTTGAAATAAAAACCAGGACATAGTTTAAGCAGAAAAAGGCAGCTTTATTGAAAGTGAATCAATTTATTTCATTACGTGTCTGCAAAGTGAAAAAAAAAAAAAAATGCTTTGTGCTGAGAACATTACTGGAAGAGGCGCATGCATTTTTGTAACCCACATGAAAATGAATGACAGCCATAATTACACATACAGTAGATTTTATTGTAAAATTTGTACAAGACAAATATACGAGACAGGGAAAATTGCATGAGTTAACCTTCAATATAAAACTTACCCTTAATCATGAGGTCATCCTTAAGCATGTCATATTTGCACAAGTAATCAAAACATTGATTTAAATGCATGTCATTGTAATACAAATGCACTCTGTACCATCACTGCAGTCTAAGTAGTAAATGTATACCTTAAAAATCATGTAGTTATAAAGGCATGCTGCATGGTAAAGAAACTAAATGCATCAAGTGACTTACCTGGTATACTCAAACATTTTCAAACTTAAAAAGGGACCATTTATTGTTTAAGGAAAATATTGGAAAGTCTACCTACTTAATGAACCAAAATAGGATCTGGACAAACTAGGAATGGTTTAAGGCAAAACAAGACGAAGTGATGGCAATCGCTTGCATTTCGCCGCAGCAGCTGCATTCTCCGTAATACTAAACTAGGGAGCCAGATGATGTGGCTATTAATGCGAAATTTGTCAACCTCTAAGCTACATGGTTACTTTTGGGCAAGTTAAGTTTAAAAGATTGGCAAGAAAAATCAAAACGACGAACCAGGTTCCAGTATTTTTATTAAAACTTTCAAATGCTTCTATGAAAGAAAATGATACAAAGTCCTTGAACTGCGATTCTCTGCAATTAAAATGCACACTACAGAACAATTTCAATAAAGGCAGTAGACGGAAAGGTTTTTATTGCTGCGGAGATTGTATTCTTACTTGCATGCCGCACTTTAAACAAAAGGCTTAAGAGAAGAGAGGAAAAAATAAAATAAAAAAAACCTTTACACAAATGTATTTTTGTTTCTAAATCAAAGTTGTCATAGCGCTTGTTACAGTAGTTTAATAACAAACGATAAGATCATTCCAAATTTTAAAAGATAAAAAAAGTACAGTGATACATTGAAGTTCTTTGAAAATATTTTTTATATGCGTTCCTTTAAGTCTTAACCAAACCACCAAGTTAACCTAATTTATGTAATCTGGCTCAGTGCTTTACTCACCTATCAAATGCTAAACAATAAAAACAAGGAAAAAATAAAGCAGAGTTGACAATTTAGCATGAGGACGATTTTAAGCGTGTAAAAGCGGTTGTTTTATAGAATGTGCAGTCCGCAACAGAACTCTTCCACTATGGTGCGCAGGCGAACGAAACGCGCTCTGGCAGACAAAGACGCATCGCGGCACGTGCACCTGGAGACAACGACGACGACGATCTTGTTGAATAATTTACACCTGGAAAGAAAGCAAACCACATGAGTCAAACGGCTGTAGTGCCATCTGGCATTACTGAATCGACAAGCCAAGTTAAACTAAAAAGATTTATTATGCAGTCTATTTGAATTATGCGAAGTGAGATCTTAATATAGCATACGGTCAAACTAAACACTTCGATACGAAGTTCAGTGTTGCTCAAGCAGTACTTTAAAAAGACAGTAATTCCATTAAAAACTTACGATCCAGGCACTTTGATACAAAGTTTACGGTACTGCTTCTTGCGCATCAATTACACCACACGCACAACAGGCCAAGTACGTCAATTCTGGGTTCTACATTAAGAGGGCATTTTAGAGCTCATTTTTGGTTTGCGGGACCTATTCTCACCTTGGGTTACGAAAGCGCAGGGGTGCACTTTAATACGAGTAGCGCGCAGGAGGTGGAGGTGGCGCCGCCCTGTCAGCATAGGGGTCTCTGGGCCGAGGCATGCTGTACATCGGGGTCCGAGACATGGAGAGAGGGGACAGACGAGATCGCTCGTACGAGTAACCATTCCCGGCGGGTGCCGGTGGGGCAGGAGGAGCACGTCTGATGGGACTGCGGTCTCGTGCATAGAACGAGGATGGCGGGGGTGGGAGGGGACGTCGCTCATAGGGGTCGAGGCCATTGCCAGCCAGTCGCTCTCTCATAATGGCAGATGAGGGGGGCGGAGGGGGAGGGGGGATGGCACCCGCACGACGGTCCTCGTACGAGGAGACGCCGTAAGGGCGAGCGCGGTACTTCTCGTAATAGTCGACCACACCACGTTCGCGCTCATATGCTGGTGCTGGACGCTCTGCATATGGGGGGCGTCTGGGGGGAGGGGGTGGTGGAGGAGGGGGTCCAGGGGGGTACCCAAAGCGTCCCCTAGGATAACCAGGGGGCTCGTGCCGTTCAGGGAAACGGGGTGGCCAATATCCACCATCTGGGGGGCCATAGCCTTCCTCCTCCTCGCCTCTTGGTCGACTCTTTGAAATCTGCACATGAATTCGTTTTCCTGCAAGTGCAAAATCATTTGATGTATTAGAATTAGACAATGCCATAAATGTGCAAAAAGATATAAAAGGAAGTGATAAAACTATGCTTTTATACCTTGGAATTCAGAGTTGTCCAACCCCTTGATTGAATCCATGGCCTCATCAGAGTTGCTCATGTGTACAAAGGCAAAGTTCTTGATGATGGCGCATTCGGTAACTGAGCCGTACTCTTCGAACAGCGCACGGAGCTCTTCATCGGTTCCCTTCTCCACATTGGCAACGTGAAGCTTCACCGGGCCCTGGTTCTTGCCTCGACTCGCTTCAACGTTGATGGGTGTTCCATGCAGCTTGTACAAATGAAGGTTTCGGATGGCCTTTGTTGCACTTTTGCGATCGTCCATATGGACAAAGGCAAAGTTTTTGATAATGGCACACTCAGTGACCGTTCCATATTGAGTAAACAGAGCCTTAATTTCTTCTGCTTCAGCCTGTTGAGGCAGGTTTCCGATGAAGATCTTCACCATCTTAGCTGATGTGGTACGCAGAGCCTGAAACGCACTGTGACAAGATACATTGCAATGACTTACCAACAACGCAAATTAAATTTCAAATTATTATAGTTATGTAATAGGCTTTGGTTTGTCAAGACAACAATTACGCATAAGAATGATAACACATGACCACGCCTGGAGCTGAAGTGAAATCGAAACAGTTGGACTTCCTGAGAATCCAATCAACCAGTTAAACCAGTTTATGCAAACACTTTAAATACATTTCCCCCTACACATATGCAAATACCGATAGATAAAGTAAAAAAAATTGTTACATTAAGTAAAACGTAAAAAAAAAAAAAAAAAAAGACAATAATTCTCCTCACATTATATAGGCCACGGCCTCGTGTGATAACTTAATGCTAGCTGACTAGCGAGCCTCGATAAACATTTAGTTAATTGACGGCATATTCTTTTGTGTAACGTTATTAATGTTAGTAAGAACACTTATCGTCAATATAGCAAGTAATCGTCGTCTCAAGTGGTCGGCGACCTGAGAGAAAACCATATTTCCGTTGCTACGTTTGAATAAGCTAACAACCTTAGCTTGCTACTGCTAGCCGAGCAGTCGTTACGCGACGTCGAGATAAGTACGATGTATGCGACTTCTACATGTAACCAATTAACAGAGTTTCTACACACCATAAAAACGCTACTTACATCTAAAAGGCTTTAATACCGCGTACTGAACTTAAAATCTAAAACTGACCTTTTAAAGGTCAAAATATAACGAGCAACACTACTCACCGCCTGTTTCTCACCACAATGAGGAAAAGGGTGGGCCATTCAAAAATATACTTCCATAGTCCCGCCCACATTGCGGAATAAACCAATAAAATATAAGAACGTGGGTCACGCGGAACGAAACGAGCTAGAATTTCTAACTGTGGAAAATTAAAAGAAAACCTGTTCTGAATGGATGAAATTACTCCGCTTTGGTGTATATTTATTTACAGACGTCGTAATTGAGGCGGGGTTGTTGAACTCATCAGTGAAGAATATAAGATAGATTTATCAGTTTGTATGTCTATGGTCAATTAATTAAGATTAAATGATAGTCATATACATATGAAGCAAACTGCACGGAATGAAGTTGATATTCAAATACCGCATAGCAAAACAGGGACTAGAGGGGAATCAAAACTGGTAACATTAGTGGAAAACAGAAACAACGTGTAAACATTGATAAACAACGCAACTAAGCACTTTACCACAAAAACACATTAAATGTCTGCATGCCTGTTAAAGAGTAGCCTGTTTAAATCACCGTACAGTTTTAAATGAAATTTAATTTAACAGAAATATGTGAGAAAATCAAAAGACAGAATAATATATAAATATACATTTTATATTTTAAGAATATAGTGTCTCTTGGTAAAACGCTTGTTTAAATCGCGAATATCCGCCCCTAAGCAACAAAAATAAAGAGGGCGTTTACCTATCCGGTTTGCCTAAACTTTGACTGAATGTATCATTACAATATCTTAGAGATAAAGCAAGCGGTTCCACACGACATGAATCGTAAAATATATTGTATAGGCTATGTGAAATGTAGCATTCACGTCGCGCAGTTATCATAAAGTGTGTCTTTGGTGCTGTTCCCCTAAACGTTATATTACTTACAAAGGGTTTTATTTTGTTGTGATGACGAAACTATGCGACACACTCTTCCTGGAAACGCGGTCAACATGTCTCATCTGATCAGCTTACCCTTCGCTGTGATTTTACAGATTTGTCAGAAAGTTTTCATCATAAACGTACGTGTTCTTAGTAATGTTTAAACACCTAGGTTATTAAAAGCATGTCACAATACAAAAACTGGCGAGTGCTTTAAGCTTAAAAAAGCACAAAAGTTGTTTTCATCGAAACGATAATAAAGCACGTCTGGCCAGGGGAAATCATTGGGAAAATATTCTTTTTGAAATAGCCTACAGCTAGAAATAGATAGCGAAAGCATATTATAAATCAGTTGGGCAACTCTGGGGTTTTTGAGAGTCACGTGTTCAAAGTTGGAAGGGGTGTTGGATTTCAGTGCTTCTGATGCAATTCGCTCTTTGTTAGTTGAGCTCACTCTCACAGTCTAGCGATCTCCGCTTCAGAACAGCACAACAGTCCGTTAGTTGATGATCGTTGCATCAGCTTCTGAAGGTGAGCTCTAAAACTTCATTATTTAAAACACAAATTCACAATATACTTTTAGAGTAAAGTGTTACGATAGATCTGTGTTATGAATCAGTGAACTAACCCATGAGTTGTTGTTGTTTTTTCTTAGGTCTAACTATCAGCAGGGGAATTTAACCCCATTGTCTCCATTTGTCACCCACAATGAATGTCAATAGCAAACTCGAAACTGAAGAACTGCTCACTTGTCTTCATATACATATCTACCACCCTAATCAAGCCAGTCGCCCGCTCTTCCAAAACCTGCCCCTAAATCAACCATACCATATGGACGCTGAAGATCCACTTCGGCTTGGCCGTGATGGACAAACCTGCATCTTTGTCCTAAACGACACCTCTGTCTCCAGAAAACAGCTCTCCATACAGGCGTACAGGAAACCCGGCAGCCATTTATTGAGCTTCGTGATCCAGAACATGAGCCAGAAGGTCAAACTCATGGTTGGTGGGTCCGAACTGAGATACCTCGAAAGAGCTGAGCTTGATGACAAGGTGCTCCTCCGCTTCGGAAGATATGAACTGCTGATTTGGCAAGAGCAAGGAGATTCAGAGCATAAATATGAAGTCCTGTTTGAAACATGCAATACACCCCCTTCACAGGAATTGGGCATAGATGTGTCCTGCAACCAACCTGTTATGGATACTGGTTTGCCATTGAGAAGCTTTGAGAATGGAGGACCTGCAAGCCAGGAGCCACTGGAGTCAGATGAGACAGTTATTTTAGTATAGATATTTTCCAGACCTTGCTCTGCACATTATTATTTTTATCATCATCGATATACTGTGTTATTAAAATGCATCTCAAATGTTACAGACACATCTGCAATTGTAGACTTACGACGTGACATATTACAAACATTGTTATTATGCTTTCTTCTGGAATGCCACTGAATCAGTTTTGTTGCCTGATTACTTACCCATGTACATATACATTTTGTTTTGTACTGAATTGTTTTGGATATTTGTCACTTACATGTTTGCTCATAAGGCACTTTGTGTTTTCTCTCCATTATTGTGGTGTTCATTGCATCAGTGTGTTTAGCTAGCATTTTTATATTACATAATATTTATTTTATATTGTATAGTAACTGTTACTTGATCAAATGTGAATCACCAACTTTTAAAAAATGTGAAATTACAATGATTGAAGAGTTATTCATAAACTACTTACAACATATATTAAAGGAATAAACTTCTTTAACATTGCTTTTGTTCAGATTGCCTTTTTAAATAGCTATTTAATTGAAAATGTTTGTTTTCAGGTTCATACTGATCTAGCATTATACTAAAAAACAAGATACAAGTCAACTTAATGCAAAGTAAATATTTTCCAGATATTTTAATCAGTTGCTTCAGTATAATGACTATAAAAAAGCTTATTTTATAATAATAAGCTATTCTTAATTAATTTAAGACACATGACGTTGTCTTGTGATGGACTGGCGTCTGTCCAGGGTGTTTCCCCCCTCTGTCTTCTGAGACGATGGATTTGGCTGGATGGATGCGTCATCTTTATATCACACTTAACATTTTTCTCTCATGGTAAATTGAGATTTTATCTATGAAAATATATAGCTGCTACAAACTTGAGGGTTCTTGGCATCAAAAGTCAGAAAATCTCTCTTTTAACCTTTTACATTCGAGAAACAGAGAGTTGCTTTTACTGTAAACAAAACTATTTAAAGCCAAGAATTACTGTATATTCCTTTTGTGTCATTCAAAAAACACAGTATAGGTCTGAAAAGCAGAATCCTTCATAATTTCACCTGTTTCAAACATTGGATTATGCTGGAAAACATGGTTAGTTACTGATCTCAGATAGCAGTTGTAAATGTTTCATTTGGCAGAGAATTATACATCCAAAGCAGGACATTCAAAACCATTGATTTATTCTTTGGTAAGGGTTATGGATCTTAGAAAGGTTAATCTCAGGTGATCCAGGAACTGAAACTCACCTGAGATCACCATCTTGTTCCGTAACTCGTTTGCACTAAAACTATAAACACACCTCCAGTCCATGTACTTACAAACAACCAAGGCACTGATAAGCATCAGCTATGGCAGATAACAGATGATTTACAGTAAACCATGTCAGTGGTGAGCAGACAAGATCGAAACTCTCAACTGTCTGGTGGCGGTACTGATCTTTGTGAAATATACTAAAAGCAGTATCCCCGGTTTCACAGACAAGGCTTAAACTGTCCCAGACTAAAATGCATGTTTGAGCTGTTTTAACTGAAAGCAACTTGACATCTCTTAAAATATGTCAGTGCCAACGTTTTATCTCAAGATGCACAGCATTAATGTTTTTTTTTTTTTTTTTTTTATGGCAAATTTATAAAAGCTACTTAAATGTCCTAATTTAACTAAGGCCTAATCCTGGCTTAATCTAAGCCCTGTCTGCAAAAACGAGCCTATATATCTTCATGTGAAAATTATTATATTATATTATTATTATTAACTTCAAAGCTAGTTAAGTTAAAGTCCCTCCCACATGTATATGACTTTATTACAAAGTAAACATTATTCAGTATGTGAATCTGTACTGTACAAATGTAATTATAATTCAGGTGGAAAATATAGCACTTAGTTCTGTCCAGTATTGAACTAAACACTGAGACTGACTGATTTCTCAGAACAGCATTGATTGACATGTCTCAGCATCATCCCACTCCCCTGTTATCATGTGGGTCTCTAAGCTTTGGTCAGTGTGCAGACGGTTGTCTGCATGCTTGCACAGTTGCATGTACAGACTGGTTATTTGCTGACTTGCAGTGCAGTTGATGGGGTTTGGTGAGCACTTGTGGAGAGTTCAGGGGTCTCACTTATAAAACTGTGCGTAGGATCCTTACTAAAAGTGTACGTGCGATTTAATAATGATTTCATGTAATTTAAGTGCCATTAATGAGAATGGCATATTTAATCTAAATGTGTATATCAGATGTAAAACATAGTTTAAGTCATTCTTTTATTTATTTAAACTGTTATTTTGAACATTTACATTTACATTTAGTCATTTAGCAGACGCTTTTGTCCAAAGCGGCTTACAAATTAGGACTAAATTAAGCGAGTCATCGTGAAGAGGCAAAAAACAACGCAAGAAGTGCTCAAAATACGAAATTCAGGCATTGTTCAGAGTAGCATAAGCCCGATAAGCGAGGATTTAAAGGAAAAGGAAAGATTTTTATTTTTTTATGAGGTTAATAAAAGATATGGTGGAATATGTCTTGTCCCGTAGATGGTCTGCTTCCCGAACATGCACTGTATTTATTATAAGGACTCATAATGAAGATTATGGGGCCTATTTTAACAATCTAAGCACATGTCAAAAGCACATGCTTCCAAATCCACTTTTGCTAGTTTAATGATGGGAAAAATGGTCGGCATGGTCTAAAAGGGTTTTCCCTATTTTCTTAATGAGTAATGGGTGTGTTTTGGGCGTAACGTGCAAAAAAACAATCAGAGTGTAATTTCCCATTCCCTTTAAAAGCCAGTTGCGCTCGCACCATGACAGATTGCTATTTACAAACTGAACGTGTCTCCAGATTGGAAACGGATCTGCTCATGCGCGAGGTTAAAGCGTGCAAGCAGACCATCTACGGGACAAGCCAGATTCCACCATATCTTTATGTACACAATATTAATCTTTTACATTGTACTTTCATTTTTAATATTTAGCTGGTTTGTGTAGGCTATGCTAACTGCGTCGGGCTGAAACTAGCAAAAAAACACTTGCGTCGCGCCTGGCGCTGCATTGCACCGAGTGTATGATAGGGCCCTTAAAGTGGTTTTCCTTCATCTGCCATCAGTCCCTCAGCTCACCAACGATGTCGCTAAACTGCTCCGTCTCCAAAATGTTTGTAAGCATGGGTCAGAGTTTGCGTGCAGTTGCGCAAATTTTCCCATCAAGTTTGTTTTTATAAATCACAACTTATGCATCGGAAGTGGCATACACCTCTTTCAGGGCCTGTTTTGTGCGTACGCAACGGTTATAAACGAGGCCCCAGGTCTCTTGCATCTTTTCAGTACAACAGGTCACCATGTGTCATTGTGCTTTAAACCTTTCAAGGAACAAAAACATGGCAAGGCAGGAAATGTGATGCGATGTGTAATTAGGCCAACATATTGCACAAATGTGGAAATGACAGGAAGTGAGAGAAAGAACACATAATTCAAAGTCATGAGTAATCGGTGACTTTATTAGACATCTACAGTTTTAAACCTTTGAGAAAAGTTTAAGAATAAAAGACCAAAGAACTCCCTTTTTATATAAGGGACACCTATTGTTAAAATGTTCAATCAGTTGAAATCAGTTTAGGCAACAAAAGCTTGAGAAAACTATTTTGCCATTTTAACCATTACAGAACATAAAAAAAAAAAACTAAAAAAAACAGGGATCTGTTTCTAGACCTGCTTTTACGAAAATACAATAAAACGCTTATTTCAAATGTGAAGTTTCACAACTTACAATGACTGACTGTATTTTAAGAACCAAAAGTAAGCCAACTGAACCAGGGTTATAGTGTCATTGAGATACTATCATAGTTTTTATTATCTATCACATCAAGCAATAAAGATAAAGTTGATTGCATGAAAGTCCAATCGGATATACCAAACCAAAGAAAAACAAAAGATGTATGAACAAGTGCCTGACTTGTGAATATTATCTTGTCATTTGATATCAGACACACATAGTACAGCAAGTCACCATACAGCAGTTTTAAATGTAATGTGTATTGCTCAAGGTCCAAGGCTCATGTCCATTTCCACTAAAGTCCTTCTAGAGCCTCTTTTCAAATAAAAGCTACTTTACAATGTTTGTCAGTTAGGGGTTAACAGCAGCCTCCACTCCGTCAGCAAGGATACAATGACACATCTTTATGGTTACGAGCTGAAAACTATCAAGTTTGCATGCGTAAGACTGAAAGGAGGGAACCTGGACATTGACGAGATTACAAAATTACCATAACATTACCACAACTACATTTTTACAATATCATTAGCATAACATCAGGATCACAAATACTGTGGGTATGCATACTAAATTGCTCTCCTTTTTTGATTTGTTTCTTCATCATCATGTTTATTCTATTTAGACACACCCTCTGCAGCGAGTGCATAACAAATCTATAAACACAAATAGACCTTATTCAGAGCAGCGCCATGACAGGTGTGAAAGTGAGGCTGTGAGGGACAGACTTACCGTGTTTTCAATGGCATCCACTGTAAAAAAGCTGTATAAAGTTCCTGGATCACTTATAATTGTCAGTACAAAATAACAGTACAACCTATACTCAAGAAATTTATGTTTATCCCCCACAGCTTCGCTTTCATTCCCGTTAAAAATCAAAGATGGCACTACTGTGAATAAGGTCTATAGCTTAAAGAACTTATTCTTCCCATTTCATTTTCTCCCTCTTTCTTTTCTCTACTCTTCCACAGTCACATTTCTGCACTAGCTTTTGTACAACGCTGTTTTACAATGCTGAAATTCTAGCATTGGCATCTTTGATACATGAAGAATTAATTGAATAAATTCCTCAAGCAACATATACTGTAAATTGTAATATTTTAATTAAAATACATGATTTTGTAAGGCTCTTAAAACATGAATCTAAAAACCATGCTTTTAATTAACACCACAACTTATTCCTGGTTTCAAACAAAATGACAATGAATGTCATCATTTACTTACTTCTAAGTTGTTCTAAACCTGTATGAATTTATTTCTTCTAATGAACGCAAAATATGATATTTTGAAGAATGTGGGTAAACAACCAGTTGACAGGCTCCATTGACTTCCGTCATATGGAAGTCAATGGGGCCTATTAACTATTTGGTTACCCATATTCTTCAAAATATCATATTTTGCGTTCATTAGAAGAAATAAATACATGGAGATAACCATATTCATCCACAGTCACGCGGAGCCGAAGCACAACCAAAACAATGTTCTTCCGCAAAAATGTAGTTTTGCTTTTAAAGGTTACATAGATATTGTACCTTTTAATTTACAATAAGTATTTAATCAGCATATGAAAATGTTTCGCCCAACGTGGGGCTCGAACCCACGACCCTGAGATTAAGAGTCTCATGCTCTACCGACTGAGCTAGCCGGGCTACATGCTAACAAACTTTTTGTCTACTCACAAAAAACGGTTTTAACCCTAAATAAAGTTTCTACAGATTAAAATGAGCAGCGCGTCAAAACAACATCTCAATGTTATTCAAATGGCGGACCACGGTCCTGATCCGGTCCACGTCTTGGTTCCATCCGGACCGAGGGACATAATTAAACCATTTTATCGTTTCTACAATTAAAGTGAGCAGCACGTCAAAACAACGGAGCGGTTCACACCACAAGCACTCAGGGTTGTTTATGGTAATGATCTTTCGTAGCTATATCTATAATATTTTTTACCTAGAGAGCCAAAAGTGCTGCATTCAAGGCAAGCCCTTTCTGCTCCGTGCGCGTTGCTTCTGTCTGTTCTGTTTTTAGTAGTTTATTGCTTTGTGGTGTTGAACAATGGTCCATCCTTTTCTGTACCCTCAGTATGTTCTTTGTAGTATAATTATGGGAATAAAATTAATCTGTTAAAAAAAACTTGGCTACTACAATTTTATTATAGGAACTACTTTTTCGTAAAGCCCTACTACTACCATCTTCATAAAAACCTTGGGCATCTGTCTCTGTGGCGCAATCGGTTAGCGCGTTCGGCTGTTAACCGAAAGGTTGGTGGTTCGAGCCCACCCAGGGACGTAAGCATCTTTTGAATCAGGAGCTTTATAGTACCGCCATCTGGTGGTGTTGCACAAAACTACCATACGCGTGGCTGTGTAACGACATCCAACCAGGATGAGCTACTCAATCTTTGTTGAGCAAATGGCATTCTCTGGCTTCATCTTTGACCGTACCATTTTGCTTTGACCCTATTAAACATAAATATCATAAACGCACTTACTTTATTTCTATATTTTTATTTAAATATGAAAATAAAAATTAATAAGTACTAAATCAATTATTTGTTTTTACAGCGAACTTACATATCAGTAACTTTATTATTTTAATTTTACTGGGATTTTTAAGTATTTTGAAATTATAAGATTAATAAATAACATAACATGATTTATTTTATTTGTTGTTTGAAGCAGTGGTTTGTATTTGGATTTGATGAGTATCTGCAACTAGCAAACACTACTTGATGCAGCAGAATAACAACAAAAAATAACCACATTAAATGGAAATATTAAAGAATCTTCTTGAGCCAATATATATTTTATGCTCTGTAATCCTTATCCAGAAATATTACTTTTTTTGTGAAATGGGTTTATTAGGCACGGCTCCGTTGACCCTTTTGTTCCTAATAAGCCCATTCCGCTGAGAGCTTATTTACATTTATTCATTTAGAAGGTGCTTTTATCCAAAGCAACTTACAAAAGAGGATTACAAATTAATTGAACTTCATATAAAATTGCATTTACTGCCATTATTGTACTCAGAACACATCCATTTAATTCATGAAATCCTCATTGAAACATGGCCAGTCTGACAAATGTATTGTAAGGACTAGAATTGTAAAAAAAACAAGAGAAGTCTCATAAGCTTGCTACATAGATACTAAAATATTAAATATCATGTTTTTTAAAGCTCTAATCCATATCTGTCAAGTTAACGGAAGTCCATTTTAATGAGAAAACACAGAAACGTACTACGTACATTTGGATAGGCTTGATAAGGTCACTTTCCCTTTACAGAAAGATATATGTCGTGAGTATAAACTGACTGAGCTAAGGGTCAAAACTGGTGTCTCAAAGAAAGAAAAGGTGGCATGTTTAATTACAACTATACTTGGTTAGGTTATGCTATTCAATTTTCAGCAGTCATTCTGACTGCTTCAAAAGTTGCTTTCGTCCCTGGGTGGGCTCGAACCACCAACCTTTCGGTTAACAGCCGAACGCGCTAACCGATTGCGCCACAGAGACAAAGATGTCACAGCTCTCAAAACCAAAGCAGTTCATGTGCATGTGTAAGCATGAGAAACAAACAACAATAGAAAATGTTATTACAACAGATGTGACCTTAGCCCTATTATACTAATTTTTATTAAGAAACTGCTACATTAAATTTGTCTTAAATTTATGTAGCATGTTGTCATGTTCTACCATTTATGATGGCTTTGCATAATGACCACTAGATGGCAGTGCAGACTAATACATAGACAATGGAACAAATAATAGGCAAGTTCCTAGTTTGGGGTAACACACATTTTGGATTAAGCTAGCAAGTTGTTCACAACTGCTTACTTCAGCGGTGTCTAAACTCGGGCCTGAAGGGATATTGTCCTGCAGAGTTTAGCTCCAACTTGCCTCAACACACCTGCCTGGAAGTTTAGTATGCTTAGTAGTAAGACCTTGATTAGCTGGCTCAGGTGTGTTTCATTGGGGTTGGAGCTTAAATCTGTAGGACAGTGGCCCTCCAGGAGCAGGATTGGACACCTGACAGCTGCTACACATACCTCCTGAAAGAGGTCATACCATTTCTTCCTTCCGTTGCCAGCATCCGAAGGTCAATTCTCTGTGGATGCAAACCATTGCAGTTTGGACACTAGTTGCCATTTGTGACTTTGATTGGGACATTTTCTGAAAACAAACAAAAAGAAAAAATATTATCTTCTACTTTCAGCATCCAACACCTGCAACGTCTGTGTTTTTATTATTATATTCTGTGTCTGATTATATTATAATTAGTATGTTTGTTTTATTAGTATATGCACAACAAGACATTTGTAGTAATTTATGTGTATTTGATTTAAAACCCAACGACATGAGATTGAGGTGTCTTGGAATCCAGTTAAAATACACTAGGCTTAAAAAAAAAAAAAAACACACACACACACTTCAAAACATTTGTTGCTTCTAATTCATACAATTTTGACTTCAAGGCAATATTTGTTGTGGACAGTTTCTCCCCAATAAAATATTTTAGAGCTTGGCATAACTAGATGGATCTGTATATTTGTTATGTAAAAAAAAAAGAGTCAAATACTAAGAAATATCTTGATTTTTAGTTGCTTTAGCTTATTTTAATGCTTGTTTTGTCTTATTTTAAATAATTTAAGTCATCTTGATGACCTCTTGGAAGTTTGTTAAGGCCCCTTGGTTGAGAACCATTGTTCTAACTTCTTGAAACTGCTCATATTTCATTTCATTATTTCAGAGAAGTGTGGGTGGGTCAAAAACCCCTAGGGATAATTCAACCCTGCAACTCCCATGTGTCCTGGTTTGGTCATTTAAAAAATCTAGTCATCAATATACAAGCTGGACCCCTATGAAAAACTAACCTGTTAGCTAACCTGTTAGTTTTTCATTCCATTGATCCATGGCTACTTCTTCAGCCATATAGTAGTACTCAGAGCCGTAGTACTGAACTAGAAGCTTGCCTCAAACACTGAATAAAAAAGGTAATTGCGACTTTTTATCTCGCAATTCTGACCTTTTCTCCTCCGAATTGTGAGATATAAACTCGCAATTCTGAGAGGAAAAGGTTAGTCGTTTTTTCTAAGAACGGGACTTGATATCTCACAATTCTGACAAAAGAAGTCACAATTGCGAGACACAAACTCTTACATACTGAACAGTGTAATCTAACATGACTACAAAGAAAATGCGTAACGTTAAATGCTTTGCTGTCAACTTTAATAAAAGTTACCTGTGTTAGCTGTGGAAATTCGGGTGCCTCGTAAATGGTTTACATGAACTGCAGCAACAAACAACTCGTGATTCAAAGATGACAAGTAATTAGACGAATCCATGATGCTTTGCCGAGAAGCAGACGTCTTGTGATTTGCAAATGTAAATGTCTCTCTCAGTGACTGGGCAGAGAGCGATCGAAGCTATCTCACATACGCCATACGAGACTACGCACTGGATCTATTTTTTCTGAAGCAAATAGTGAAAACAGCTCTGCTCGACCAATGTTTTACCAGCCCGGCTAGCTCAGTCGGTAGAGCATGAGACTCTTAATCTCAGGGTCGTGGGTTCGAGCCCCACGTTGGGCGAAATATTTTCATATGCTGATTAAATACTTATTGTAAATTAAAAGGTACAATATCTATGTAACCTTTAAAAGCAAAACTACATTTTGCGGAAGAACATTGTTTTGGTTATGCTTCGGTTCCGCGTGACTGTGGATGAATATGATTATCTCTCATAACAACAAAAAAAGAGCGGCTGAAATCCGACATCGCCCCTAAACCCCTTATTCACCATTCCTTAAATTTGTCCACTAATACTGTTCACTTGTATGAGTGAATGAAAACTAGTAAGCGAATTCGGACATCCGTTGAGCGTGCATCATGGCGTGCATCGGTTGTAGCCTACACTCGTTATTGCGGTGCAATGTGGGATTGAATGAGTGCACTGCACTCAATAACATCCACTGGACACCATGGCTGTCCCCTCAAATAGCGCACTATTTGAGGGCATATGGGGCGATTTCGGATTCAGCATGCGAGATTAGAGCTCATAAAACACTACTAGGCTTAAATCAAGAGATATAACCGGTTTAGATTGAAATGATTTTAAGATGACTAGCTGAAGTTACTGTATACCCATTAAAGGGTTAGTTCACCCAAAAATGAAAATTCTGTCAGTAATTACTCACCCACATGTTGTTCCAACCCCGTAAGACCTTCGTTCATCTTCGGAACACAAATTAAGATATTTTTGATGAAATCTGAGAGCTGATCACTCCTCCATAGGCTTCTAAGTGATTGAAACTTGCTGGCCCAGAAAAGTTATTTAAGAGATCGTTAATATAGTGCAAGTGACTACAGTGGCTCAATCTTAAGTTTATCAAGCGGCGAGAATACTTTTTGTACGCAAAAACAAACAAAAATAACGACTTTATTCAACTAATCATTTCCTTCTCTCTGAGCCTCGAGTTAGTTTACGTAGTGTTTTTGCGTAGCGCGTCTGTGTTGTACGTCATCACGCATCACACACATGACAAGCGTCGACCAATAGTGAGCCTACGTGGTGACGTGCAACACAGACGCGCTACGCAAAAACACTATCGTATAGTTTCACTTTTATTTCAGGGATATGATTTCTCTTCACAAAACAGAGTTGAGTTTTAGTCACTGATAGTCGGAAACTCCATCTGTTGGCCCATATTTTAACCGCTGTTTGTATGAATCATGTCAAATACGATACATTACGACACCTCCTCCATATCGCTCCATCGTTAGCACAGAGAGATCTTCTTCCTACATCTATTTTGACATTTTGGCGAACAATATTGGACTGCACACAATTCCTTGCGGAGTACCATTATCTATTTTATATATCTTGGAATATGATGATCCAACCCTTACCTGAACAGTTATATCAATCAAAAAATATTTTATCCAGTTCAATATACTGCCTTCAATCCCTAATTGTTCCAACTTTATTAACAGCCCCTCCTTCCAAAGCATGTCAAATGCTTTTTCAATAATATCATAAAATATGCCTACAACCATCTCTTTATTAACTTGAGCCTTTCTTATGGGAACATATAATGTACTGCGTACAGAAGCCACTCTTGCAAAATAATCCCTTTCCTTTCTAACATGTATCAATACACAATCTTACGTATCATTAACTTAAATTTGATGTTAATGCGATAGGTCTATTATTTGCATGCATTATGCTTGTTATTGGCTGTCGAGAAGACAGGGATAATGTATTTCCATAAAAAAGGAAGTTTTGCTGTGCCCCATATTAAAAAGACATAATCAGATACATTTTGAATCATCATCTCATCCTTTCCTGGAGATGTTTGCTTAACTCCTACAGCAATTGTCTTTAATTCATGTAATTAAAATTCAACATCAAGATTGTCACAAGGCCTTTTCTCCATCATAATATTTGGACGTACCTTTCTACTTTGTTCACTATTTATTTTAATTTCTTCTGATATTTTATTGTTACATTCTTTCCACATTACTCAGACCAAAGTTTCTTTTAAAACCACCCATTTTTCTGATCATACCCCATACTTCACTGACATCTACTTCCATCTACATAATTACACTAACATCCATACCTATTTTACAACAAATGACATAGTGATCACTTCCTATTGTAGAGTCCTCGCAGACATCCCATATATATGTAAATATGCAATGACAAGACAAAGCAATCTGTTGTGGAAAAAACTAACAAAGGCCTACCTATCACAATCGTTCTCCCCTCCACCATCTTGCCCATCTCGGGAATTCGGGTATCAAAATGATCTCCGATCTTCCCAGTGGTAAATACTACATCAGAGGGCATTCATGTGCAATTTTACCTAGGAAACTTGTATTAACAATAATTCCGACAGCATGTGAAGACAGCATTAAAGGTAGTGCAGGCTTTTACAACAAAGTAAGCTAATTGTCTGCACAAAATATGATAGCATTGCAATATAACAACAATAATGTTAAAGTTTACATTGGTTTCATAAATTAATTAAAAACATAAAAAATCAAAACATTCTGATGCACATTCTTTGTTCTTTATTTTCTAGAAGTATAGAGTAAAAACCTTGCTGTATTTTTGTGTAGTTATGAGGATAGATTATGGACTTTCAAGAGAAAAAAACAAGTGCAAACACAAATATTGATCCTTAGAAGTTTTATACAAACAATCCTGGGCAAAAAGTAAGTAGGCTATAGAGTGGTGCAGGTATGACATCACTTTGTAGGCCAAAACGCGGAAACGAGTTAGCATTTTAGCACTTCCGGTTCCATCGTCCCGAAGTCAATGGGTTTTTTGAATGGGATTTTGGTTAAAAGGCTGAAATAAGGTCTGTGGTGAATACACTCTCAAGGCACTTTTACGTTTTATTCTACGACAAAATACATCAGATGTTACGTGTCTTTAATAAAAGTCGGCTGAAAACAAGTAGCTAAATGGGACTACAGAAGCTGTCGGGGACATTAAACGTCATCACGCCGAACAACTCGGTCCGCTTTGACAACCTTGTTATGCTTATAATTGTGCTCTTATAAACTATTCTAACTCAAACTTTCAGGGAAAATGTTTTTTGTTTTTGTAAAAACTTAAAGTCCCCGTGAACCGGAAGTTGCAAACGACTTTTCTCCAGTGTTGTGACGCATTTCCAAGTGAAACGGAATATTGGGTTTTACTTTAGCGC
Organism: Squalius cephalus; assembly: GCF_949319135.1. NCBI lineage: Eukaryota > Metazoa > Chordata > Actinopteri > Cypriniformes > Leuciscidae > Squalius > Squalius cephalus. The sequence goes on along the minus strand of NC_137124.1, from coordinate 16,072,627 downwards.
TCCTCCTCTCCATCTCTCGCTCACGGTTTGAGGGGAGTGGTTAAGCGTTTTCAACCCAAGCCGTCAAACTGACGTCATCAGAAAAGGAATGCCATTCCAGACCGGAAGTAACTTTTCAGATTTTGATTAAAGATTACCACAGCAAACTTTTTTTTTTTCTGTGTATTAACTTGCACGGATTAATTGTTCACCACAAGACTATATGCGCTAACAAAGTAAAAAGGGTCCATTTTGATTTCATGTCGACTTTAAAGAGTTGTCTGAAGCTTAGTGATGGTGACGTTGTAAGCATAAACTACTATTGATCACAGAGCTTTTTTTTTTTTTTTTTAAACGTCTATGGAAAAATCCTATTGGATTTTTGTCGAGGGAACCAGTGTGATCCTAACTGCCGATTGGCCTACAAAGTGACGTCATACCTGCACCACTCTATAGGACGTATACGTGTGTATGGCCCCGACACTTTTGACTCCCAGAGAAATGGGAGTGCATAAAGTGATAAAGTCCACCTTGAAATCCCACAAGTTTCCCACATAGATTTAGTTTGTGTTCAAGTTGGTCATGCGTATTTGTGGTGTTCACCAACAGAAAGCAGCTTGGGATTGAAAGTGACTTCTGTGTGAGTTGTGCTTCATACAACATCTTTACACTTTTGACAATGGACTTTTTTGCTGTAAAATTTTTTATTGCTTTATTATCAACAAATAGCATGTACAAGAGTAACTTCCATATTACAACAGAAGTACATTACAACCTGTTACATGCTTCACAAAACAATGGAAATGATAAAAAGTAAATGGGAAAAAAAGGGGGGAAAAAGGCTGACCTTATAGGGTAGGCTACTATGGTTACAAGGTTAGGCAATTTCGGACAGGCTAGCAATAGCAAGCTAGCTTTGAAAGCACGATCCCACCTTCCCTTCAGAGCGTCTCCAAATTTTCCTGAAACATATTAATATGAAAATGATATCAGGTCTTCAGAATCAGATCAGTGACCTTCAAATATTCATTAGTTATAAATGAACGCATCAGTCAATAATATGCATGTGAAAATGCAGAAATATTTTGCATGTGTTCAAAGCTCTGGAACGGTGTGAACAAAAATATCAAGGGTTTAATTCTTTGGCCAGTTTGGCCGTGTTGAAACTGTTGAAAACATAAGTGGTTTGAATCCCAAATCATGATGGTAAAAATCAGATAGATCGCTTGAACCCATTAGTATATGTGTCTTGATTTATTCTGGCCTCAGGCCCAAACACAAGGGCCAACAGATTTCACTTACATGCACTGCTCAAAAGACTCTCTGTTACTGAAGACTTGTATGTACCGCTGCCCAGACAAACTACAAATAAGTTTAAAGAGGGTCCAAGGCTTCCAGAAAAAAAAAACCCTCCTGCTGCGGCGGGGTCTTGTTTCACATCACGTTAGATTGCTCTGAGGACCAAACACTTGTCATAAGCACTTGGATCTTACAAATTTGGAGACTTTTATTCCCAATCTCATGTCCATTATAATCGCTGATTGACCTTGCATGACATTTCCTATGGATTTTCCCCTCGTTTGCAGAAGTTAATTAACTTGTGGAAAGCCCTCTGGCGGCATGGCCAACTGGCTGCAACTTCATTTAGGACCAATCTATATGAAATGGGAGGTTTGTGCCAAGAAAGGCTCAAGGTTGTGCTGGGATTTCACAAAATTGATAACAGTGCTCTACAGTGCATTGCAAATGATTGTAATCAAAGAAAGCTGGGTTGATTTTTAGCAAGACAAAATATGTCTCAGATTCAGGGAAAGAGCAACGTACATACCACTAATAATTAGGAAAAATGTAATCATGCTTATCTAAGTCTAAAGGGACATCTGTGGATTTAAACAGAGATCTGTGAGATTGCATGACAGAATTTAATTTATGACATTGAGTCATTGGGATATTTGCCAAAAATGCGTACGTGACAGACACATGATACACACTGCTTTGGAAGCATAATAATGTATATGATATTTATCATATAAAGTGGTTTTCATTAAGAAGTTCAGACAGTAGGTGGCATTATTCTCACATAGTCACAATTTGATTTCCTGATTTTTTTATTGCAATGAATATAAAGACAAATGTGTAATCAGTCTTAATCCAATCATTTCACAATAAATCAATGACGTTTATTTTGTTTTCATTTAATATTAACTAATTTGACTTATTAATATGATTATATTAATATATTTTTTTCTATTAATGTATTATATTTTAGATACATAACGTTAGCCTCATAGCATAATTGCCTACGTCCTATTTTTTTTTTTTATAAAAGGACTTAGGCAATTATGCTATGAGGCTAACGATAATATATATTATATACTGTTTACACATTTTCCATTATTTATGTTTTAATAATTTGAGATTTTCTTTCACTCCCCTGAAAGCACCATTTACATTTATTCATTTAGCAGATGCTTTTATCCAAAGAGACTTACAAATGAGGAATACAACAAGCGATTCATCTTAAAGAGGCAATAAACAAGTAATATAAGTTTCAAACATTGTTTACATAATACTAACCTAAGAGAATCACTAGTTGTGAGTTGAGTGGATCTTTTCATTGACATTCTGAAAGTATACTTTGGTGTCAAGTCATCTAAATTTTCTGCCTTATTTTCCATCAAGATGTTCAACAGATGTGAGATAAGATACAACATAACAGATGTCTTCATGTAGTGAAGCACAGAGAAACCACAGAGAAATCCGGCTTACTTAAATTGGATCTAGTTTTTAATCTTATAATGCCAAAATAAAAAGTAGCCATGTAAAGCTGTGATGGCCACATACAGAAGAAGCTTTATGCAGAAAAATGTCCAACTGTGCAAAGAGCAATATGATAAACATGTTAGTGACAGATTGACATATCCACCTGTTAACCTCTAACACTAACATACCTGCCAGCACTGAAGGAATCATGAGAAATTCAGCTGGCCGAGCTCTCCGGAGCGACGCACAAGCCAACTCTACCTGCCAAAATCTGCTCTGTGGGCAGCAAAAAAACATTATGCAACCACCCCATTTGGATTTTAAACCGATTTGGAAATGATACAGGATTAAGATGTGCTTGCATTTAAGTTGCACCATACAATATGGACCAGAAGCACAAAGTCAGAAAAATGGAGAATCCCAAAATCGCTGTCTCTTTCCACATAACATATGGTGACTATAGAAGTTATTCTGGTAATATTTTATAAATAAATGCCTTTAGCTTAGAAAATGAGTCATCCTGTTTCAAAACCTAGTGAGCATATTAGCATTTTAAGATAGCCTATCTGATCCAGATGCAAAGGCTTTTCCAAAAGGTAGACAATATGCTGCCATATAAACTCAGCAACAACAACAAAAAAAAATCCCTTTTTCAGGATATTAAAGATATTTTTTTTACAGATCTTTATTCGGAAGTGTTTAAACAATATTCAGTGAAACATGAACAATATTTGCACATACACCTTACGACACTAACAGTTTACAGACAGTAGACAATTAGGTCACCGCTACAATATCTTAGGACACTAAAGAGATCTTCATACTGCTGAAAAACACCAGAAGAAAGATGGCCAGGGTCCCTGATCACCTGTTTGAACATGCCATAGTCCTGCTGCAGAGAGGAATGAGGACTGCAGATGTGGCCGGAGCAATAAACTGCAATGTCTGTATTGTAGGATGCTTAAGACGGTTGGAAAACAGGAAGGAAAGCTAATCGTCTTTGCATTGCCAAACCATGTGTAACCATGTCCCCCCCAGACATGTTTGAGAACTTGCAAGTGTCTTGGTGGAAGAGTGGAGTAACATCTCACAGCAAGAACTGGTAAATCAGGTGCAGTCAATGAGGATGCAATGCTCTGTATAGTATCAACGGGTATATGTAGGCTATACACCAAATGCTGACTGCTACTTTTGATAATGACCCACTTTATTCACTGACTCATTCCATTTCTGTTCATCAAATGTCTGTGAAATTTGTTCAGTTTATTTCTCAGTCTTTTTATGTTCATACAAATGTTTAAACATAATAAGAAATTCGCTGGAAAAAAAGGAAGTTAAAAGTGGGAGAGCGTTTCTTTCTTTTTTTTTTGTATATGACACCTTATTTGGCCAAATTTAAATGCAGCATCTTATGTATTCTTTGCCAAGAATAATGCATAATTATAATGCATAATCCCAAAATGCATTGTAACATGCTCAGTAAACAACTATTCAAGATGGTAGAGTAAGTGAGAAAATTATAATCAGTCTATAAACATGATCGTTTTAATGTTGTTTCACGGTTTCTCACTCCTAGCAGTTTTGTAACTTTGTATTGCAGCATTTCTCGTATAGCCTAGCTATACAGCTACCTTAGGATGAATCACTTATGTTTTCCTCATTTTTAAAGATAAAAGTGTCTGCTGAATGAATAACTGTAAATGAAATATCATATCAGCCCTATTTCAGATCACAAAGGACATCTGGGTAAAGGTGACAGCAAAGTGCTTTCCTTTTGAGATAAAGTTTGACTTTAAGAATGAACATGACAGTAGGCCTACGCTTCTAATGACACAATGCTCAATTATTCCCCTTCATTGCTCAGGATGAGCAAGTAATAACATGCTCAGTGCCACCGCTAAAAGCCTTGGCGATTTTTCACTCTCTGCCAAATGATCGGCTTGAAAAATAAAATGAGCTTGACTCTGTCAGGGCTACACTCTTAAAAATAAAGGTTAAAACCTTTCAGTGAAAAATTCTTAAAATACCTTTTTTTTCGTAATGTAGGCCTACATAACTTTTAATAATCTAAGATAGGGGTGGGTGATATGAGCTAAATCTAGTAATCTAGAGTAATTTTATTTCACAATAACAGTATATAACACAATATAGTTATTTTTGCTTTAACCTACCGGTGTATTTCCCACCCCTAATCTTAGGGTACGTTCATATGACAACGATGTAGGCCTACCTTTGTGTGTTTCGTGTAGACGATAACATTGTCAAAACGATCCCCATTCACACGGATTACGGATATTATTATGCATACCAGGCTAGTAGTTGGAGTTGTCACTTTGTAAAGAAAGACTAAACACGTAATACACATGTGCAAGTGTAACGGGTGGTACTTGACCTGCTCTTAGCGGGATTCGAACTGTGGTCTCTGGCGTGAGAGGCGGGCGCTCAAAAGCTAAAAGCGCAACCGCTAGTGAAACCCATTTCAAAAATGTGCGTTTTCAGGGCCCCAAAATGCCGTAGTCATGTAAATGAACCGCCAAAACGCATTAGAAGTTTTCTGTTTTTAAATGAAAATGGTGTCATGTACACTCCCCATAACCTCGTTTAACTATAAATAACTTTTTGTGCAATGAAAAGGTTCCATGCAGTGCCTAAACGCACACTACCAAACTGCGTAGGGTCCCGCAAATTACTCAAGGCCCCGCATCCCCTTATGAAGGTAATATGATGCCATAAAGAATCTTATGCGCACGGTAAGATTTGTGTAAGTGTTATTTACAGTAAGTGTTAACATAAGATTGCAAGCATAGCCTAAATAAAAAATCGTAAATCGGGTTTCAAGTGTTAGAAAAAAATATTTGGAGCATTTTACTGTTATTCGTAAGTGTAGCCTAATGCATGTATTGTGAAACTGCAGCTTCAAATTCATGATTGCTTAATGAGCTGTGCACCATTAGGCTAACTATATGAGTTAATGCTGAATTTTGAGCTGGTGTTAACGTTTGAAATTTTATGTAGGCCTATTATAACTGTTACACCACTGAGCTGATGTTAAACTTTAGAATCAAAATACCCATTCTTTAATACCTATGTAATAATACCATTCTGATGCAGTGTTTTTCACATCATGTCTCTGTTCATGGTATTTAACACTCAATTATACATTTTGAAATATGATCCTTAGTTGCACTGTCAATATTGATTCTGATTACTTTCCTGTGACTGATCAAGCTATTATTTGTAGCTAGTATGAATAACAAAATGCTTTCTCTTTGTCCAGATTTGACTGTAGCTAATGAAAAAACGATTATTCAAATCAACATAAACTCATCTTTAACAAAAAGTAGTCTTTAATAATGTCTGAATAAATATACCCAAATGCAAGGGAATACACAGTATGTTTATAAATAGAGCTATACAGCCATCTAGTGGTTATTTGATGGAATTGCAGGTGATAAATGGTGCATAATTTAGAGATGCCCTTAAAATACATGTTAAAGGGAAAATATATTATTATAACTAATTTTAGTCAAATAATAATAACAATAATAATTCTGGAATCGCCCGCGAAATTATGCATGCAGTAGTAGATAATAGGCCTACATTCAGCAGCATCAAGATTACAAACTAATATGGCCTGCTGAGGAGGATGATGATAAGCAGGATACATGAACTGATACAGAAATGTTCTTAACTAGGCTCACTATTGGCCGACGCTGGTCATGTATGTGATGCTGGCCAATAGTGAGCCAACGTTCTGACGTACAACCCAGAAGCGCTGCGCTGTTACACTACGTGAACTCACTCAGAGGCCCACACAGAAGAAAATGAATAGTTGAATAAAGTCCTTATTTTTGTTTGTTTTTTTGCGCACAAAAAATATTCTCGTCGCTTGATAAACTTAAAGTTGAGGCACTGTAGTCACTTGGACTATTTTAACAATGTCTTTACTAACTTTTCTGGGCTGGCAGATATCAATCACCATGCAGCCTATGAAGAAGTGAGACAGCTCTCAGATTTCATCAAAAATATTTTAATATGTGTTCCGAAGATGAACGAAAGTCTTACGGGGTTTGAACAACATGTGGGTGAGTAATTACTGACATAATTTTCATTTTTGGGTGAACGAACCCATTAAGTTTATGTGCATCTCTCTTTAGTCTGTCTGTCTGTCTGTCTAACCCAGCTGGGCAGTGCGTCGGTTGGTCTTTCTGTGTCTTGCTTGCTAATGCCGGCTACTTCCAGGACTGCGTTCTATGACTTTGTGCCTGACAAATACGGAAAGGATAACCGCGTAGCGCGTTAACATGTGTTCATGCGCGTGCACGAAATGAAACGCGCACTTTCCAGCAGAAACATCTGTGCGGACCAGTACAAACAATATGGGCGTGATGGCACTCCTCATAGGCGCACATACATTTAAAACAAGACAATGATTATCTAGTCTCCAAGTCAGTTTAGTAACTCTGCAATAAAGCAAGATGGAATGCAATGTATTGACATTGTCTATTGATTTATAGGCTATATTGCATTTAAAATATTGATGGACTGGACATACTGGTCAATAAATAATTGTATTTATTTATTATAAATAATAACCTCAGTAAATAATAACCATCAAGTATCAAGTATTGCTTTTAAAACACTGACATGCTATGGCATGCCATTTTAGCTTTTATTCATTCACTGGATGCATTTTTGATATCAATAATTAAATTTGTACTATTTAAAATGTGAATTCTTGATATTAAGAATGTACTTTTTCTAGTAACATGTCTATTTCTGATATCAGGAATTACATTTTCATTAGTACTATTTAAAGGAGGGAGGATTGTAGTGGGAGCACTGGGGTGTCAGGTGTGACTGTGTGGCAATGGCAAATGGTTTACATGGCTCATGGGTCAGGTAGGAGGGCCCCTCAACAGAATTTTGCTTAGGGCCCCAGGGAGGTCAGGATCGGCTCTGGTTCCATGGATGTTAAAGGTTCTTCATGGAATATATGACAATAAAGAAACTTTATTTTTACTCACGCCTGACCGCCTCACACTGTGAACCGCTCGCGACACAACGCCATTTTTCAAGAGAAACTTGCACTTCTATTTTCAGGGAGGCCAAATGAAGATAGAAGCTGATCAGGCATGCATAATACTCATGAAATAAATCCAGACTGTGAAATGTTTTCCTTTAAAGTACAGCTTTCAGTGCAGATCATGCTCAATAATATTTCAATGAGGATTGCACGCTGCTGTAATCCTATAAACGTCTTCTGAGGTTATGAGGTTTAAAGACAGCTAAGAATATATATATAGAGCCGAGCACTATAAAAGCTTATATTCTTTTAAAATGCACTCCGGCTACTTATCAGAATCTCATTTCAGGTCGTCTATTGTTTTATTAGTGAGGTTTGCTGAGGTGAGCATCTCTATAAGAGAGTGGTCTAACTCATCCTGCATAGTTTGTGTCACTTCAAATCTTGCAGCTTGTTAAGGAGAAGTGTGCTATTACTTTTCTAAGCAATCAGACCCATCAGAGAATGTTGCTTGGTGAATGATAAAATGGTCAAAAAAATCCCTTAGACTTAAAGTCATACAGACCAGAAGACCCAATGGTTGGCTTATTTGGCTATCATTATGGTTGCACGTCTCCAGTAGCGTTATTAACATTAAGTGGCATGGCATCTTCTCACAGAAGCCATTGGCACATGCCGCTACGCTTAGTGGCACATAATATTTTTTAAACATGTAGTCATTTTGTGACACGTATTTGAGTGGCATGTGCCACTGAACACGGATCAAGCACACTTCTGAATAGTTAGTGCTAGTTTTCATAATTCATTTCAGAATGGCAGGTGTAACTTATGATTTATGGCATTTGTGACATTTTCTCTCTTGCTAGTTTACAGTTATATGAATTACCCGATTAGTCACTGTCCAATTGTGGTGGTACAAACCCCTGCTGGTTGGTACCACTGTAATTAGACCGTTTCACTTTTTAGTGGTCATCAATCTAAATATATTTTATAATTACAAATGACACAACTGTCAATCCATATGCAAATAGGAAAAAAAAAAAAAACATGTTGAGTTATCAAAACAACAGTGTATTTTCAATAAGCATTTAAATACATTGTAATAAAATGATTTAAAAAAAACAACTTAATATAAATATAAATATATATATAATATAAATATAAATATATACAACGGGCCACAAGACACATATTTAACAAATGGACCATCTACATAAAGCTCCGGCAGACATCGGCACGTGTCACCAGGTTAGTGCAACAACATATGGTGATATACGGATGTCCCACTATATGTGGCAATGGCTTCTGGACGTAAGATACCATTGAATGTTAATACCGCCTCTCCATGTTTAATAAATGTAAAAAAAAATCAGGATCTGGGGAATGGTGTCTAAATTTAGACTAGATGGTTTTGCTTTTCATAAACAGAGATATTCTGATCATTACAAGTGGGAAACGGAGAGCGTCTGGCCTTTTTTTCTATCTCAGCAGGGAAGGCACAGATGGTAGAGATAGGAGTAGAAAAAGAGAATTATATCACCGTTTTTGAAACAACTTAGCTGTGAATTCACTTTGTATCAGTGCTGCTGTTGTGCAGCTTGAGTTAATAAACCAAAGAAAACAAAGAAGGATGTAACAGACAAACCTTTTGCATGGACATTAAAACCAAGATTTTTTGTGTGGTCTTTTGGACTCCCACTGTAATTCTAAATCAATTTGCTTGCAGTTTGCTCCATTTAGATTAGTTCCACATATTGACAACAGAAAAGTGATGATTGAGCTCTTCAAACACCTCTAGATTCAAAGCATTTCTCATTTCTAAACACCCTCAGTGTGATTGCAGTGACTGAATGCATTTATCATTTCTGCGCGCGCGCACACACACACACACACACACACACACACTTATATTGGGCTGAAATATAAGACGGACACGGTCTTGACAGGTGTCATGAGATTCCCCCCTAAACAGTTAGAAATACTTGTACTTCTGGTCATTCATCATTAGGGATCATCACCACACTGCAAGACTCGTTCAAAAGTGAATTACCTGTGAGCTATGAATCTGCATGTCTCAGTTACTTGCACGCCACTTGTCTGGATAAAAACGCCTTTTATTGGCGTATATATGACACATGCTTGCGCATGCAAGCTCTAGCCATAAGCTCGTGCTGCTAACCTCAATAATAGCGCGCGCACTCATTCTGCCATAGGCTTGTATGTATGACAAGACTTATATTGGCTGGCGTGCCATCTGTCGTGAAACAGGACCAAACATTTCAGGTTTATTGAACTCGAGCTCCCAAAATGAAGCGATAGGAAGGGATGCAGTGTTTTGAATTGGGGGAAATAATGCAGGAGTAACTCAAGGATGTTTTGGATGTATCGCGTGCCAGGACTAAAGGTTTGATGCTCGTGTTTTGGCGAGTGTGCGTGAATCATTTACCGCAAAGTTACCAGACTGGACTATCGACGAGCAATATGCGTTTGTTGCTTGGTTTTGTTTTGTCAACTTTTTGGCTTCGGGAAGCGTCGCTTTCTCGCGTTTACACCAATCACTGGGCTGTTCGGATCCCCGGAGGACCAGTAGACGCTGATGAACTCGCCTCAAAATATGGCTTTACTAACTTGGGTCAGGTAAGGATATTTTTGTATTTGTTTTGTGCATATATGATGGGAAACTCATTTAAATCAGTTCAAAGTCCATGAGAATACAGTATCATTGGTATGCGAGCATTATCAAAAACTAACAAGTTAGGTCATGCGTAAATTACGCAAACAATTACGCACTGAAACAGAAATTGCTCAGGGCTGTCACTCTACTTTTAGGTATTTTTAACCTGCACGCATCGATTCGCAGTTGTAATTCTAAAACTGGTAGGCAGCGAAAAATGGTAACATTAGTGCCTAAATGTAAACAACGCAGTGCTAGAATTTCTTTGACACTTATCTAATTAAATATTATTTTGTACAGTAGCAGAAACTTTAACGCGATTGTTTGGTTCAAGCGAGTAAAAGAACGCCAGTAAAAATGTCGAACAGTGACGTTAAACGCGTTAATTCGAGTGATAAAGAGTCAATTTTGGTGTTTTTCCAAGACTAGCCTACCGGAGCGGGCTGCTGTTGTCCAAATAACCTCGATAACGTTTTCCAAGAAACCTTAATATGCAGGAATGATTAACTCAGTGTGGACAGTAAGAAACATGGAGCAAAATATCTCAGGATTAACATATGGTTTAAAATGTCTCGGGGTTAATGTGCAAGCAGCTGGATTTACTTCATGACCATGGTTTTAATAAAATATCAAGAAGGGACCCAAAACAACTATTATAATAGTTTATAGTACAAAAGCTAAACTTAAGTAAACATTGAAATGTATTAATATTACCATAAATTGCATGATATGTAAATTACATTGACATTTGCTCAATAGGAAAATTAAAATGTGCTTTTGTATTATGATGATTTTTGATTGGTGTGGCAGCTAATAAATTACCACACATATCAAACATTGATTGGCCCAAATTATGCACATGATCCTGTGTTTAATATAACTAGATAGTTTTTCATAGTTTTAGTCATGTGTTTTAAAGCACAAGGAGAACAAGCAAACTGTCCATGTGTCACTTGGTAGAAATCTGGCAGGTGCAACATGAATTTTCACCGAAATACTGTAGAGTTTGACAGAACGCATCCTTTGGCTTCAGTTCATTGTTCATGTTGCTATCTTGCACAATTATAGCCTTTATTTGCATTCTATCGTTTGCATAGCTTTTTTTCACCACTGCGAAACCTATCTTTGATCAAGTCTTTCAGCCATTTTGCTAACGTGTGTGAAAAGTTCCCTCCTCCTACTTGAATTTGTTTTACATGTAGGTCTATAGTGGGAGCAGATTGATCAGCCAATCAATGAGAAGCAGAATTTGATCTAATTTTTAATGGTTGGTATAATGCCTCTTTTTACAAGATGTAAAATAAGTCTCTGATGTCCCCAGAGTGTGTATTTGAAGTTTTAGCTCAAAAAATACCCCACAGATCATTTGTATAGCATGTTAAAATTGTCCCTTTTTGAGGGTGAGCAAAAACGCTATTTTGTGTGTGTGTCCCTTTAAATGCAAATGAGCTGATGCTCCCGGCATAGAGGGCGGGGCTTCAAAAGCTTGTGTGTAACTGTCCTGCCTTTTATGTTCAAACCGAAGTCAGACATTGATGGAGATACTCAAGAAGAAGTGACAACATGTAGAATGCAACAGGACATTTCTGAATGGTTAGTTGATGAATTTATGTAGCTGATGTGGAGTTAACTATCTTCAAGTCATTGATTAGCATATTCTTTTATGATAATCTATAAATTGCTCGTGTCATGTGGGAACTGTTGTAATATGCCTACAGGGTGATATGATATTGCATTTGTGTTGCGTACTGTACTGCAATAAATGTGAAAAGACGGATGCGACAAGCTTAAGCAGACTCACAAATGTGCTCTGCTACAACAACTCTTCCTCTTCTCAACACTTGGCGTGTTCTGGGGGCAGGCCGTTTGTTGTAGTCCTTAAAAAGTGATTTCTGTAAAATAAAATATCTCCCTTTGCTTTGAACTTTGAGCGTCGTAACCTGTTGTTTATGCTCAAACAGCAACATTACACACTAACTAAAGTTAGAAAAGTGAAATCATAATCAAGTTCCATTGGTTATTTTCAAGAGGAGGTGGGAGAATTCGGAGTGAGGTTGGAAGTGGAAAATTTCAACTTGAGTAGCCTATTCCCACTTCTGATTCATCTGGATCACATCATCATTAGCCACTGAATTAGACCACCCACTCTTCCTTTCTATAAACTTCAACCTTTTTGTTGTTGTTGTGGTTTAATAGTCTAGACTTGTCACATGTGTAATACCTCAAAGCATAAATTGCAGTGATATGCTTCAGGTTGTGAAATCATTTTATATGTGGTATTACACCTTTGAAAATTTAGTATCAAAAAGCCTCTAGAATTTCTAAATGCTGCAAGAGTCTCAGGGTTTTACTTGCTCAATGTGCATTCTTGCATTTTTATGTAAAGAATTACCCCTACCCCTAATAAATTCTTATTAAACATGTTTACATTGTAAGAACTTGAAAAATCATACTTGAGAAATCGTTGTTTGAACACGTTATTCAGTGGACCGCACTGTGTGAAATACACATCTCTCTTGCACTCAAGGGCCTTAGGACATCTGGAGGTGGTGTCTGTTCAAATTAACACTGTCTACTACGCTACTAGTATGCCTTGAATTTAGTCTCTGTGAGGTTGCTTCAGTGAAGATGTTCTTCTCTAAGGTCTGTGAAGCTTTGAATTGATAGGATTGGTTGCTCATTGCCTCATCACAGTGGCAGATCTCTTTTATTTCTTTGTTGAAAGCACAGACAAAGTTGTCTTTCAAGGTTATTTTAAGTCCTCTTTGTCACCTAATGCTTTTACATACATCTCAATTCTGCTCAGTGTGTACTGACAGCAAGGAGAATCAATATGAGTGAACAAAGAACATGGAGTTTATTTACAGACAGATATGTGAATGGATTCTTCCCCACATTTTTGGCAAAGGCATATTTAATATTACACCCTCTCAGTTGTTCCAAAAGAAAACATTTATTTACAATAATAACATTTGCATTGCAGAAAAATCATGTAAAGTATTTTAAAAAATTACTTTTTAATTATTTTACACAGCCTTATGTCTCTATCAAAACTGTATGACTTTTTTTTCATGTTGATTTTTAAAAAATAATCTTCATCCATCTATATTTTCCTTACAATCAGCTATATGGAAAATGCACAAAAACACCATAAAGCAGTACATACAAGTTATACAACTGATCTCTTTATCCACTGAAATGTTCCACCAGAGTTCTAAACTTCAAATTCAAAAAGAACACTTTGGTGCATCATTCACTTGGTACTTGTGTATATTGTAGGCAATGATGTTGGATGGAGAATTATATTTTTAAGTATGACATTTAAATGATTACATTTTGTCTGTTCCCTGTGCAAAGCTATCGAATTATGGAAAATTACTCTTATTGACAAAAACAACAGCAGTGCATACAGGTTTAGAACAACATCGAGAGCGAGTAAATACTGAACTATTCCTTTATTATTTGACTCAGAAGTGCCAGTGTGTGATAGATGTGCTAAGGGCAGAAGGCATGTGCCAACTAGATTTCGCCTTCTGCAACACCAACTGTGTGCCATATGTCCATTTTACTGAGATTCTCTTTGGCTTTTTGTGAGGCTGGAATAGCAATCTATGTGCAAGAACTTTTTTATAGTGAAAAGAGTCTGTGCTGTATGTGCTAATATTGATCTCTTTTTATTTTTGCTAGCCCCTGCCAAGATGCAATTTCTGTCCACCAAAGCTGTCTCTGATAAAAGTTCATTTCATGCCTTTCTCAAATGTGTGACTGTTCTGATCACTCGATTCTCTTGCTGGTTTTCATGGTTGTTTGTTCTGTAGATCGGAGGACTGGAGCACCATTACCATTTCCATCACAGCAGGGTGGTACGCAGATCCACCTTTGCCACGAGGGGCTCTCACAGCTTCATTCACATGGACCCAGAGGTAAGCCTTCCCACATGTGGTCACCATCACCAAACACTCCACTGATGACAAGAATGGCACTTCAAATGCTTGAAAGTTTATAAAAGAGACCTTTGTAGCCCCGCCCCTTTTTTATAGCCCCTTCCTGTTTGTATTTCCACAGCGATCTTGCGTATTTATGAATTAACTGCTCGTTTTAAAATCTTGTCTGCTGACATTTGTTAAGGCATCTGCTTTAAACAGTACAATGTTAATGATAACTTTAATTAACTCTAAATAAGTCAAGCTAATTATTCTTCGACAGCGATGCCATAGAAATATACAAAGCTACTGCAAAAAAGGAAGTTCAAAGACAAAATTCTAAAGATGGCTGCGCGCATGTTTCTCTGCCGCACAAGGTCTAATGCAAAGTAAAAAATATGTACTATTGATACTACTGTTCAAAATTGTGGGGTCAGTATAATAAAAAAAAAAGTATACATTTACTCAGCACGGAAGCATTAAATTGATCAAACATGGTTTCCACGGGTCCTTAAAGGTGCAGTATGTTATTTCTCAAAGTCCTTGCTGAATATTGTTGATATTTGAAATCAACCCAAACAAACACACCCCTCTCTTCGTTGCTTTTAAAGTTCTATTTATATATCTTTGAAATTATAATGTAGTCCCGTGATGTCAAAGATGAATTTTCAGCATCATTACTCCAGTCTTTAGTGTCACATGATCCTTCTGAAATCATTCTAATACGCTGATTTGGTGCTCAAGAAACACTCCTTCTTATTACCAAACTTTTAAAGGGGGGGTGAAATGCTATTTCATGCATACTGAGTTTTTTACACTGTTAAAGAGTTGGATTCCCATGCTAAACATGGACAAAGTTTCAAAAATTAAGTTGTACGTTTGATGGAGTATTTCTGTGCCAAAAATACTCCTTCCGGTTTGTCACAAGTTTCGGAAAGTTTTTTTCGAGTATGGGCATGTGTGACGTCAGATGCGGCGGAATTTCCTTATACGGGTCCTAAGGGCACTTCTCCCGGAAGGGCGCGCGTGCACCCGTAGACCAGAGCGAGAGAGCGAAAGCAGTACGCCCATCAAAGCGCTGTGCTCGCTGCAGTCACAGGACTTTGTTTGTTCCCTGCATTTCGACAATGATTGTTTTATAAACAAGGCCCAGTTCGACGCCGGATTTGCAGATCATCTAATGCTTAAGGATGGAGCAGTCCCAACGATAAAGGTTCACGGTCGTGCGTTGGAACCGCAGGCGGTGAGTAAAACTGCTTCAAATGTCTGTGTGTTGTTAGCTATCGGCGTGTAAGCACCACCCACACGGCACGCCTCCAGCCACTCGTTTTTTTCCGGAAAGACTCGGTACAGCCTATCTTTCTTTTATAAATATAATAAAACTAAAGACGTTTTGGAGATATGATGGATGCAATACTACTCTATAGGTACTCAAGATTAAAATGAGATTGTCTGAAACTGAGTGTTTCACCCCCCCTTTAAACGGTTATCTAAAATAAAGCTTCAGATGAGAGTCTGCAGCTGCTGTCTTCATGAAAAGTCTCATTTAGTTGATCTAAATGGACTCAAACAAAACTATTGAATATATTTAAAAAAAATGTATGCCATAAACATCTCAAAATTGGCCCTGTGCAGGCCATCTGACACAAGAGCTGATGGAGTCTGTGCTTCTGAATCATAAACACCCTGGTGATGCCGGTGGGATGGTAGTTAAAATTTACAGCTAAAAATGGCAGCAGTTCTGTATTCATAGCGCATTTCATTTTGCGCATGTCCTGCAGTATGATGTGGTGTTGTGCATTTGAAACAAATTGTAACCTCATCTTTGATGTTATTATTTTCAGCATGGTGAGTTTCTGATATGTCGTATGGGTCATAAGGAATGAAACACAGACTAAAACTAAAGATGTTTACTTGAATACGCATCCACATTTTTACATTGGTCAAAATTCAGTTCATCTATCCTCAAAGAGGCCCTATTTTTAATTTTGGGGTTGGTTCTGTTTCAACACTGAACAGGGTGACTTTCAGCCTGGGGTTGCAAAAGCACTCAATGCTCAATATTGCATAATTAAACAATAGCACAGATGGACCCTCCTCCCTCCACTGTGTACAATGACCGTAAAACTATAACTGAAACTTTATGGGAAAAAAAAATAAATTGAAGAAAATTTATTAATTCATTTCTTTCAAAATGTTTTTTTTTTTTTTTTTTCTCGGTTTTTGTTTTACTTACTTCCCAAAAGTGTAGAGAACTTTTATTAATTTGGTCAATTCAAATACATTGGACAAATCAATTAGAAAAACACAGTAAATTAAGTTTAGTTCACTAAAATAAAAAAAATTTTGAGCCCAAAATGACTCAATTTGCTGTGACTTTAAAAAAAAATTGTGGTGATATTTGCTGGATTTTTTTTTTATTTGTGTGTTAATTTGCACAAGGCATTGGTCTCACCAGTATAGATCTATTCATAATTCTGCTTAGCTGGAAATACAGAATTGTGTTTGACACAGATGCCTGCATACTACTGTCACTGATTACATACTGTATTTTTTTTATGTTTTGACATTTTACCAGTTATATTATTCTCTATTTTTGTATAATTGTTTTAGCATTTTTTACAGCTTAAATTACTATTGTCTATAATGCAAATAATGCATCAGTTGGTGGAAATCACTTTATTCTTGCAATCGCAAAATCCTGGAGGGACTGGTTAATGCACCATCAAAACTAAACTGAAAATTACTCCATTTTGGATTATGGGTATCACACTAGTAAAACTTTTAAAACTATAATAATCTTTATTAGGAGGTGTAGCAACCATTAAATGGGAGGACACTTTTAATTATGACACTTTTATTAGGAAATCATTATGTTTTAAGACTTTTGATTTGCTTGGCGACAGTACAAATCAAAAAATTGTAGTTGGACACGTATACAAAACAATTTTAAGATCAACTGGGTAAAACCAGTACTCGGACTACTGTTGAATATTCATTATATGACTAAATAATGAATATTCATAGGCCAAGCTGTTAAGTTCTGTTACAATTGTGTCCCTCCTACTTTCAGATGGTTCCTATGCTCTGACTTTCAATCCTCCGACTTACACATTAAATCACTTCGGTCCCGGACGCATTAATATGACGAGCAGCCGTGTTTGTCCAAGACTTCATTTGACAGAGCAGCCAGGCATTCAAAGTCAAGCTGTTTCCAGGATTTGGAAGCCAGCCCTCCCCTGCTAAGATTATCTCCTCCTGACAGCCGGCATCTCGGGAGTAATAAAACAGTCCAGGTCTATTGGAGGGCATCTGACGGAGGCCCTCTGATCATATCCTGCCCCGGGCTATGTGTACAAATGGTGTGGCGTGGCAAATGCCCAATAACCCATTTCATCAGTGTCAGGCCACAGGCAGAGGCCGTGCGAGGAGGCGCGAAATGTTTTGTTACCACAAGCAAAGAGCTGTCAAGCTGAAAAGAACGGGGCAAGTAACATCTCCTCCAATAGATGTGTTGTAGTCTATATAAAAGGACACTGAAAATGTAATCTTTCAGATCTGCAGTGTTCAATCTGCTGTTGTTGCATTGTGATAAAAGACACCAGTGTTCAATAATGAATTACACTACCTTTTAAAATATATATATTTTTAAAGAAATTAATCATTTAATTCAGCAAGGATACATTACATTTATCCAAAGTGATCATAAAGACATTTATAATATTACAAAAGATTACGGTTTTAAATAAAGGCTGTTATTTTGAACTTTATATTCATCAAAGAATCCTGAGAAAAATGTATCACGTTACGCTGCACAACTGTTTTCAAAATTAAAAATAAAATAAGAAATGTTTCTTGAACAGCAAATGTGACAAGACCAGAGTAATGATGCTGAAAATCAGTTTTGCCATCACAGGAATAAATTACATTTTAAAATATATTCAAATAGAAAACATTCATTTTAAATTATGATAATATTTTACAATATTACTGTTTTTACTATGAGACTTCTTTCAAAAACTTTTAAAAAATGTACCAACTTTTTTAGTCAAGTAATATAGTTCATCAGTGCGACTTGGTGTATTGTAGAATGTGCATTCACAGGTGTTTATCAGTATTTTATCGGTTTCAAATCATCCAATTGAACTATCCATAGTATATGCTACAGTACATACTACAAATCAAGTGAAGTGCATAGTTTATTTTCTTGTTACTTAGTACGTGAGCTGCTGATTCGCTGCCACAGCAGTGTGAATCTTCACCTACTTCATCTAAACCATTTTAAACTCTAATACATGCAGTTTTCATGACCTCATAATTATTGAGAGATCACTTTTTTATTTTTTATTTGTTCAATAGCTCTTGATACTATATATCCTAACTATATCTGAACAAGTTTATAACTGATTTAACTGAATCATTAAGTGATATTTATTATCACTGTGCATTTTTGCTGCTCTCAGCCTTTCTCTATCTTGACATTCAATTCAGCCTCCAAACAACTTGCTAGAAATTCATTAGTGGATCAGTATGATCCAAATATTCAAGAATTATTAATGGAACCAAATGTCATAAATCACTTGGTTCTTTTTATTTATTTATTTATCTATTTAATTAGAACTGGTTCTTGATTCCCAACCCAACCCATTCATTTATAGCACTGGGACTGTAACAGAGAGAAAGACATAATTATTGCAATATGTGATTTTCATTACATTTCCCTCTGGACCTCTTTAATGAAAGCAAGAAAGCGTAGTGCGCTAGTGATTCTGAAGAGGGGAACCACAAATTTGGGCATTGCTGCAAGACAAATACATTTGCGGGCATGGCTAGGTGACTTTTCAAATTAAAAGTCTGCATCCCTTTATTTACAACAGATGATACGTTTAACTGGAAGGATACAGAGATCAAGATAGATATGGATGTGGTTGGTGCTGCTCTAATCGACAGCACAAGAGCACTTTCCTCCTTGCTTTTAGTCATTTTTAGACTAGCACACACTCTAATTCATTGTTGATTTTTACATTTAGTATTTAAGGTAAAACGTGATTGCACTAACCAAATATTATAATCATAAGTGAATTCTAAAATCGGCAGCATTTCTGTTGCTATTACATATTTAGGGACAGTAATGTGTGTAAAAAACAGGGGAAAAAAATCTCTTAGACTTATATTGATATGCATATATTTTGGATGGTGTGACTGTATTTCTTCTTCAGACTGTATTTAGGAAAGCATGTTTCAGAGTACTACATTCCCATTTGTTTCTCCTTAAAATTCAATGACTACATAAGCCTCACGTAATGGAAAAGCCAGAGCGTGACTAAATACAGACCGCGCATTTCGCAGACATGTTTATGTGCATGAAGGTGAGCATAAACTGTTTAGTCTTTGATGTGAGTCGATGTAACCCGTGCTTTTTCTGCAGGTTGAATGGGCGCAGCAGCAGGTGGTGAAGTCACGAGTGAAACGTCAAGCCAGGAGTGACCCGAGCTACATCCACTTCAACGATCCCAAATGGTCCAACATGTGGTACATTGTTAGTAGATATTTCACACATTCAGTCCTGTATTTCATAAGCTATGTTTAACTTTTGACCTTTTTCTCCCTAATTAAGTGATTTAGCAAATGAATCGCTGCCTCATTTCCAGTGACTCCTAGAGAGAAAAGGGCCACTGATTTGTGCTTCATTAAATGGGCTCGTTTGTGAAGCTCCTGTTGTTTTATTTGTTTTATAGCAGGACTGTTTCCGCTGCCCTTGCCTCATAAAAACCGAACTGTGTGAAAGTAGTGTATGTGCGCTAGTTTGTTTCTCTTACTAGCTTGATGCTATGAATTACAAATTAGTTCATATTGAGGAAATGAACACAATCACACTAACACTGGCATTAGTCAGGGCAAATTTCAGTCATAAGCATCATTTTACATAGTCGTTCAAGAACCCCTGGTTCCCTTGACAAAAAGCTGATAGGATTTTTCCATTGGCTTTTGGATTATTGCATAAAATAAGCTCCATGACCGAAAGAAGTTAATGATTCTTTCATTAGTTCATCATGATAATCTTCACAAATGAATGCAACATTTATGAATTTTGATGTATAAATACAATTGGTAGAAATAAAAAGCTAAAGTTAGGCTATAAATGTACTACACCATAGTCACATGTCATCACCATTAAGTCTTTCTTTAAAAACATGTTCCCTGATAAGGATCCTCTGTGCTCTCACTGTTATTGTTGTTGTTGATGAATCTGATTGCATTATTATGTTGCATTATTTAGGAGAAAATTCTGTTTGTTTGTTTATACATGCATCTCTTTTGGTTTTCTTTGTTCTTTGGCTTTTGATAAAAAAAGGGTAAAGTTACTCCATAATTGTTATTCTACTTCACTCTTTAATGATTGATTTTATTTGCATTGTACTCCTGCTCTTATTTCAACAAGATTTTCATTGATTACTGATTGAAGAGTGTCCTTGAACCTTGAGAAATGTGTTACTCTTTATTCGTTGGCATCTAATTTCTTTTCCTTCCGAAAAGTGTCTTCGAAGGACTTCAGACCTTGTTAGTTTTACTGAACTGTCCTTCAAAATCCTTTTGTTCTTCGTATATCAGTTTCAAACACTACTAGATTAATAGTTAATCCAGTAGAGCTGATGTTTTCAAGCATTATTAAAGCATATTCGGTGTTTGTTTGCATTCACATGATTAATATTGCAGCACAAAGGTATCTGAGACTGTTTTCAATCCGTCCTCTGATGTTGACTTCACTCTGGGACGTCTTTGTTGATTGTGTCCTCAAAGACTGCGTTGAAAAGAATCATAAATGAGACCTTGAAGGACACGAAAACCTCTGCCGCTGAATAAACATGAATTGTCCCGTTTAATTTACAGGTTTATGTTACCACTTGCTGTGACATATTTCCTCACAGACGGATTGAGTCATAAGGTTACTGAATTTACTTTATTACAAAGGCTTGTGTTTCTGGAGAGCAGAGAATGTTGCTAATGTTCCAATGTTTCCTATTTTCAAAGTCAAATGCATGTTCCAGAAACTGATTGCAAGTGAAGGTATATTGATGTTGATGACTTCTTATTGTCTTCCAGCACTGTAGTGATAAAAACAGCCGCTGTCGTTCAGAAATGAATATCCTTGCGGCCTGGCAGAGAGGCTACACAGGTCGAAATGTGGTCGTCACCATCTTGGATGACGGTATTGAGAGGAACCATCCGGATCTGGCTCAGAATTATGTGAGATAATCTTGAAACTTTCTCTAATCTCTGTAAATACATTCTTAAGTGTTATTTTAATAACATTAATGTTGTAAATGCATTATATTGAGTGTTATTTTATAAAAATGTTAAGGCTTTTATAAAGGCTTTTTATTAAGCAAAAAATAAAACAAATGACTCGACTCGAGGAAGAACACACAAGGGTAAACATATGACGTACATATGACAACAAACCAGCACAGGACTGCAAACACAAGGAGAATAAATAGGGAGCAAACAGGGCAGGTAATGAGGGAGGACAGGTGGGGCAAATGAACCAATAATCTGGTAACAAGGTGGGCGGGGTAAGACAATCGACAGGAGAGCACATGGCACAAGGAAATAAAGGAAACATACATGACAAGCCATGTGCTCACACTAAACATGACAAAAAACACAAGTACATGGCCAGTAAAACAAATCACAAGCCATGTGCTCACACAAAGACATGAACACGCAGCCAATGAGAACACTCATAAGCCACGAATTCACACAAAACGTGACAACAAGAAAGCACACAGCTAGTGAAAAACACAAGCTGCGTGCTACACGGTACAAGACAAAACATCACATGGAAGCACGCGGCCGATGAAAACACGAACCGCGTGCTACATGTAACAAGGCATACAGACAAGAGAGCGCACGGCTCGAGGACGCTCGAAGTCGGGTGCCCACACAAAGACATGACAAAACAGGAGTGTCAGAGCTCTGTCACAGAACCAAAAAATACACTAGACAGAAGTGACAGAACAATGACACAGATGGTTTATTTAATGTGCTTTGTCCGTCATTTAGGATCAGCTTGCGAGCTACGATGTGAATGGCAATGACTATGACCCGACCCCACGATACGACTCCAGCAACGAGAACAAGTGAGTCCTGATGTCTTTAAAAATACTCTTCACCACACGACTTGTCTTAAAGGGTTTAAGCTTCAGCAAGAACCAATGAGGTTCATTCTCGTGTGTTACGCAGCACGTTTGAGCTTCCACAAGAGGTCAAGCAGGTTCGGTTGAGCTTCTGTTTATGTCCGCTAATCAATGTTTATGGGCCCTTAATGAGTAATGGGTGTGTTTTGGACTTTACGTGCTATAAACCAATCAGAGTCTCATCTCCCATTCCCTTTAAATGCCAGTTGCGCTCGCACCATGGTGGATTCGCTATTTACATGGAGGAATTTGCAAGCGGAAAAACTGAACGTGTCTCCAGAGCGCAAACAGATCTGCTCTGCGCGAAGTTATAGCAGATCATCTATCGTCCCTGTGTGTGTAATAAGCAGAGTGTAAGCGCGTTGTGGACCCGCCTATAGGCGCACATTACTAACGAGCTCTTTAAATAACAAAAGAAATATTGTGCCATTGACTTTAGACCAGGTTTCAGTTGACCAATGACAGTCTATTTCTGTTGCCTCAAAATAGCAACGCACCAACAATGCGCCAGAACACACCTCATTTTCAGACCAGCACGCCAATGGGTGAAAATGCATTTGCTATTTAAACAACGTGGCGCAGGACGTGAAAATGATTACAGTGTCGGACTGAAACTAGCAAAAAACACTTGCGTCGTGCTTGGCGTAAGATAGGGGCTCTTAATGTGAATAAAAGCCTAAATTCAATCTGTTCATCAAATAAAGCGAACCGCTCAGTTCATATGTATTGGTTTTACAATCTCTTTATGAACTTTTTGATGCGTCAAAGTGTCAGTTGAGTAGCCATCAAAAAGATCTTTGTTTGTGTTCCGAAGAGGAACGAAAGTATTATGGGCTTGGAACGACATGAGGCTGAGTAAATGATTAGAGAATTTTCATTTTTGGGTGAACTATCCCTTAAACACATCTCATTTGCTGCTAACACTTGCGTAACTTGCTTTGAGTGGTCAGGGGGTGGATAAAATGTTTGCTTGAAAAAGTTTTTCAAGATTGTTTTGAAGTTCAAAGGTCATTGAAGCCTTTTTGCAGTTTGAGTAATTGGTTTGTTTGAAGAGAGATTTGAAGTTTTAAAGGTATTTTGACCTTGCTAGGAGGTTGCTAATATGTTGTGAATAGTTGCTAGTGTTAACTGGGTGATTGCTAGGATGTTTTTTTGTTTGTTTTTTGGGGTTGAAATTTGTTGGTTGCTAGATTCTAGGTGGTGGCTAGACAGTTGTTAGAGTGTTATGGGTGGTTGCTAGGCAGTTTCCATGGCAGCGGTTGGCAACCTCATGGCACACGATGGGATAATCACAAAAGTGCGCACCTCTGGTCTCACCCATGGATTGTTGGATATTTGTGCTGGCACAGGTTAAAATCTCACACTGATAGGATTTATAGCACCTAACTTAATAAAACAGAATGTGTGACTATGAGGAATGATCACCCCAAATGGTTGCTGGGGTGTTTTGGG
This sequence comes from Squalius cephalus, assembly GCF_949319135.1. Lineage (NCBI taxonomy): Eukaryota > Metazoa > Chordata > Actinopteri > Cypriniformes > Leuciscidae > Squalius > Squalius cephalus. The sequence goes on along the minus strand of NC_137124.1, from coordinate 16,048,612 downwards.
TAGATCTGGCTAGATTTTGGACCAGATCTAATACAGCAGTATTTTGAAATATCTTGCCTCCTCAAAAGCTGTGATATTTGGAGCAATGCAAATAAAGCTGTAATGCTGGACTTGTGTGATTTTGCGTGTCAACACAATAAAGAGGCTTTTTTTGTGGGGAAGCACTGAAACCAATCCAATCCTGTGGGATTGAGTGTGGTGTGGATTTAATTGAAAACGTCTCTGTCTTTGATAAGCACCTGATTTAATGCTTGTTCTCTGCTCATGCCACATGTTTACGAATTAACTGCCAAGAGCTCAAGCAAAACTTCAAAGACCTGTTTTGTTAATACTCATCAGGATATTTGAAATGGAAAACAATACAACGTTCAATTCATTTTTGAAGTGTGGAACGTGCCTCCCGGAGCAGAAACTTAATTGAGTGAGGACAAAGAATAAAATTATTAAAAGAGACTTTGGTAAGGAGGTGCACTGAGAGAACGACAGCGAGTGAACTGTGCACAAGATAAAAATGCAATTAATGCATTGCTAATGCAGCCTGTTGCGATGCGCTGTGACAGTGGTGGAAAGAGGATTGACTTGGATATCAGTTTCAAAATGTGCTGCCGTCGGAGTCCAAAACAAAGCTTTTGCTTTTAGTTAACAAAATGAAATCAAAAGTTCACCCTATTTACTTTCTGTATATGCATGTTCCTGATAAGCATATTGCTATGATTTCTGAAGGATCATGTGACAATGAAAACTGGAGTAATGATGCTGAAAATTCAGCTTTGCCATAACAGGAATAAATTAAATGATAAAATATATTCAAATAGAAAGCAAAATCACTACCATTTATTGAACATGGAACGTCACAACCCTATAGAGCAGCAGCTACAGCAATATTGTATAAATGCATATGTATTTATACAGTACAATTATTTTTGTAGAAATGTGTTATATGTAAATTAAAAATTCACAGTTGCTTGTCATGGAAGAGCAATAGGTTATGTAAGTTATGTAAACATCTGGTGTTGGTGGTGTTTTACCTAATAAAAAACTCAGGATGATGCACAAGAGCATTCAGCTAGACAAAACTGACATTCTCGTGTAGTATAGAAAGCAGTCAGTGTCCACAAAAAAGTAGAAAAAACATTTGTATATAACAAATATTTCCATAGTGAAAAAACATTTGACCAGTGTGGCTCACATGATGACATTTTTTTTTTTGGTTTACATTTAATGACACAATAACTAGGTTTTGAAGCATGAATTAAATGTTTTGGGTGAGTTACTACATTTTGCAGACATGCAATAGAGTTCTAATGTTCCAGCAAACAGTTGTGACAACTGAATTTACAGTTTAGAGAATGTTAAGACTGTTTCGAAAAATGTGCCAAAGTGATTTAAAGGAGAACTCCGGTCAATTTTAACATTGAGCTCATTTTTTTGTAAATTTGGAGTGCTGTCAGTACAGAGAACAACGACAAAAATCGGTGTTGCCTACACCGTGTTATCCTCTTTTTAAAATTTGCACCCTGTTGACTTCAATGGGGCAAGTTTTAAACCTGCTTTTAGCCTCTTAACATCCTTGATGTGTCATTACAAGTGCACAGCCACGTGAGTGATTCCTTTAGAGTTAACACGGGTGAATCTGACTGCAGTAGATGTGCAAGATATGAATAAAAATGATGTTATTTCAGCCAGCGCACATACCTGTATTTACATCCTGTTTGCGGTTGAAGTCCACAGTAATCAATTGTCGAGTTCACGCGCATAGGTTTAGTACGTACGATCATGCGCCCGAACTCGACAGTTGATTACTGTGGACTTCAACCGCAAACAGGATGTAAATACAGGTATGTGCGCTGGCTGAAATAACATCATTTTTATTCATATCTTGCACATCTACTGCAGTCAGATTCACCCGTGTTAACTCTAAAGGAATCACTCACATGGCTGGACACTTGTAATGACACATCAAGGATGTTAAGAGGCTAAAAGCAGGTTTAAAACTTGCCCCATTGAAGTCAACAGGGTGCAAATTTTAAAAAGAGGATAACACGGTGTAGGCAACACCGATTTTTGACGTTGTTCTCTGTACTGACAGCACTCCAAATTTACCAAAAAATGAGCTCAATGTTAAAATTGACCGGAGTTCTCCTTTAAGAAAAACTATAAAAATCTTACCGACCCCAAACATTTGAATGATACAATGTAAAAGAAAATCCATCGTTTTACAGAATAAAACTGGCAGCTGAAATGACAAAATGTAAGGTTAAATGTATTACAGTTTTTAACAGGTTTTTACATTTTGACCGTTTTGTTACAGTTAAAATTACAAAAAAAATTTACAGTGTAGCTTAGGCTGTAGACAATGAGGCAAATCACTAGGGCTTAAATCAGAGCCAGTGTCTTAGTGTGTAATTCTCAATCTTGTTTTCCCTCTTTATAGTTTTAATTAGCAGTGTGGAAAAGACAGAATACAGTGAGGAGATAATGGGGAAGCAAGACTGACATCGTTACAGTTCTGATCAAACTCAGACACAAACACACAATAACATATTTCAATTTTTGATTGATTTTTGATTGCATTTCTTTTTCTTTCCAGGCATGGGACGCGATGTGCAGGTGAAGTTGCTGCTGTAGCCAACAACTCGCATTGCATTGTAGGTATAGCCTACAACGCCCGCATAGGAGGTATGCATCTCTCGAAAAACAGTCTGTTTACTTCCCTGCTCTCCTTATTTTCTAATAAATGCCAGATGCTATTTTAGTTACAGACCCGCCGCAGCCGACACTCAACACTCAACACACACATGGATTGATTGGCAAAACTGACCAGTTGCCGCAAGTGGCTAAACCCTGATCAAGCAACAGGTTTTAGACGCAGTCAGAGCAGATAAGACAGGATTATTCTGCATGTGTGCACAGGATTAAATCGGCAAGACGCCCACGCTCCTGTTCGCCTCTGTTCAGAGAGTTCATTAATTTAGTGGACAGCAAACCGCTCGACATTCATGCGCTCCGTAAGCAATTAATCCTATGAAAAGGGCGATCAGTTTTAATCAAAAAGTGGATTTCATGATATGCCATCAGCCATCTGGGGCAGTTTTGTTTTGGGCTGCAGCTGCGCTGAAAGACGCAAATATTTCATTATTGTACTCGCAGGTGGCAATGCCTACAAACACATCCTTTGCTCGGACTTGGCGGGGTTCGGGCCTGTGTTGTTCCAGTTGCGCTCTGTGCCAAATGCATAAAGTTTAGCGATGCAACTGTGAGTACAGGATAGGGCTGCATATACAATCTCTTTAGGAGCCAAGCGAGCATGTGAAGCTCATATTGTATTCATTCATTTTCATTAGTTTTACTCGTTGACATTGGAGTCTATGACAGCATTTCGAAAGAAAATTGTGCATTTTGACTTTTACGCCAGGGTTTCTGAAACTCAAAGATCCATTTCATAATCCACACTGTTTGTGGACCCACTTCAGTAATATTTAAAGTGCCCCTATTATGCGTTTTCAGATATTACCTTTCATGTAGTGTGTAATATAGCTGTTTGTGAATGTAAGAGATCTGCAAAGTTTCACAGTTCAAAGTGCACAATATATGGAGTTTTTAAATGATTCTGAACTGCCTTAAACTAATCATCAGTAATTCCAGTCTTACTTAATCTAGGTTTGTAACACATTTGCATAATGCCAGGCTGTTGTCTTCATTGGCTGCGTGCAAACAACGTCTACTTTAACCCACCCTCAAACATTGTAGTTGAAGCTGAGACCTGGAAGAGTTTGGTTTGTGTTGTCAAACGTTGAGAAGAAGCTGTTTACTGCGCTGTGAAAGCAAATCTACTATGCATGCACTTCCAAAGGATGAGAATTCTGGCTCGAATAGATACGGTAAAAAATGGCATTTTGTTTCCGAGACATGCTGTAAGCGGTAGACCAATCACATCCGACTGGGCCATCTGACCAATCAGAGTAGAGTAGGCTCTCGGATAGGAGGGTTTTTGAGAGAACGAATCCTTTATCGAACCGTTTCAGACACTATGAGAAAAGCGCTAATGTTTCAATGTTTATTATGAGAGATTTGTTTTTGTTGTGTTTTTTGACCTTGGATGCATGGAAACCTATTTTAGGGGACCTCCAAAACAAAATGAGGATCCTTTAAATGGGGCTCTTTAAATAGGGGCTCTTTAGTTCTACAACAGATAAGATATTCTGGGTGTTTGTTTAGCTGGTGATAAAATCCTATTCATAACTAATTTTAGATCTGTATTGTTGTTCTCTAAGCATTAATTTGGACTGTTGAAGGACGATTTGTCCTCAATTCATTAGATGCCAGTTAAAGTCAATAATTCAGCAGTCAATACTTCTTCTCTCTTAATTTACTGTCTTTCAACAATTTTATGTTTCGCTGAAATGCAGAATTTTTTTTTTTTATCCAATTCATTGAAAAAATAATCAATTGCCAGAATATTAAATGATTACCAAAATAATAGTAAGCTGCAAACCTAGTGTATATTTTGTACTTGAATGGAATAGTGTTTTGGTGACTGGAATGCCAATTTTGCCTAATTTGTCCTCTGCCATGTAAAAATGTTGAAGACCCATGTCCTCAATAAACGACATGATTTGAGGAATTGTTCTTGTTTGTAGCACAGACCTTGCAGGACAGGTTCTGCATGATAATACACCACTAATAACCACAAAGTGGACAGATGATTGACTTGTTTGGAACAAGTCAATCATCTGTCCACTTTGTGGTTATTAGTGGTGTATTAATTGTTCCTCATCCAAATGTTGGCTGCACACACACATATTGTAAAATATCTCAATTGTTAAGTCCTGTACGCAAAATATTCCTCTTAACAACAGTGAAGTGATGTTTGAAAAAGTTGGCCATTTTTCTAAGCCAGATAAAGACAGATTAGCGCAATGAAAGATGTGCTTTAGGTCTTTTGGCTCAGCAGTTGACTTTTTTTCCTTGCTTAATCACTGAAACGCTGCCAAAGCTAATACGTGTCCGATTCAAGCCAATGACTTCATCGCCTTCTAATGACATTTCTAATCTATTCGGCCTCGCGTTGGCTGCTATGTACAACTTCATGTCCTTTAACCATAATTAGAAATGTAGAAATGATTCGTTTTTCTGCTCTGCGGTTCTGAAAAGTGTTTTTCTCTGTGCTGTTTTAAAGTCGAGGAGTCAATTTGAGGTGTAATGCAGCTTGTCAGAAGTGAGAGGAATGATACAGAAGTGTTGAATCCCATGTTTTTCCCTGTAGAGGTGTTTCAAGGAAGGAACAGCATTTTGCGCATATGGTGTTAGAAATAATAACGCACATGCACACACATTCTCACACTATACAATCAGGCTCTTTTCTAGTCTCTCTAGTCACACACACATATTTTTTTATATATTATGGCAGGAACCTCTCTTATTGACTTCTTGAATTAAGCTAATTAAGCTGATTAATTCTGCCTCTGCCTCCTCATTTCAGTTGTCCATCAAAGATCTTGGCTGGTTGCTGAAAGGTTGAAGGTGTGAACCCCAACTTTTACCATTGTGCACTTGATCAACCCACATGGAAATAACCTATATAAACATATATGTTTTAATATAGGTTTTGATATAGGTTTTTAATATATGTGACATATATAAAATTGGCCGTTTTCCTATATTATATGTACATATATGCACATATATATGTACATATATGTGTACATATATATTTGTGCATACATGTACCTATATAGGTACATATATGCACGTATATATGTATGCACCTGTATGTTCACCTATATATGCATCTATATGTTAACCTATATGTTTACCTATATATTAGTAAAATTATTAAAATCCATAGCTAGGCAACATAAATAAAAGCCCAAAATGTAGAAATTTACATTATTTATTTACTTAAGAACAATCAAATAGTACAAGAACAAAAATAAGACAAAAAACTGAACAGAAAAAAAAAAAAAAAATCTTTTTGATCTTCTCAGCTCCGTGAGCTTCGAATTGATAGATGTGCCTATCTGAGCTAGGCATCATGTATGACAGTTGCCAAAGTGTATATGCACATATATGCACCTCAATTTTGCCTATATGTGGCATATATATGCATATATGCAGCATATATATTATCATATATGTGCATATATGCTGTATATAGGTTTCATATATGCGCATATATCCTCATATAGGTTCTTTCCATGTGGGAAAGCACAGCTAAATTACTTGCTTAGATAATATAATTTTTGTAAAGTTATGCAAAAATACCAAGGATTTCTTTCAAAATAAAGAGCAAGAAAAGGAAATTAAGCTGTAGTTCAGTATCAGAATGAGGAGAAAGACTGCAGATTATCGTGGCGTTTGGAAACATCTCATTGCAGCTGAGTACAATAGATTTTAATTGCAATTTTTGCACATTTGTGTGCATCATTGACCATATGGCATATGATAATGTGCCTCTGTGAGTTTGTGTGTGAGTTTTCCATTTGCACGTTCGTCATGTTGTTATTTTTGTAGGAAATTCAACAGCACAGTTTTAAACACATTGTATTTATGTATTTTTTTTCAAAATCTAGTGGCTTAAATACATTAAGTAAATGTTTTTAGTATCTTGCATTAATTGTTACTGAAATTGTTTTTGTGTGTCATTTTTTTTTTAAATTCATCTTCTAGATGCAGAGTTGTTAACTAAAACTTTTAAACATGGTTTTCAGTAATTAAAATAAAGCTGAAATAAAATAAAATATAAATATTAGATGAAAAATGTAAGCTTAAAAACGTATATACTTCAGTTAGTTGCCAAGGCAACTTTTCTGATTTTCATTTAAGTTGCAGTACTAAGTTAAACTCTTTATTTTAATCATGCAGACTGTGTTCTTTCATTACACTGTTAGGTCACTCTTTTTGGTTTGATTTAGTTTTTTGTTTCCAGTTGATTTTGTCTTTTGTTCTGCTTTGCTTTTCCTCTTTGTATAATATTGTTCTGAAACTCATAGGTAAAGTAAAAAAAAAAAAAAAAAAGCGTTGCACTATGTTTGAAACACAATTGGGTCTTGCATTTAGACCACAAAATGGCATGGTTTACAGTGCACAATTCAACTGGGCTAGTTGTAGGACTCTTTCATTATGCATTTCAGAGCTTGGTAGGATAAATCAACATCCACTTTTGTTGCATCTAAAGTTTCACAGAGAAAAGAAAATAATGCAGGTTTGGAACGACATTGAGGTGATTATACAATGACTGAATTTGTACGTTTTTGGACGAACTTTTTCTCTAAGGTGTTCGAATGCTTGATGGAGACGTGACTGATGTGGTGGAGGCCAAGTCTCTGGGAATAAGGCCAGACTACATCGACATTTACAGTGCCAGCTGGGGCCCCGACGATGACGGGAAGACCGTGGATGGACCGGGGCCTCTGGCCAAACAAGCCTTTGAACTGGGAATTAAAAAGGTTGTTGTCCCAAACTCACACACACAAACAAGAGGGATTTCTCAATGAGTAACTGTCATTGTCAGGGTTGTTAAATGAAGACTAAATCAAAACCACAACATTTAAATTGAATTAATATTTGTAAAGTTTGTAGAAATAAATAGTTGTTAATCTTGTCAAGTTGTTGACAACTTGGCAGTGTAGTTTTTGAAAAAGAATAAATAAATAAAAAGTCTATTGTATGTCCTTGTTCATATGTTTTCATGTCTCTGCAGGGCCGTAAGGGTCTCGGCTCCATCTTTGTTTGGGCGTCTGGTAACGGAGGCCGGCAGGGCGATCACTGCTCTTGCGACGGCTACACCAACAGCATCTACACCATCTCCGTCAGCAGCAGTACGGAAAACGGCAACAAGCCCTGGTATCTGGAGGTCTGCTCCTCCACCCTCGCCACCACATACAGCAGCGGAGAGTTCTACGACCGCAAAATAGTTAAGTAACTCGTCCATGTTCCCACGAATGTGAGTGTCACTCACACAGACATCTGTTAGACCACAGAAAGTTCATTCCTGAAGTCCACTAAAAATGTCAATCAATATGTTATCCATTGATTAAAAACATCTTAAATTTTTTTTAAACATTTAGTATTTTATTTCTTCAATAAGGTTGACCTTCCTCTGACGCTTGTACAGTTTAAACTAGGGCTGTCAAAAGATTAATCGCGATTAATCGCATCCAAAATAAAAGTTTGGTTTTAATAATATATGTGTGTGTACTGTGTATAATTAAATTTGTATATATAAATACACACACATGCATGTATATATTTAAGAAAAATGTGTTATTTATATATAAAAAAAATTATATTTATGTATAATATAAACTATATAAATATATATACAGTATATGTATGCAAATATTTCTTAAATATATACATGCATGTGTGTGTATTTATATATACAAAATAATTATACACAGTACACACACATATATTATGTAAACACAAACTTTTATTTTGGATGCGATTAATCACGATTAATCTTTTGACAGCCCTAGTTTAAAAGTTTTGGGGTTGGTAAGATTTTTCAGTGTTTTTGTGCTAATCAAGGCTGCATTTATTTAATCGAAAATACAGTAAAAACACTGATACTGTTAAATATTAGGACAATTTAAAAGAACGGTTTTCTATGTTTAATAGATTTTCAGATAAATTTTTATTCCTGTGATGGAAAGCTGAATTTTCAGCATCATTACTCTTCAGTGTCACATGATCCTTCAGAAATCATTCTGATATGCTGATTTGCTGCTCAAGAAACATTTCTTATTATTATCAATGTTGAAAACAGTTTTTTGTAGGGACCATGATATATTTTTTTCAGGATTCTTTGACAAATATAAAGTTCAAATGAACAGCATTTATTTGCAATAGATTTTTTAATAACCTTGCAAAAGTCTTGATTGTCATTTTTAATGCATCCTTGCTGAATAAAAGTATTACATTTATTGACTTAACTAGTCTTAATTATTGACTTACCCATCAAAATTAAAGAGACGTTTAAAAATCTAAAATGTTACTATTTTGCAAATTGTTGAATGCATCTCATGGTAATTAATGAAACAAAACATTGCAACTCCTAATTTAGGACCTTTGTTTACTTTTGTACAATAATCACTTTTGGTTCTCTGTTGTGGTCCTTGTTTCCTGAAGCAAAACCGGTTGCGATGCACTACAGAGTAGATGAAGTTGTTCTGTTTCAAAAGAGCAAAGGAAATCTTGTGTTCCATTATATGACCCCTTTAAGCATGTATCTTATAGCGTGTACTCCATTTGTCTTCTCCATCTGTCATCTGCTCAACCTTTTGTCCTCGTCTTACTTTCGGCCTCGTATGTTCTCGGTTTTATTAGGTCATTTGCTCTCTTGATGCCACATATTACGTCCTACAATTCATCTAAATTATTTCTGCGACACATTCTCCTTTCATTCCTCCTCATCACCTTCTAACCCTAAGTATTAAACATCTGACCAGTTGTGCAATGAACATTAATAAAATGGACATGCTGTTCCATTTCTAAGAAATCAGGTGTTTTTTTTGTCTTGTGGATGATAAAATGGGTGAGGAATCCCAACATTGAAGGACAGATCTATCATCTTTTGACTGGACCAGTATAGGAATGCAGGTTTATATGGTGTTTAATGGTGATCTGCCAAAACTCAGACATCTTCTATAGATCAGCTGTCCTAGATTCTGTTGCTTATTCTGCTAATACAGCTGAGCTCTTGTTGTTTGGCTCTTTCCACAAATATCTATTGATTAAATGAGACGCTTGGAAAAAAGACTGGGGCTATATGTTTGGTCTGGCTCCCATCCGAATGGAAAACCGCAGGGAGATATCAAGAGGATGAAGAAAACTAGCGTTTTTCCCCCCTCTATTTATCTTTCTCTTCCAGCAGTGCAGATTATAACATTATCCTTAAGAATGACTACTATGGGTTTTGCTTTTCTTCTGGTTTTTGGTTAGTAGTTGTGGGCTTAAGAGCTCATTTACACATGCATACACATTTTTTATCTTTTCTCGCACACTAATTTTGTTTACACCGCGTCTACACCGGAAAATACTCTTATTGTTTTTTTAGTGGTGTTGATAAAGCAAGCATCACTATTATTATTACTCCTACGTGAAGTTTTCTTAAGTAAACCTTCAGTGCAGAATTCACAATCCGGTTCACAATCCCATAGCTCAGGGGACTATACATCCACGGCCACAGTGGCCGAGCCAAGCTCCCGGGTCAAGGCCACGGAAGCCAATCCTGCCTTTCTCCCTGAACTGCCGTCGCCTCCCTGGCCTCTTGTACTACCAGTACCGTCCTGGAGACTACCTAGCTAGCCTGCCCTTTTTTTTAACGCGAGATTGCGCCTTCCGGGAGGGGGGAGTAATGTCAGGGTTATGTTCTATTTGGTCTCTGTTTTCACTGAATTCAGTTTCTGTTTGCCTGTTTTCCTTTGACCCAGTTTTCCCATGTGTTTCATTGGTTCATCTAGTTCACCTGTCCCTCGTTAATGAACTCATCAGCTCCTTTATTTGCCCTCTGTATTTAAGCCCTTAGTTTGAGTTTGTTCCTTGTCCTGTATTGTTTGTTGTGAGTGTCTGACGTCTATGTTGAAGTTGTTTTGCTATTCAGTTTCTCCAAGTTATCTCTGCTTGTTTAAATCTACAATAAAGACTATTTTAAGTATATCCATTGTCGTAAGCTTGTTACAACCACCCAATCGAGACAACAATGAGGAGGACTTTTTAAGCTATGAAACTTGCAGGATGTTTTAAAGGGACAAAGGGCCCTATTTTAACGATCTGAAACGCAAGTGTCAAAGCGCAAAGCGCAAGTAACTTTGTGGGCGGGTCTTGGCGCTGTTGCTATTTTCCCGGCGGGATAAATGACTCTTGCGCCAGGCGCAAATCTAAAATGGGTTGGTCTGAAGTAGCTTCATTATTCATAGGTGTGGTTTGGGCGTAACGTGAAATAAACCAATCAGAGCGTCATCTCACATTCCCTTTAAGAGCAGGCGCGCTTGTTCTAAAGCGGATTCCTATTATAACGGCGGATTTGCCAGACGCACGCGAGGAGCGGTTCACAGCCGAGGAGAGCAACGCTCTCGTCAGGGACATTGGGGATGGAGAAACCCACCCATTCGGTTAAAAAGGCGTATGATAATTTGGGTAACTGTGTAAGCTAGATGTATGCTTTTATAATAAATTGTCTATCTATCTATCTATCTATCTATCTATCGTAATAATGTATGATTTGCAAAAATGAAAACTGCTGCTTCTGTGTAGATGAGAGAATCAAAGTATATGCGCGTTGTGCACACGCTACATTGATTATGGCCAAGCATACGCCCTTAAAATAGCATATGAATAACATGCGCAACGCGCCACTGACTTTAAACCATTTTTTCCTGGTTAGTGGCGCAACTGTTTTCTAAACCTGCAAAATAGCATGAAGGAACGTTTGCGCTGGAACACGCCTCCTTTTTTGCGCTGAACCGCCCAGGGAGCGCAAGTTCATTCCCTAGTTTAGCGACGTGCTTCTGTGGAGGAAAAAACGCGCTTTGCGCGGGTGCAAAATAGGAATGATACATGCGTCGGTGTACTAAGTCAATTGCGCTGGGTGCAAGATAGGGCCCAAAGACCGCTTATGTCAAAAGATCAAGGCAAATTTGATTTCTCTTGTCATGACCACTTTAAATTCACTTTTCAAAATTTAAAGACACAGTCTTGCCTTGATTATTTACTTTGCATCAAAAATCTTTTTTATTTCTGTCATTAAATGGTTTTAACCTGCTATGCAACTGTTGGTATATGGTCCAAATGATGGTTCCTCTGGGAAAATTGGGAAAAAGTTGGCAATCAAAATTGATCCTATTTATTTTCTTGGCGCATGTTACTGGTCTTATTCTGAATGATTGTGAACGAAACTTTTTTGTACAATTTTTATCAAATTGTCTTATGTACTGTAATAAAGCCAAATGCATTCACTTCTGCCTCTATTCCAGTTACAACGCTCACTTTTTACAATCCAATAAGCGCATTCAGTTTAGCCTCTTTTCAAGTATGAAATGCTCACTTTTTACTCAAAAATTTCTAAATTTTTCCCCCTTTATCATCCAACCCTAATCACCTAAAAAAAAATGATTCTATCACAATGTAGTTTTTACCTGTTAACAACTCCCTTTTTAATGACTTTTTAAAGACCTTTTAAGGATAGTGAATAATTTAATTATTTTTAATAATCTTTGATTAGCAAAATTGCTCATTCTTTTTTAAATTTGCAATCTTAAAAGCATCTTAAATTCCATTTTCTTAAACATGCAGATGGTTGACGAGAAGCCTGTTAAAACATTTCTTTGTCTTCAGAAAAATGTAAAAGTCTATTACTGTCATGTTTGTTTCCTGACTGCTGTTTTTAAACATGAACATATGCCACTCAAGTGACTCAACACATGCACACATATTGGACGAGAGTATTTGTCTTCTATCTCAGCATCTTCCTCGGGACAATGTCAGAGGCACTGACCTCATGTTCGTTCTTTTGAGAAACGCCAGTGTAATCAAGCTTATGTTTGATTGAAGACACATTCGAGCGCTCGCTCACTCTGCCTGCGGGCTACTAGAGCAGCTACTAGAGCTGACCCGCTGATTCCCAGAAAACCACAGCAACGGAATATTTACAGAGCACTTTGCAGAAAACCACTCGTCCCATCACTGTCATGAAAGAGCATTCTTTCAGACAATGTTTCATCTGAATGTAGGACCTGACGCCTGCATCATTTCCCTCTAGTCAAGTAAAGTCATCCTTTTTTCTATAGCACTTAATACAATACAGATTTTTTCAAAGCAGCCTTACATTAATAAACAGGGAAATAACAGAATCAATGATGCAAACTTCATCAAATATGAGACTAATTGAAATTCTGCTATAAAGCAGCTCTAAAAATACAATTAAGTGTCTTTTAACGAAAGAAGTGACTGCACACAAATCTAGAAGACCTGCCATACATTTTTATACATACAGATTTAAAGGAAAAAATGTTCTCTGTTTTCGTTTTCAGACTCATGTACGTCCACTAAACTGAAGTTGTTAACTCTCTGTATTCATGTGTTTCTGGTACCAGGTGACCACAGACCTGCGGCAGAGGTGTACCGATGGCCACACAGGCACCTCAGTGTCTGCACCGATGGTGGCAGGTGTCGTCGCTCTCACTCTGGAGGCAAAGTGAGGTTTCCATACAGTTGCAGAAAGCTGCACTGCTTCTTTAAATGTCAATGTTTTAACTAACTTTCATTTATTGGTTTAAAGGGATGGTTCACCCAAAAATGACAATTCTGTCATCACTTATTGCATTTTCACTGCTGGCTCGTTTGGAGCATTTGTTTCAGAACCTGGAACAGTTTTCCTCTTAGTTTGGTTAATTTAGGCATATATGAACATTGCAATTGCACTCGGAACCGCACCAAAACAATCCGTCTGAATAAAAGAAGAACTCTGGAGCAGTTCGGTTGAGCCGAGAAAGCAGTCTGAACCAAAGAACCATGCAGTATCATAATTCATAATGCTTTACATAAAGTTAGTAGTATTAGTTATTGCAGTTAAAAACTAAAGAGTAATATATATATATATATATGTGTGTATGTATATATTTGCATTTACCCAAAATTGATTTTAATGTTGTAAATACATTTTGTAATATATTTTGACATTTCAATTCAATATATTTTCAATTTTAACAATGTATTTCATTAAGTCATGCTGAATGCTGTTATTGTTACCTAAAACTATAAAAAAAAATATTTGAAATAAAGCTAGAATAAAATTAAGTAAAACTTGTAGATAAAAACTTCAACTCAAATGAAAATTAGAAATGTTGCATTAGCAACTAACTGAAATAAAATAAATGTGCGTTGAAATATTAAAATTACCAAAATTGAAGTAAATGTAAAGTAAAGCTACAGTAAATGGAAATAAAGGCAAAAGCACATAAAATTACTAATTAAAAATATTAATAAAAACTATAATAGTAAATAATGCTAAAATAACACTGGCTGTTTACAGCATGTATGTAAAATATTTTTTGGCCGGAAATTATGACTGACAGAATTGTCATTTTTAGGTGAACTACCTAAGCACTTACACTTTTCATAATTACTCGTCAGTTCTTCTGCCATTCAGTCAGTCTGTATGAATGTCATATTCATGACCTTTTAAACTACCAATTGGTCGCATTTTGTGACCATTTTCCTGCCTGTGCGACCAAATATACCGCAAACAAAATGAAAGCGGAACGAAAATGCACTACTCATTCATGCTTCACGGACCGTTTATTAGTTCGGACCAATAATAGCAAGACAGCACAGCGCACCGAACTTGCCAGTCACGGGAGATCCATAAACCATAGATATCAGATCAAACAGCACTGACGTGGAAACCAGGAGAAACACTTATAGAAGGCTTTCAGTCCACAAATCAGCAACATTCACCATGGATTTAAGCTAATGTAGTAACTCTAACCATAACTATGGTATTGTGACAGAAATAGTCAAACGCTTACAAGTACTACACATCTTGTTCCAGCACTTCAAAACTATAATATCATATTTAAATGTTATTTTTAATGTGATGACCAACACATTTTTTGTTCATCCTTCAAAGATTGTCCTAAAACTAAACATTTTAAGATGTAGGAAAATTCTTATTTAAACACTTACTTAAAAAAAAAATAAAAAAAATAAATAAAAAGTAATTACCATTGTAAACAGTAGGATGCTTATTGGCTATTTTCACTCCCTAATATACATTTTTTTTCACTTGTTTTGTTTTTTAATTAATAAAGACATCATGAATGATAATAATTAAAGTTAATTTCATCTACACACTAAATTAAGCTTAGTGCTTTATTGTCAGCCCCAGTGCTACCAGATATTTTTTGTAGAAAAAGTGGCTCCGGTGCTGCTGCCCTCAAATTTTAGTCTGGAGCACTGTGAACTTAAAATAAAACTGCACATTGTAATATCTGTACGTGAAGTCTATTTATTATTAAAGAATTTGTCAGTATTACAGTTATTTTGGGGGAAATTTGAATAATTGCATTGCAAGCTGATTTAAGGTGTGCCCCTAAATTTTCTGATTGCGCTCCTAAGAATTTCAGTCAGGGGCTACAGCACTCCTAGTAAAAAAAGTTAGTCTGGAGCCCTGCTAAAGGGTTCTGCTTACATGCCTCAAATTAAATTTGTAGACAAACATATTACTATTAATATTATTACGTCCCAGCAACTGCCTAACAACAGCCTAGAAACCACCCAGAAGCCCCTGTCAACTACCTAGCAACCATGCAGTGGTTTTATTAAAATAAATCAATTTGAAGGTGATTTGAAATTTGAAGTTGATTTGAAATTTGAAATTTTATTGCTCTTTTGAAATTCACTCTTATTCACACACTCTTTTTTTATCTGTTAGAGTGAAGTAAAACAAAACGTTCGGAATATTTTGTGATCTTACTGTCTTGAACTTACCAGGGCCGTCTGCATGTTGAGAAGTTTTATGAAGTCCAGAAGTCTGTCCCAACCAATCAAAAAAATGACACCCAAAAAAATTGCAGTATTTTTCTTTTATTATCTGAATGTGATGGTATGTTATACATTCACAAGGCGGATTTAGTCTGGTGCAGAAAACAATACTGCCCTACAAAGGCAAAAGACCTTAAGTCGCTAGAGTGTGGAACTGAGAAAAATGACTTTAAAGATTTTTAGTTAAAATAAATAAATTATAGGTAGGACACTGGAAATCTGGCAAATAGATGTTTTAGTAATGGAAATTATATACATAAAAAAATCTTGAGCTCAAACTTGACTTTTGACCACTATTTTAAAGTTACTTTACTCTGCCTTTGTATTGTCAGCAAAAAGTGAGAAGTCATGCCAAGGCAAAAGGCAGTAACTTCCACATTATCAATATTTAGTTGCTGATCACCATTAACAAAATCATTATAGTACACACCTGTATAAAATCTTGTGATCATGGCATTTATTTTGTATGATTTACAATTATTTATAGCCATCTACTTATTGCTATCCTTTGCTTTGGTTGCATTCTGATGGCATTATTAATACATTTGACATGACAAAATACCTCCTATTAGTCCAGCGTTGACTCGACCGCGTTTAGGGCGGGGCTGAAGGCGAAGTTTTGGCACTCTGCCAGCTAGTTTGCCGAGCTTTAATTCTTGGTTGTATTCATCTGATACGGCAATGTGTAACGTTTTTCTGTCAACTCTGCATAATCCTTCGCGATCGATATCGCACGTTTGTCGATGGAGCAGACCTTACTAAATGTTCTGACCGCTCTGAGGACATCAGAAGTTAGAGCGACTGATGGCAGCTGTACAAAGTACACAGGCTACACCGTAATTTTAATTTTAATGGACATAAAACAAAGGCAGATAACCGTACAATCTGGTAGGTAGCATTATTTGATTGAACACCGGCACAGTAACTTCTATTGACGCACGGCTAAACAAAGGCAGAGCACCGTAACTCGTAATTTGAGCGTTCCAAAACAAAGCCAAAGAGCGGTAACTGATGTGACGGTGTTCTGCCTTGGTTTCTCATGGGCTTTTGGAAGTTACTGTTAAGACAAATCATTATTTTCTCGAAAAAAACCCCGGAATTGATTCAAGATACTTATCCACATGATAAAGAAGGTCTTGAATGTGGCAAAAATATAAATAACTCATTTTCGACCAAAAACGAAGTTACGGTCTTTTGCCTTTGCACGGCAGAATAGGTTACTGTCGTAACGCCGATTTTCTGAAACATCGAGTGGAGAGATCCACATATGGGAAGGGCATCCGTACCTGCGGGCATAAGAAGCCTACATGCGCTGCTGTTCTCCAGTAAGTATATTCGCTTCTCGTGCGGTAAGCGGGGCAAAGCTGGTGGGTCTCTCCACTCGATGTTTCAGAGAACTCGCCATACTGACGCACACACATAACTGCTATGTACAGGCAGGACATGAAACGTGTGTGGCACACACAAGAGAAGGAAGGGTTAAGATGACCCCCACCCCCAAAACCGAATGTGCTACCGAGGTTCTGGTGACATCCAGCCGGTAGTAACGCACAAACGTATGGGGAGAGGCCCAGCTGGCAGCAGAGCAAAATGTCCTGCAGCGATACTCCCCTGAACTCCCCCTAAGGCCCTAGTGGAATGAGCTCTGATGTCCCCTGGGGGCTGCACTCCCTTCGATTCTTATGCCAAAATGAAAGCGTCCACAAGCCAATGTGAGAGGCGTTGCTTAGATATGGGATTCCCCTTGCGAGGGGGTGCCCATGAAATAAAGAGCTGGTCACTCTTACAGAAAGCACTGGTCCCAGCCAAATATGTCTGTAAGGCACGGACAGGACACAGGACATTCAGCCTTTGATCCTCCGCAGAGGAAAAGGAGGAGGGTGAAAAGTGTACAGCTCCAACACCTCCGATGTGAAGGGAAGCATTTTGGCATGAAAGGCTGGATTAGGCTTAAGGAAAACTTTATCTCCACCAAGAGAGAATTTAGTGCACGGGGAATGGACCGAGAGTGCATGTAGCTCACTGACACGTTTAGCTGATGCCAAGGCCAAGAGCAAAGCTGTCTTGAAAGACAGCAGCTTTAGGGAAATATTTCCCAGGGGCTCAAAAGGAAATTGAGACAGAGCCTGCAGCACCATGGAGAGGTCCCATTCATGGACCGTTCTTCTGATGACTGACAAAGAGCGATGGGCACCCTTCATAAATCTGTGGATTAGAGGATGCTGCCCAACCGTTGAGCCCTCAAAACCCACATGACAAGAAGAAATCGCTGCCAGGTAGACCTTAATCGTGGAAAAAGACCTGCCCTTATCCATAAGGTCTTGAAGAAAACACAAAATATCAGGAACTGCGCACTGATATGATGTGAGTCCACACCCATCACACCACCCTTCGAACATTTGCCACTTACAGCCATATAAGGACCGTGTAGAAACTGCCCTGGCATTCTGTATAGTAGCAACCACACGCAGGGGAAGCCCTAGTGCGCTTAAGTTCGTCCTCTCACGGGCCAGGCCCAGAGACCCACCCTGTCCGGATGTGGGTGATAAATCTCCCCGTTCGCTTGAGACAACAGGTCTGTGTGGGGGGGAGGTGCCACACAGACATTATCTCCGCCAGCCACGGTGCTTTGGGCCACCTGGGTGCTATCAGAATTATAGACAGGCACCTCTCTCACCCTGGCCAGTGTGGGAATTATCAGGCACAGGGGAGGAAAAGCATATAGCAGCACTCTGGGCCATGGGTGGGCCAGTGCGTCCACCCCGAGGGGCGCGTCCACGTCCTTTAGCGAGAAGAATATAGGACAATGGGTGTTTTCGTGCGAGGCGACTAGATCTACAGTTGCCTGTCTGAATCTCATCCATATCATACCCACTATCAGAGGGTGGAGGCGCCAATCTCCGTAGAGTGGGTTCCCCCTTGATAGAAGGTCCGCGCCTCTGTTCAGAAAGCCTGGAACATGAGTCATGTGTAACAACAGGAAAAATCGCCTGTTCCACACCAAAAGGTTGTAAGCTAGAGCGTGAAGTTTTGACGAGCGCACGCTGCCTTGACGGTTGATATGTGCCACAGCTGTGGTATTGTCGCAGCGTACGAGCACATGATGTCCCTGCAGGCGAGGCAGAAAATAATTCAGAGCTTTCCAAATGGTCAGAAGCTCTAAATAATTTATGTGCACTGAACGTAGTTTGCTCAGCCACAAATCGTTCACCGTTCTGCCCTCCTGGGTGGCCTGTTAAGGACGCATCTGTCGTCACAACTTTCCGCAACATAATCGTCCCCAGAGGGGTTCCCTGTGCGTAAAAGTCCGCGCTCTTCCAGTGGCGCAGAGCTGCCGTGCAGATGCGCGTCACTGTTACAGAGCGGCAAAGATTGCATAACGGGCTGAAATGTAGTGACAAAACCCATTTCATGAACGCTCTCTGCAGCCTGAGGCAAGTTCAAAATTGCACTTTCGCCCCCTCTCTGAACTGCAACAGGCAGCTCATTAGAGAGAGAACGCTCTCTTGAGAGAGACGCACTCACATGGAGACTGAGTTCAGCTCCAAGCCCAGGAAGATCACACTCTGGGTGTGTGTAAAATTGCTTTTGTTCACATTCACCCTGAACCCGAGAGATGTGATGTGCGCAAGCACACGGCAGGTGTCCTGCAACACTTTCTCCTTCGATTCGGCTATTATAAGCCAATCGTCTATGTATGTTAAAATACATTAAGTTAAGCCTGCTTCCGCACATAGACATAGAGTCCTTGGGCTTAATAAGAGGGCCGCGAATTCGTAACATATGCCTTGATGGGCGAAACGAAGAAACTTCCTGTGTGACGGATAAATGCTTATGTGGAAAAAAGCATCCTTCAGATCGACCGATTTGAATCAGTCAGTTTTATGGCGTGGGCGAGCGAGCCATGAGTTAACATTCTGAAATTGTATTTCCTCAAATGTTTGTTCAACACTCGGAGGTCCAAAATGGGGCGGAGAGAACCGAGAACAGAAGGGAGGAGATTTCTTCTTTCAGAACGTGAGCGGCGCTCTCCTCCGTGTGTGAAGAGAGAATGCCGTCAAAATGCGGGGATTTAATTACAAACTGCAGCCTGTAGCCCTGCATTATCGGGGTAACTATAAGTCGGTTTCCCAAAGGGCTTAGCAGAGGGTGGGTTGCTCTGTCGTTGCGGGGGTTTGTTGCGGGGCCACTCCTTGCCCTGATGGAAGTTACGTCCCGAGACAGGGGGGTTAGGCAAACGTGCAGGGGGCGCCTGGCGTGGGGCCGCCTTCCTGGAAAGGCATAACTTGAAGGCCTCGTCTTTTTCTTGTCGTCACATCGTTGCTGCATCAATGCGACTGCAGGGCCCGCGATGCGCCTCTTCTCACTGTCAGGGAGGCCCGACAGGTTCAGCCAGAGTGCGCGCTCTCCCACCACAGAAGCGGCATGGAGCACCCGCAGGTTTGGACGGCCTGACAAGCATTATGGAGGACGAGGTCATTAATAGAAAGCAAACACAGGTAAACTTGGTAGAAAACAACTGTCACGCCTGGTGGGGCCTTACCGGGCATTGGCTGCGCGCTGCTGTCTGTCTTGCCAGACTTGGTGCAATTGGATGCTTCTGCAGAGGTCAGGTACGGATGCCCTTCCCATAGGTGGATCTCGAACATGAGATGATGAAAGAGAACCAGATACTGACAATCAATAGGCGATAATCAAAGGCCTGGATCTTGCCAACATTTTCGTCTTCTAGCAGGAGCAGAGGCTCATATAAAGACTCATGTATTGATCATTTTCCAGTGTCTGTCTAAATAGGTTAAAAGTTTGGATGTCATATTTGACTACTTTGTTATTTGAAGCTCATATAAACAGTGTCACTCAATCTGCATATTTTCACATACATAATATTAATCGACTTCATCCTGCTCTCTGAGTGATGAGTATTCATGGAACTTGCATCCTCAGGATGTGAGAAATAGTGAAAGTCTTCTCGTTTTTAAGTCTTGTCTTGAATGCATTTGTTACCTTCTGCATGGATGCATAGATTCCCCCACTTCTATGTAAAGTGCTTTGAGTACCCAGAAAAGCGCTATATAAATGTAACAAATTAATTATTATTAAAATAAATTGAAAGAGTGTCCCAAAATCCCCTACAAACAGAGCCTCACAGATGGAAAGCAAAACTAAATTTTCAAATAAAATGAAATAGCTGTTGTTCTACAGAGGGCATTTTCAATAAAGAAATAAAACTCAAAAGTCTTAAAAAGTTCTCTCTTTTTTTTAACAATTTATTTTTCAGTCCTCTGATAACATGGAGAGATGTCCAGCATCTCCTTGTAAAGACGTCGAGACAGGCTCACCTGAAAGCTAGTGACTGGAAAACCAATGCTGCCGGACATAAAGGTAAAAGCCTCAAAAATGTATATTCTGTATTTTTACTATTTCAAATGTAAATGTGTGGTGTGTAGTATCATTTATTTTATTAGCCACAATCGAGTAATAAAGTGGACTCATGATCAGTTTGATTTTAGATGGTTTTGACACAAGCATGAGACATGCTGTACCGTTTTTGTGGAATAGAACATCAAACCATGTGTTTGAATGCATGAGAGGGATTTGCAGATTTTTTCAATCATTTTCTTTCTATATATATTGTGTATGTTTACTGTGTATGTATGTGTGTGTGTGTATATTATTGTGTAAGCATAAATCACACAAAATTTTGTTAAATTTGATTAAATCACGAAAAATCTGTGTGCTAGTAGTAAGAAAATTAAAATTAATTCAAGATATATTCCCTAGTATTGCCTGGTTAATAATGTGTATGTGTGTTGTTGTATTTGTGTGTTTGGCTACTAGTCAGTCATCTGTATGGCTTTGGTTTGGTGGATGCTGAGGCCATGGTGGTGGAAGCCAAGAAGTGGAGAAATGTTCCTCCTCAGCACACCTGCACCAAGACCTCAGACCGCAGAACCCGGTGAGGAGAGATTCACTTTTTCTTTCACACTGGCAAATAGAACTCACTTCTGCACAATAATGTATCTCTGTAGAGGTGGGTGGCATTACTGGCATAACTAAAATCTTCAATTACAGTATGAGCAATTTTATGTCATACTAACGGTATGGCAGCATGTACTGTTTTTACATTTTTTTTTTAATAAATTACTTTAAAGACAATAAATGCTGCTCTTTTGAACTTTCTTTTCATCAAAAATACTGAAAAAGATGTTTCGCCGTTTCCACAAAAAAATTAAGTATCACAACATTGATACTAAGTAATATTTCTTGAGCAGCAAATCAGCATATTAGTATGATTTCTGAAGGATCATGTGACACTGAAAACTGGAGCAATGATGCTGAAAATTCAGCTTTGCATCACAGCAATAAATTACATTTTAAAATTAATTAAAAAACACTTCTTTTAATTTGTAATAATATTTCGTAATATTACTGTTTTTACTGTATTTTTGATCAAATAAATACAGCCTTTGTTGAGAATAAGAGACTTCCTGACCCCAGACTAAATGCTCATTCTGGTAATGCCTAATTGTTGGTAATTCAATTTAATTAAATACAAATGAAAGATGCTTCATCTCATTTGATTGTTTTCTCTTTCAGTTTAAAATTTAATGGCCACAAACCCAAAGACGATTATTCATAACAAATGAACAAGTCTCAGATTCTTTAATAAAAGACTCAACATTATGAAACTGATATACCCATTCCAGCTACTCTCATATCATTCATTGAAAAAAACAACAACAGTCTGCTGATCCTTTTCCAGACACCCTATTCTCAAACTTGACCCATCTCTGCAACAAATCCTGCTTTTTCATTTATAAGCAATATCTGATTCTAATGGGAATAATTAGAGGCATTTATTATGATCAGGAGGTCAGTGGTGGTAACTGGAGCATGTCTAAGCTTTATTAGCTCATAACATGAATCACTGCTCCGTTTCGACCTCAGAGAGGAACGACGTCTCACGCTGGTTTCATGAGCAGTGTACAATCACCAGACATGTTGAGATAGTCCACTTGAGCACCATGAATCACTTACACATTCAGTACAACCCTTCAAATCTCAATTTAAATCCCTGCGATATAACCTGTAAGAGGTCTGAATTACTGAGATATTTTGGCAAACCTCAAGGCTTTATAACAAAGTGACCGCATTTCCAGGAATATCAAAATTTTTCAGCGCCACTGTGCTGTTGGATATTAAGCAGATGCTCCCTGCATACAAAGGAAGTAGAAGTTTTCTGCAGAACTTTACCTTTTCGAACGGTCAAACTTGATCCAATGTTATTTCTATGTCTGTTTAGGGGAGGAACAGTAAGTAGTGACTCTACGAAGCCCCTTAAGATGGGAGGAAAATTATATTTCAATGCTTTTGCATTCACTTGCAAAAGTTTTGCGTTCCCCCAAGAAACTTTACGTTAGCTTTCAAAACTTGTTCTTAGCGAGAGAACGCAAAGTTTAGCAGGGAAACGCAAAAGTTTTGCGAGGGCATGGAAAGTTCCTCGGGGAACACAAACATTTGCGAGAGAACGCAAAAGCACTGACATATAACTTTTCCTCCCATCTCATTTTTTTTCCTTCACCATGTTCCTTAAGGCCAGGGGCTCCATATGATGCTACTAGCTACACCTTATACTGGCATTTTTAAAAATAGTGTTTGTGTTATATAAGTTTGTTGGGGCTGGTCTTGGGCATAAAAATTCCGGGCTGAAAATGGGTTCCACAGATTACTTGTGACTGCGAAAGTGAAAAGAGAGCGAGCATTCAAAAGTGATTTCAATACCCTGTATATAGATAGTGGCTCCCTGATGTCCACAAGTTATAGGCCTATAGAAAGAGTGTGCGTGATCGTGACTTCAGAGTTCATGTACCAATGTAAAAATTTCCTCTCTGTGACATCCCTACACAACTTCAGTGTGGCTAGTAATTATGATTTACGTGACCAGTGTTTACTTTAAATTGTGTGTAGCTTGTTGTATCGTGGCAAAGTACAGTTTTAAAGAAGCATCTACATAGTGCACTTTGTACATTATTGAGCTTGAGCATAGTTATTTTATTTGCATGAACCGTTTTCTGCTGTCTTGGATCATTGTATTCTTTCAAGCAAACACAACAGTGTCACATTGACACAACAGCATCTCTGTGTCAACACAAAAACAGCTTACATTCCAGCCGAGCGGGAATGCGTCGGTTCAAGTGTCCTATAGCATTTGAGTTTGAATACTCGACTGTTCTGTGTGGCCTAATTTGAACTGTGATATCTCATATGGGCACGTCCAACTACTGATTTATATTGAAAGGGATTTTCTATTCTTTCATATCTGGCCTCAGAGGATGTGCTGTCACTGCATTGAAAGGCAGATTATTATGGTGATCTGTTGAAGGGCATGATGAAACATTGTGACCTTAAAGCTTTATACTGTTTTGTTTTAGTGGTGATAATGTAAGGCCTGAATTTTCTCCTGTCTTACTGCATTGCGTATTTTCTTTAAAGGTCCCATATTGTCAAAACTGAAATTTCCTGGCTTTTTTCATGATAGCAGAGGTCTAGGGGCTATGAAACTACCATGTAGGTTTCAAAACAGTCAATCCACATTCCACAGACAAATGCACACAGCCTGCATAAAGTAGCTGTGCCTTTTCACGAGACATTGTGACTTCCGTATAAATGTGATGTCAGAACTACTCAGTCACCGCCTTCAGTCTCACCCCGAGCACTGCCCACTGTCAGGAAACTACACAGGCTTCCGGACAACATTAATATAAGAGAACAGTGGCTAATGTTTATTTATTCAGAAATACCACAGCAATTTAGTTCGACCTTAACCGTCTGTTCTGCACATTTCACAAGTGAATGCTTCGTCAATCAGGCACAGTTCAATGCCTGTTTTTCAAAGAAGCTACTCCTCAAAGATGCTGCAGTCCCTATAGTTCATAGTTTTACAAGTTTACCCAATTGCAGCATGTTCTCGTATTCTGTGGGCATCCTTGCAGATTTACCACAAGTACACCTTTTACTGAAAAAAGTAACATTGTAAAAGAAATTGTAGCACGTCAACTTACTGTATCAGTAGGAAAGCAATAGTTACATAGCTTACTGCATTCGGTGTCTGTCTGCTAACGTTACATATTATAAAGCAGTTAAGTGTTTCAAAATCAGTGTATAACCAGCTTTAAACATACATATTTTGGAGATTTAAATCGTATTTGACAAAAAAAAGTCTGAGTTTGTTAGATGTAATGGTAATTATAATACTCTTACAATAACGCCGAAAGTATGGAGGTGGTTGTTTGTCTCCCATCGTCGCCGCTGAGTCCGGATCGAACATATAAGGCCGGATAACAATTCCCTCAGCAATGTCCATCATTACAGGTGCTTTATTTACCTTACTTGTGAGCATCACCTAGCCACAGCAGGCTACAGCATACATGACCTTAGTTACCTGTGGCCGTGCAACACTCAGAAAACAACAGGCCAATCAGAAGAGAGGCTCATGAATATTAATTAGACAGGCCAAAATCGACCTGTTCTTAGCAGAGCTCCCGAGAAAGGAGCTTTAAAAATATATTGGGATGGTTTTTGGTACTTATACCGCAAATATATATTCTTAAGGACATCACAACCTAAAATAAAACTTCAGAAAGGTGTACAATATGGAACCGTACTTTAATAACGGTTGTAAACTTTATAATGGTTATCAGGAGTAGGCCATCTCTATCACCAGCTTGTACAAACCTGATTATTCGTGAAATCTAATTTAAATAAGATGGGGGTGGATCACATTTACAATCCAAATGGTAATTAATTTGCACGCAGTTTGACCCCAAAGTGCCGCTATAAACTGCTTAATCAGCTGATTTAATGTTTGTGGAAGTGTTGAGAGTCTGTATCTGCATCTGCATGTCGTTGGTAAGATGTTTTTTAATAAATTTTATAATATTTTTAAAGAATGCTCACCAAGGCAGCATTTATTTGATCAGATATACAGTAAAAACCACAATAATATTGTGAAATATTACAATTGAAATGAATTCGATATGTTATTTATTCCTGTGATGCAAAGCTGAATTTTCAGCATCATTACTCCAGTCTTAAGTGTCACATGATCCTTAGAAAACATTCTAATATGCTGATTTGCTGCTCTAGAAACATTTCGTATTATTATCAATGTTGAAAACTAAACTAAACTTTTGCAGTGGTTAATCAGTGCATTAATCTTGTCTTCTGTCAGCTGTGTACTAGAATCAACACATTTAAAATTGCATTCAAACTAGGACAGTCATTGACGCATTTATGCTCATTCTGATGCACGTCTTTAATCCATTGTGTCTATAACATCATCTGTCCTCTGTCAAGGACGTCACATGGCTTGATTACTCTTCCTCTGTGTCCGGGTCCACGTAATTTGTGATGTGTGTTGAAAGAAATCGATTGTCAAAATGAAGCAGCGGCTATTGATCGTCTCTTGGCCTCGTGTCTGAGCCAACTGATTGAATTAAAGAACTGTCAGCACATCTCTCAATAAACTCTTTAGACATGTCAAGAATGTAGACATTTGTCAAGAATCACCCAGGTTGGACAGGTAGTTGTTTTTAACTGCTGGTTTGGTTGATAACAGAAAGGATTTAATCTTGAGTTGATGATTCCCAACCTCCGTTGTGTATAAATGCACAGCTATATTACTATCATATTTATAATGCCTAAAGACGTTATGAATGACATGAATTTTAAGTTTATCTGAGTTTCACTAAACTGAACATTATTTAGGGTTAAACATGCTTTGACGTCATAGGCTACTGCTTTGAAACAACATGAGTGTGAGTAAATAATGGCAATTTTAACTTCAGAGCTACAATAACTGTTACTCTTATTATTTTAAGATTGATTTAAAGTTGTCATGAAACAGAAGTTGCGACAGTCTTTTCTTCCCTATTGTGACATATCAGAGAGAAATGGCAGAGAAAAAAGTGCAATAATTCTGATAAAATATGTAATTTACATGACAACGGCGTTTGGGGGCCTCAAAATGCAAAATTTGAAAACGGGTTTCAAAGTGCGATATAGTCTCTGTGTAAACTACAAAAACGTGAATTTGTGAAAACAGTGATGTCATGTGCATGCGCATGCGTATTATGTGTTCAGTCTATAGGCGCATAGTTTTTCTTTACAAAAGTGACATTGCCATTTGCCAACTACTGGTCTGTCAGCATAATACAGCGTTTTTAGTCATTTTCAGATCCTTGTGAACAGGAATCATTTTGACAATGTTGTTGCAAAGGAAAGGAAAATCGTTTCAGTTTTTAGTACATTGTTGTCATAAACATAAACTAAGACTAAATTAAAAAAATGCTGACAAAATGAACAGTTGTGAGAGGTCGTCCTGCCCTTGTATCAGTAAACACGCCATTAGAGAAGAGATATCGCTCCAAGAGGGAGGGGAAGCTATTTTGATTAAAGCGTGGTATAATGCCCTTTTCACTAGATGTAAAATAAGTCTTTGATGTCCTCAGAGTGTGTATGTGAAGTTTTAGCTCAAAATACCTCACAGATATTTTTATATAGCATGTTAAAGTTGACACTTTTTGAGGGTGAGCAAAAACGCACCATTTTGTGTCTGTTCCTTTAAATGCAAATGAGCTGCTGCTCCCTGCACAGTGGGCGGAGCTTCAAGTGCTTGTGTTCTTTTACCTCACACAGACATGCACTGAAAATTTCAAAAACACTTAGCTTTTTATGTTCAAACAAAGTCAGAAAGATGGAGAGACTCAAGAAGAAGTGACAACATGTAGACAACATTTCTGAATGGTTAGTTGGTGAATTTATTTAGCTTATGTGTAGTTATCTTCTAGTCATTGATTAGCATATTCTGTCTTGATAATCTATAAATCGCGTTCCCGGGGGCGGGGTTTATGTAAATTTTAGGGTTAGTGATGTCACTAACCCGGGAGGAATGTCGTGTAGTCCCTACCAGCCGTTTGTTGTAGTCCTTAAAAAGCAATTTCTTTAAAATAAAAGATCTCCCTTTGCTTTGAACTTTGAGCGTCGTAAATTTGCAGATGTTGTTTATGCTCAAACAGTAACATTACACACTAACTAAAGTTAGAAAAGTGAAATCATATTCAACCACCCCTTTAAAGATAACCAAGAACATGATTTTCTTTTTAAAAAGTGCACTGCTAAATCATTTATAATAAAAACTGCAATATTATTATAAAAAAAAAAAAGAATTTTCAATTTTGATGTCCATGGCGACTTTAAAAAAGCTGTTCATTCACCTCGTCACACATCTGTCTTTTTCTATTTACCAGAATGCATTTGTGCTGAATACAGTTGAACAGAGTAGATCTGTAAAAACATGCTGGATGACTTTATAACTATAAATAGTCTCTGTTTTAAAGGTAGGCAGAAGTGTGGTAGGTTCAAATATTTGGGTTAGACTAGGAGTGTCCAGATGACCATGATAAAAATCCAGGACAGGTCAGAATTGAGAAGTACGCTACTTTTTTAGTGCAAAACAATTAGACAATTGAAATACAACACAGATTTCTAAAAGTCAGCATGCTGTTAGAAAGTTTAGGGTTAGTTGAAATTAATCTGCCAGATGGCAGCATTTAAAAATATAAGCATGTGTTATACTGTATCAGGAAAATGAGCCAATGTTGGACTGAATTTTGAATGCACAGAAGCAACATAAATGTGCTTGCAAAGACTGTGTAAAAGCAATAATCTAGTGTTTTAGGATTGTAATCTGGTATTAGTTTTCTTGTGACAATGCCATAGACTGATTAATAATATTTAAAAATCATGCATTTTATTTGTTTTAGATTAAAACTGTGATTCTGACTGAACTAAAAATGGAAAACATTATATGCGTTTTATACGTTCATTTACACGACAACAGTGTTTTTGGGGCCTGAAAACTACTGCCAACTACTGGCCTGGCATGCATAATAAAGCTTTTTAGTCGTTTCCGAGAATCAGTGTGATCAGGGATCGTCTGGTTGTCGTCTGTATGGAAAAACGCAAAGGAAGAACTTTACTATTTTTAGTACATTGTTGTTGTGTAAACATACCCTGAAAAAGAGTTCACACTGAAAGTGAAAATGCAAAGCACAATAAGAAAACAGCTAATAATAATTGTGTAGATCAGCATTTCGGTGCTTAATTAGTGCCTTAATCTTGTCGTCTGTCAGCTGCATGTACATTAGAATCAACAGACAGATTTCTAAAAGTGAGCATAGAGTTAGAAGGTTTAAGATGATTGAAATGAATCTGTCAAATGGCAGCCAATAAAAGTTGTGCATATATTTCTTCAAACTAAAATGTTGTTGTGCATAACATGCACGGCGGATGTTTTCTTACCTCTTTAGAGTCTGAGGAGGAAACAGCAGATGTAGTATGTACTGTTCTGTTAACAGGTCAAAGAACTACAGTCCACCCACTCTTATTAACTTGAAAGGAATAGTTCACCCTAAAATTGAAACTGCAATCATTTACTCTCCCTTATGTCTTTTCAAACCTGAATGGCTCTTTTTCTTCTTCTGTGAAACACCAGAGGAGAAGTCTAGCAGAGTCTCCATTAAATCTCCATTAAAGATTTGCATACAACAAATTGCACTGCATTCTGAGCCTTCATATGAGAATTTTTGTGAGCAATAAAACTAAAACTAAGGATAATAATGACGTTATGTAACTTTACCAGGATGAGATGTGGCTTGTAAATTCAGGACATCTGGTCACCGTAGTGTAAACACAATAAAAGAACATTGTTGTTTTAGCCAGTACATTTCTCATGTCAGCTAAATAGGATTTCCAACAATAGTTGTTTTTTCTGTTCACTCTTTCTTTTGGGGTTTGATCAATGAGCGTGATAAAGCAATAAAGAATAAATGAAAAGTCCACCCTCATTAAATTTTGTTTGTGTTGTAAAGATGTCATCCTTTTTGTTTGCGGCTGTTTCTCGGAGAGCGTCGCCCCTATGGCAGCAGTTGTGATGTAAAAGGACAAACAAGGTGTAGAGTAAAAACATTGTCCTATCTAACACTTTTTTAGCTTCCCCACATCTATATCCTGAAATCCAGTTATTAAATTAATCAAATGCAAAATATCCATTGTTTTATTGCGGTTAGCACTCTTATGTGTGACTTGCTGCAAATTTTAAAAATACAAATACAAATGTTATGTAATTTCTGTTATTTTTTTATTATTTGATTTAGCTTTAATTTATTTAATTTAGTTTTTAGTAATATTAATACTTCAACTATATTTATATTTAATATATTTAATATTTAATTTCAGTGTGTTCCCAAGGCTAACTTTTACATTTTCAATTAAGTTTTTTAAGTTTAAATATTTTATTTTAAGATTAAACATTTTTTATTTCATTTTATTCCAGCTTTATTTCAATTATCGAAAACTATTATTAATAGTTTTAGTTAACAATTACAACACTGTACAGCGTGACTTCACGAAATATATTTTTAAAATACAAAATGTACATTTCTAATGTTAAAATACATTTTGGCAAAAGGTAAAAATATAAAAATCATTTTATATTTTTAATTATCTTAGATTATATGTTGACAGCTGACACACATTTTTAGCTCCACCACATCTATCCCCTAAAATATGGTTATTGATTTTGTGCCTCATAGCATTGAATAGCAAATTTCATTGAAGGGAATCATGAGATTGAATTTTACATTCAAATTGATTTGCTGATGAAGGATGCAGAGCGAAAATCCAGGATCACGATGTCCACCCCAGTCCCCTGTTGAACTGGCTCTCTTTATCAAATCTTTAATTCGTCTACTGCTTCAAAACACAGAGAGTCTGTGTGCAGTGTTGTGTGTGTGCATGACTGCTGAGGTCATCGAAATTGATCATAGATTGGGATTTATATATAGCATCTCACGCTCGGATGGCTATCGAGAGGGAATTAGCTGGTGCTTTGGCCATGCTTAGAATTTCGTTTGATGGAGCTGCCATCTACCGATTTACAGTCTCATTCCTTTGGCTCTATGAAGTGAAAAATGTAATGGCTGAATGCCATAAACAATCAGAGTTGGGAGGGTTACGTTACAATTACAAATGACTTAAAAAGTACCACACTATTGTAATGTACTCTGATCACATTTGGATTCCTCCAAGTGACGTGACGTGTAGCCAAGTATGGTGTCCCGTACTCGGAATTTGTGTTCTGCATTTCTCTCATCCAAGTGCACACCCACACACAGCAGTGAGCAGTGAACACACACACAGTGAACACACACCCAGAAAAGAGTCTCCGATGCTGTTCACGTGAGCACCACTACGCATGCTTCACATTACAATTATTCTAATTCTCAGTGTTAATCATGATACTATGGTAACATATTACACTGAAGTAGGTTGCTTTTAAATTAATATTTAGCTTATGAGCTTATGAGTTTATTGTCATACAGTGAGGAAAATAAGTATTTGAACACCCTGCTATTTAGCAAGTTCTCCCACTTGGAAATCATGGAGGGGTCTGAAATTGTCATCGTAGGTGCATGTCCACTATGAGAGACATAATCTAAAAAAAAAATCCAGAAATCACAATGTATGAATTTTTAACTATTTATTTGTATGATACAGCTGCAAATAAGTATTTGAACACCTGTCTATCAGCTAGAATTCTGACCCTCAAAGACCTGTTAGTCTGCCTTTAAAATGTCCACCTCCACTCCATTTATTATGCTAAATTAGATGCACCTGTTTGAGGTCGTTAGCTGCATAAAGACACCTGTCCACCCCATACAATCAGTAAGAATCCAACTACTAACATGGCCAAGACCAAAGAGCTGTCCAAAGACACTAGAGACAAAATTGTACACCTCCACAAGGCTGGAAAGGGCTACGGGGAAATTGCCAAGCAGCTTGGTGATAAAAGGTCCATTGTTGGAGCAATCATTAGAAAATGGAAGAAGCTAAACATGACTGTCAATCTCCCTCGGACTGGGGCTCCATGCAAGATCTCACCTCGTGGGGTCTCAATGATCCTAAGAAAGGTGAGAAATCAGCCCAGAACTACACGGGAGGAGCTGGTCAATGACCTGAAAAGAGCTGGGACCACCGTTTCCAAGGTTACTGTTGGTAATACACTAAGACGTCATGGTTTGAAATCATGCATGGCACGGAAGGTTCCCCTGCTTAAACCAGCACATGTCAAGGCCCGTCTTAAGTTTGCCAATGACCATTTGGATGATCCAGAGGAGTCATGGGAGAAAGTCCTGTGGTCAGATGAGATCAAAATAGAACTTTTTGGTCATAATTCCACTAAACGTGTTTGGAGGAAGAAGAATGATGAGTACCATCCCAAGAACACCATCCCTACTGTGAAGCATGGGGGTGGTAGCATCATGCTTTGGGGGTGTTTTTCTGCACATGGGACAGGGCGACTGCACTGTATTAAGGAGAGGATGACCGGGGCCATGTATTGCGAGATTTTGGGGAACAACCTCCTTCCCTCAGTTAGAGCATTGAAGATGGGTCGAGGCTGGGTCTTCCAACATGACAATGACCCGAAGCACACAGCCAGGATAACCAAGGAGTGGCTCTGTAAGAAGCATATCAAGGTTCTGGCGTGGCCTAGCCAGTCTCCAGACCTAAACCCAATAGAGAATCTTTGGAGGGAGCTCAAACTCCATGTTTCTCAGCGACAGCCCAGAAACCTGACTGATCTAGAGAAGATCTGTGTGGAGGAGTGGTCCAAAATCCCTCCTGCAGTGTGTGCAAACCTGGTGAAAAACTACAGGAAACGTTTGACCTCTGTAATTGCAAACAAAGGCTACTGTACCAAATATTAACATTGATTTTCTCAGGTGTTCAAATACTTATTTGCAGCTGTATCATACAAATAAATAGTTAAAAAATCATACATTGTGATTTCTGGATTTTTTTTTTAAGATTATGTCTCTCACAGTGGACATGCACCTACGATGACAATTTCAGACCCCTCCATGATTTCTAAGTGAGAGAACTTGCAAAATAGCAGGGTGTTCAAATACTTATTTTCCTCACTGTATATGCAGCGTTGCTTCACATATTTCATAGCCGTTACGCATCACATACCTATCATTTGATTCGTTCTGGTTAGCTATTTGAGTAAAATGCTCCTACACTGTACTTATCTTTCCTTCCTTTTTTGTTTTTAATTCTCCTCTTTGAAATTTCTCTCGGATCAGTTTTGCCTACATTGCTGCTTAAACAAGTGGACCCTGCAACTGCGTAGTTTAATGAAAGTCTGCAAATTATAAAACTAGGAGGTGCTCTAGCATATGTTTTTCTTTATTGTTTTTCCCTGAAGATATACGTTGTTGTTGAAAACGAAAGTAAAAGAGTGAAGGACGTTTGTTGTGTTTTACCGTGAAATGAGAGTTCCGTGTCTTTATTAAAATCAGCACATTAATGATTTATCTCTCGTCGACCTGTGACCCACTCGTTATTAATTGGAATGTTATTATTTGGCCCCCCGACCCACGGATTATCCGCAGAATCCAAGGATATAACTGCGATCCGTGCTTCACTACTGACAATATAGCGTTATTATGTCAAAATACAAATTTATTTAGTTTTAAGAGAAACTATTGTATTTTTTTTTTTAATTTCTTGATGTAACCGTAACAAATAACAGACAGCAGATTTTTGCATCCTGATTACGTAACGCCGTTACATGTATTCTGTTACTCCCCAACCCTGTAAACAATGGTGCTGTGCTTGATGATTAGATGGTTTTCTTACACTTTTCTCTCGGACGAGTTGTCCGGTCGAACCAATTATTGCTTTATATGCAGGAATCTTGGAGTCCATTTTTTCCCATTTATAATAAATGCTGTAAACAGCCAGTGTTATTTCAGTATTATTAACATATTTATTTTTAATTGGCTTTTATTTTTATATTTCCATTTTACGTTTTAATTTTAAGTGCCTAACTAGTAATTTAGATCTTCTGTTTCTATTTAGCCTTAATTTGTTATTTTTTTACTTTTAGCTATTTTAATACTTCCACTTAAATTTATTGTTTCAGTTAGTTGCCTTGGCAACATTTAATTTTTTGTTTTTTTTCTATTATGGTTTTATAAATAGCTATTTAATTTATATATAGTTAATACTGAACAGAACTGTACAGCATGACTTAATTAAATATATTTTGAAAAATTTAAAATAAATTGTTTAAGCTATATATTACAAAATGTATTACTAAGGTTAAAATACATTTAGGGTAAATTAAAAAAATAATAGTACACGCACACGCACACACACGCACACACACATATGAGTATTTAAAGATTTATCTGAACCCAGGGAAATGCCTGGTCTCCACATGGATGCCGTTTCCCCCCAGGTTTCAGCTCGGGGGGGAAGCTTGAAGTTCCCCTCAAATTTCACCACAAGCCGTCATGTTACAGTAAATTGAAGGGACACAGCCTTCCATTTTAAGCACATTTTCCTTTGAATATCATTCACAAGATTGAAACGAGGCTATAGCGCAATCTCCACCTAGAGTATTTCTGGGTGATACTGCTACTGAACCTGTGCTAAATAATGGCTCAGACCTCAAGTGACTAATTTTGTTGCCATCTGTGCGGTGTTGTTTATCAGCAGAACCATAAAACGGCACAGTTGCTATAATAAAACTGTTGAAACGGTGTTGCTCCCAAGAAAACAAAAGGCTTTAATAAACAAAATGAGCTTCTGGACTGACCGAAAAGATGATCCTGTAGCTTAATGAGCCACGAAACGGAATTGTGAATGACAATTTGTGTTGTTTTTATTCTTCTTTTTTCACACTATTAAGGGGAAGGATATGTGTAATACAGATACTCTGATGCTTACTATGTGATTTAAAGGATTTAGGTTGAAATAAACTGATCAGGTCAGGCCACTTAAAATTTCTCTCTTGCTTTTTTCAGCTTAACGATCCACATTAGGTGTGTGATGCTCTAGCTGCACAAAGGATTATGAAACATGTAGTTTAGTCATACAAACCTGTCACTTCTTAAACCAGTAGTCACAAAATGCACAAAAAACAAATTAGTACAGTGCCGTCAGAAGCGCCACGAAACTTGCAAATTCAAGATTAAAATTGATAATTAGGATGTTGTGGTAGTGTTTATGACCTGACATGACTTCATTGTAGCAGTGACACTTTGTTCACTGGAAGAGTGTAAATCCTACAGCAAAAGATGTAAATAAAGTCATGTGGTTTTTTGACAATGACTCAAAGGAGGCAGGACTTTCCCAGAAGGCCACTTGTCCTCAGAACACACTGCTCGGTCTTAAGTTCAGCCATTAATCATGTTAAGAGGCATTTTGTCTCTGTCGTTGCATAATGTGAGTGTCTTTACCCCTGTAATTCTTGAGGACAGCCGGGAAAACTGGGAGTTTTTCCCTTTTAAGCAAGTGGTTACACAAAGCAGCCGTCATTTACTTCACACAAGAAATACACTAAAATGCATTTTCTACATTGAAAGTGGATGTTGAGTTTCATTGCCAAACTGTATAAATGAACAAAAATGCACCATAAAAGTATCATCAAGTGGCTACAATAGAGCTCATATGGTGCAAAAGTTGTAAGGACTATGTTTATGGTACGTTTATGGTATTATTTGACCTTTTCGACAGAATAAATTACCATTCACTTTTTATTTTACGCTCTCCTTTTAAAAAATATTAGCGTCTGCCCTTCACATATGATATCAGGTTTCTAAAAGCCTTTTTAAAAAACAAAAAAATTATCCAGTTTATTGTTTATCATTTAACCTGTCAGTTAACTAAATATATATTTTAACTAAATATATATGCACATGTTCATGCACCTTTCGGATTTCTTCTATCCACTTTTAGTTGATATCAGGTTTCTAAAAGCTTTGTAGAATCTTTTAAAAATCAGTAACCATTTATACTATATTGTCAAATATAACCTGACAGTTTTTTAATCTTCATTTCGTATTTTCACTCATGATAAATTCAGATCTGTGTTTTAGATTCTGACCTGTTCTCCACTGACTCCCTTGGGTCCTCTTGCAGGTACATTCGAGCAGATCAGAAACTGAACGCCAGCATGTCGACCACAGGTTGCAGCGAACAGGCCGATCAGCATGTGGTGTTCCTGGAGCATGTGGTGGTGCGAGTCCTCATTGTCCACCCTCGCAGAGGAGACCTGGAGATCAACCTCATATCACCCTCAGGGACGCGATCACAACTACTGGGTCAGAGGTGATGCTCACTTACGACGAAACACTCTAAACCATGTATATACAGCTTAATTTATAATTTTAGTGCAAGTCATGCATCACTATTTTGTCCTTTTTGCCACTTTTTGTTGACTGGATTGTGGAGAGGACAGGAAATGATGGAAGATTTTGATATCTTACATAATCCACCAACCTCCAGGCCTTTGCAGTACCAAGTAGATTGCTTACAAATTGTAGTCGTTTACTGATTCCAAATTACATGACAAAAATAGTAACGTAGTTAGTAACGTAATACATTACATTTACACATTTAGGGTAATATAATCAGACTACTTTTTGATTATATTAAACCTAACTCGTTTCACATTGATTTGAATTGGATAATCTTTTACCATATTGATATAAAAATACAAAGAGAAACAAAATATGTTCCATTCTTTGTTATCAACTACATGAAGTACATTAATACATTACGTCAGGGTTTCCCCAGACTGGGGTTCATGATGGAACTGCAGGGGGTTTGTGAGTTTAATGAAAAGCTATTAAGTAATTAAATGATAAAAATGTCAAATTAAGCTAAATAATTTTAAAATAAAATGAAAAAAATGTACCTTCATGTCATGTAGTTTCCTGGAACTTGAGTGCCCCTCATACAAACACATGCACACTAACATGTTAATATCTTACTTTTAGCGTAGTGTATTCTAAAGGGGTCCACATGGGCTGACGGGCTTTGATCTGGCTGCTCTGGTTTCTGTCACACAGGAAGCTTCATCCTGTCGATCACACAGCAGTTTGATATCCTCTCTGTTGGCCTTGACGCTCTGTGCTCTCCAAATCTCTCTGCTCTCCGCTTCAGCGTAGTTTAGTATTCTCTTAGCAGTTTTCACCGCATGGTTATGATCCTGAGACTCATTCTCATAGCCCTCACGAATAAAGCTCTCACACAATCCAAATCACTCGTTCTCTGCTGTTTTTGCTTCAGGATGCAGATTTTTACAGTGGCATCACAACACAGGACCAGAACAGTAAACAAAAATGTCAATAAAATCAAATATTCTACGATTACTATTATTATTATTTTAAATCTTACATACTTTTTTTTTCTTGTTTTTGGAGAGGTATTACACAACGTTTATTATGGAAAATGTGGGTCTTCAGGCATTAAATGCAAAAAATGTCACTACAATCAAATCTATATAAAATAATTTGAAGCATTTCACCAAGGCTGCAACAAAACAAAATGTGAAAAAAATGAAGAGGTCTAACTACTTATAATACTCTGAATGCACTCTATTTATTTATTACTATTATTATTATTATCATCATTATTTTAAATCTTGCTTAGTTTTTTTCTTGGTTTTGTAGAAAATTACACAACTTTTATTGGGGGAAATGTGGCTAATCAGACATTGCCAAGAATGTGACTAAAATCAAATACATAAAATAAAGCATTTCAGCATAAGCCTGAAACAAAACAAAATTGTTATTATGGGAAACGTGGCTCTTCAGACATGAAATGCCAAAAATGTTTGGACAAATAAAATGCCACTGTCCGTAACAATGTCTGTCACTCTTGTTTGTCTATGTGAAAGTCCCTCAGTTCTCAATTGTTCTCAGAAAGCTTATTGTTTTGACGCCCCACGTCTTATTTACCGCATGGAGACAGAAGACCTGTCAGAATCCTCCCCTGCACAAACATCTCCCACAGAGCATCTGCTTTTGTGATAACAGACATGACAGCCTAATGGGGCTTCCCGCGTTTGGAGAGTATTTATTAATGGCCAGGAGTCGATCCGCTCTCCTGCTCTCTCACCCTGGGCTTTCAGTGCTAAGAGTCGAATTGTAGAGTTGATGGAGTGTCGTCCAAATGACGCCTGCGAATTGCCAGGAAAGACATTTGCCTTGAATTATCGCTCCGGTTGGAGAGGGATGCTGTGGTCGGGACCTCCCTTCATCTCGTTTATTCAACATGCACGCTGCCAGAGCCAAATGCAGTTCAGATTTACCATCTCCTTAAAGCGCACACCGCCTCGACTTGGTGGTGGGAGAAGAAAGACGCAGATGTAATATGCGAAATACTGTCCAAGTCTGTTAACAAGGGCCTTGAAAGGGCCAAGTTCAGAAATGGCTGCTTTGCAAAGCTCTCATTAGTAGTGTGATTGTGTTTGTGGACAGCTCAAGGGGAAGAAGTGTTTTTATCAGTATGAGTGCAGTTCAAAGGAAGCGCTAGGGGTCTGACAGCAGGCATGAGCAAATGTGAGCCGCCCTTTTGTTGATATCTGACACTTAGAGAGCAAGTTCATGCTGATCATAAGCAACGATAAGAATAATACTGGAAACAAATGATTCTCATGATGTTTTGTTAATGGATCTTAAATGTTTGTATTCATGCAATGACTTATCTTTTCTGCTGACAGGTCCCATAGGATATTAGCTATGACTATGAACCTAATACCCTGTGAACCTAATAGCTTTTAGTCATTGTTTTTGGTTACTGTTAAAGGTAATGCATTTTTTCCAAAAACCATACCAATAGTTAAATAATTGAATGCCGGTTAATTGAATGAATAATTGCAGTTCCTCCTGTAGGTTTTGTTTATTTTTCAGTTTTTCACAGGTGTTTTCCCCATATATTGAATTACACATCACATTGTGTTTGGTTTTGGGGTTAAATTAAATGTCCATTAATTTAATGGATAATGTCCTTGCAGAAATTTTTTTCAGATTCTTTTCTTACAGTGTGTATGTATGTGCAGTATATATACGTACATAAAAATGAATTTGTGCATATTGTGGAATGGATGTAATTATTATGCTTTACACTTAAGGCTGAAAAGTAGGTTTGGATTTTATTTATTTATTTAAGGGTGTAAGACCAACTATCGGTCCAAATTGACGGTCTCCAATAATACGGGTGAAGGTTTTTGCGCGTGGCAAAGTAATTTGATTAAATGAAATACATTTTTTCATATGTATTACCTCGTTATTTCATCTGACTCCATAAATGAAAAGGGTTTAATGATATCTGTGCATCATTAAATGTGAGCGAATGTTTGACCATTCCTTTTAACTCTTTACTGAAAATAATGTCAGTTAGAATAAAATCTCATTTTTACAATTGATCATGTTAAGTAAATGTATCATGCCAATTTCATAATCAGTTCAAAGATAATAGATACAAAACATCAAATGCTCTGGAATAAAGAGAGAAGATGCTAACTTTGACATTAAAAATACATGATGCAACGTGTTTTGCATACACTTCACATCACGGGCTGGTCTGGGTTACAGAATCACCCTGAGCCTCTTGTTGTATTTCATTATATAGACAGAAACATTTGTTAACAATGGGAATTTGCATTCATAGTTTACACCTTTTGAGAGCAGGAGGCCATTTGCCTGGAAGACCCATCCTCCTTTGTGTGCAATTTATCTCTAAACTACTCTGTAACTTTATTACCTTTTGTTTTACTTCTTTGGGAATGAGACCTTTGTACCTTTTACAAAGACATTTAGTAAGGTAGACATTTCAAATGATACGAAACATGTGTAATACTGTATGATAATTATTCACATTAAACTATATTGATTCTTGGGTGAACTTTGGTGATCTCAGCATGAGAGAGAAGGAATGGGGGAAGAGGGAAAGAAATGTAGAATAGGATGATTCTGAGGTGAGACTTGCGTCTCGAATGGTGCACGAGTGAGTTCAAATGTTAATTTCCTTTGTTCTCTCAGAGAGTTGCCCTCTCTTCCAGTTCTTCCATTTTCTCCAGTCTTACAAGGGAAATAGTTAATGGTCTATGAATCATACATTTTCATGCATGGGAAAAGGGAAATGCATATAAAAATATATATAAATTCTGTCATCATTTACCTAATGTTGTTCCAATTCTATATGATTTCTCTATATGAAATGTGACAAGATATTTTGAGATATTTCTGTTTGTTTTCTCCATAAAAGTCAATGGGATCCAGTGTTGTTTGGTTCCAAACCAAACAACATTTCTTCAAAATATCTTCTGTGCTCCACAGAAGAAAGTAAGTCATACAGGTTTGGAACAACATGAGGGTGAATAAATGATGACATAATTTATATTTTTGAGTGGAGTATCCCTGTAATGTCAACCACAGACCACAGACTCTGACTTGTCCCTCAGTTGGTAAAGACAAACTGGAAAATGTATTTACAGTAATACACCTACGATGTAACATAATCTGTCTGACCTGAGCAAAGTTTATAGCACTACGTCGCACCAGCTGCTCCGAGCTCACACAAACCGAGCCAAAGCATCCATCTGCTCAATCACCATGATGCAGTGATGTGACGTCGACTCATGCTTCACAGGTGCAAACACAAATCAGGCTCATGGACTCTTTCCCAGTCAACCCTGCTGCACAGCGCCAACATGTGATTGTGATTTTGTTTTAGATGACGAGGAGCACATTTGTTTTTGATCTTTTTGCACACTAATTAATTAACTGAAGTAAAGGATATTTCTTCAGAGGCTGAGGTTTAAATTGATCAAACATGCTCAGTCTAACTGTTTTTTGGTTTCCTTTTTTTTATTGCGTTAACCACAAACATTAATGTGATACTGAAAGCCAGTTAATTGGATTGGATACCTCAAAAAATCCAACAAAAAAAACATGATGTTAGGCTAATTTGCATCCATTCTGAAAGGACAGTGTGTGCATCAGAAAACCATTCATAAACCGGTTCTACTTCTTAAATCTTGCCAAAACTACTGCAAAATGTTAAATTCATTAAAGTTTATTTAAAAACTGCTAACACTTTACACTGAGGTTCCATTTTTTTGTTAATTTAACTAACATGAACTAACAATGGAAAAATACTTCTAAAGCATTTATCAATTTTATCAATCTTATTAAATCTTGTTCATTTCAACATTTACTAACACATTCAAATAAAAAATTAGCTAACATGCACAGTTGTATTTTTATATAGTACTGTAAAGTGTTACCAATAAATTTAAATTTATTTTAATACATTTAAACAATTCAAATGTATTACAATTGAATACATTTAAATTATACAATTAAAATTTAATGTATGCATCTGCATATTAGTAAGAAATTGATTTAAACAACAGTTTATTTAATAACTATAGATCGTTGCATTTATTTAGTATACGTTTTCGAGGATGTTCAGACTTCCTCCTCTGAAGGATCAAAACTGGAAATGATGTGCAGTTACCAGTGATGCAGAAATGAGAGATGACTTTCCTCATTTTCATTATCCTCTTTTGCTCTCCTCTTCTTTCTAAAACATTCACCACTGTTTCTTCTGCCTTCCAGATTGTTTGATAACTCCAACGAGGGCTTCAGGAACTGGGAGTTCATGACGGTGCATTGCTGGGGGGAAAGAGCGGAGGGCACGTGGACCCTGGAGATAACCGACTCGCCCTCTCAGCTGCGTAACCCGGAGGTGTTGGGTAAGGAATGGATGGAGGAATAAAGTTCAGACTGAATGTACTTACAGTGCAGACAACCAGTGTGGTGCAATGCCAATCATATCTAGTCTAGACATAGTGTAATCCTAAAACATGTAATGTTGCCGTTTGAGCATACACAACATCTGCAAAGTTATGCAACGTTCAAAGCAAAGGAAGATATTTGCTTTTAAAGAAATCGTTTTTTAAGGACTACAACTAACGGCTGGTAGTGACTACACAACATTCCTCCCGGGTTAGTGACATCACAAACCCTAAAATTGACATAAACTCCACCCCTGGGAACACGCAGTCCATGTTGAGAAGAGGAAGAGTTGTTTAGTAGAGCGCATTTGTGAGTCTGCTCAAGCTGTCGCATCCATCTTTTCACATGCAATACAGTACGTAACACAAATGCAATATCATGTCACTCTGTAGGCATCTTACAACAGTTTCTGACATTTTAGTACTTGTCTGCGTGAGGTAATCGGAGCTGCTAACACACAAACAAGAGCTTTATAAGCTCCGCCCTCTGTGCCGGGAGCAGCAGCTCATTTGCATTTAAAGGGACACACACGAAACAACACGTTTTTACTGACCCTCAAAAAGGGACAACTTTAACATGCTGTAAAAAATTATCTGTGGGGTATTTTTGAGCTAAAACTTCACATACACACTCTGGGGACAGAGACTTATTTTACATATTGTAAAAATGGGCATTATACCACCCCTTTAAAACCTTAGTAAACTACTTTGCTGTTTCAATGGGCAGCTGATTTCTTAGGCAGCATCCTAATGAAATTGTAAACTCATAAGCCGTACCAGACTTTTGTCCATGACTTTTTGTGTGTGTGTGCGCTTATTTGGAATTGTTTGCATTCTTGTGCTTGCATCAAGTATGTTTCTGATTTAAATGAATGACATTTTTTACTTTCTTTGAGACCTGCTACAGATTAAAGTTGTTTTTTCCTCTGTTTCTCGTCAGGATTGATGTGATTCATTGTAATGCGTAACAGACTTCTTTTTTCGTTTCTTGCTCTTTCTTCTCTCTCAGGTAAGC
Source organism: Squalius cephalus (assembly GCF_949319135.1). Classification (NCBI taxonomy): domain Eukaryota; kingdom Metazoa; phylum Chordata; class Actinopteri; order Cypriniformes; family Leuciscidae; genus Squalius; species Squalius cephalus. The sequence continues at coordinate 16,006,331 of NC_137124.1, read as the reverse complement.
TGAAAGAGTGGACACTAATCCTTCACGGCTCGTCTGAACACCCCTACCAAACCCAGGGTTCCCACCACTCTCGTTCCAGGATGCTGGAAATTCCTACAGCAGGCAAGGAGCTGAAAACCCCAGGTTCTGTGCCAGGAGCTCCTGAGCATGAAGAGGAGGAAGAGGAGGAATATAATGGTACTCTCAGTAATACCTAGACAAGTTAAAAAGTTTGGGGTCGGTAAGATTTTTCTATTTGTAATCTTATGCTCGCCAAGGCTGCATTTATTTGATCAAAAATACAGTAAAAATGGTGAAATAACAAGCTGAATTTTTTTTGCATCATTACTCCAGTCTTTAGTGTCACATAATCCTTCAGAAATCATTCTACTTATTTGATGTCTGGTTTGTGAGCGAATCGTTCACCAAACCAGTTCACAAAATCAGACAGAATCGTTCTAAACCATTCGCATCTTGAGTCAGCACTGATCCACAAGTTACTAAAGTTTCTCACTTTTGGATGTGCCTGACAGTCACTCCGACTCAAAATAAATCAAGATCCCGGATTATTCGTTACTCCAGTTACTCGAACTAAGACATGCTGTGCTGAGAGAACTGATGAGCTCGAGCTGCTGATACTGAGCATGCATGTACAAACAAACAGTACACACACTGCTACAGCGCTTCTCGAGTCAAGAGGTGTGTTTGGCTTGAAGCGGCCCTGCGCAGACCGATTGGTGTATGACATCAAAGTACCGCCGAGAGAGATTAGAGAGCAGACGGCTCTGTATGCTTTCGAATTGCTCTCATGTACTTTGATGTCATACACCAATTGGTCTGAGCAGGCCTCTTCAAGTCGAACACACCTAGGTTGCAACAGTTTTCGAATCACCAGTACGCTGAACCGAGAACGGTTTCTTTCAGACACATCCGGCATACTCAGAACCGATGAGCTGGTGATACTGAGCATGTGTGACAGCACTATCTGAACCAAACAGTTTCTTACGGACAAATGATGCTGTGCTGATATTGTGACATAAATGAGGGGGTGAATTGGGGGAAATGTACGTTTATTTAATAACAAATATATGTACTGAAATATGCACTGTAACTAGCTATATTAAACAACATATTTTTTTTAAACTGTTCAGTCAAAACATGTAAATTAATTTTACTATTGACTATTGTGTATGATGATTATATATTAAGTTTTTATGAGCTGGATCATGGTTTCTGTAAAAAGCTGATGAAGACTAGTTTATTCACTTTATATATTTTAGATGTAAAACATCCACGTTTGCACATCAGTGCCTGTATTGGGTGCTTTAGTTGGAAAACCTAAATGCAAGAAACTTGATGATGATGATTATACAAATTACTTTATTTAAATGTGTTTGAGTGTATTTTCATCCATCGGTATGATAGAATTGACGTTATTACATAACTGTGTGATTGACGTCATTCCTGGGGTTGTAAAATAACTGGTGAACCGGTTTATTTAAACAAACTGTCCGAAAGAACCAGTTCGGAAAAGAACCAGACTTCGCATCACTAATTCTAATATGCTGATTTGCTGCTCTGGAAACATTTCTTACTATTATCAATGTTGAAAGCCGTTGTGCTACATAGTATGTCTGTGGAAACAGTGATACATTTTTTCAAGATGAAAAAAGTTTTGATGAATTTTGATGAATAGAAAGTTCAAAAGAACATAATTCATTTGAAATAGAAATCTGTTCTAACATTGTAAATCTCTTTACTGTCACTTTTGATCAATTTAATGCATCCATGTTAAAGTATTAATTTATTCAAAAATCTTACTGATCACAAACTTTGTGTATATATAATGGACTGAAAATAAGTTGAATGTAAATAATAAAAACAAAAACTAGTAATAACAAATATAAGTTACATGAAATATATTTGTTTGTCATTATATTTCAGGTCCATGTCATCATGAATGTGGAGATCAGGGCTGCGATGGGCCGGACGCTGATCATTGCCTCAACTGCATTCACTTCAGTCTGGGCAGCCTCAAAACTGGCAGGTAAAGCGGTCGTCTAGAAATAGGACAATTAATTATTGATAATTGTGGGCAGAATGTCCAAATGAGTCCAAATGTCTAAAGTCAAGGTATATGAGTATTTCAAAATACTCATTTTAAATACTCACAAGTGTTTCCCACTTAAAATATCATGGTACTATAGCATAATGGTACTTTATAAATGTACCTAAGCAAAATAGTCAACTATATATTGAGAATATACAGTATATTAGTTTAGAATTTAATTTTTCAAATAGATTTATTCTTCCCTCATTTTTCTTCATCTCTTGTCCTCCGCATAGGACATGTGTTAGTCACTGTCCACTGGGCTACTTTGAGGACGAAGAGGCCCGTAGATGTCGTCGCTGTAACAGAGGCTGTGAGAAATGTGTCGGTCGTGGACCGAATGAGTGCAGATCTTGCCGTAGAGGTCTTTATTTCTACTCAAAGGAGAGCGCCTGTGTGGAAACCTGTCCCACTGGCTGTTTCAATGACGAGGGTGAGTACAACAAAGATGGGACTCCCCATCGTTGCATTGCATTTATGTGTTTATTGAGCTGAACTTTCTGAATTACCATATGTGTCCAATAAATTAGGTGTAGGATTTACTTTGAAACCATTTTCATTTAGATTTTGCTAGTAAATTTCACAACGAATTACAAAGAAATGATAAAACATTGAATAAAATGTGAAATTAAGTAGAAAGACTGAAATCGACAGAAAGACTCCAATAATCCTTACAGTGCACCAACAAGAATGTCAGTGGTCTGTCAAATTAAGAAAATGCCTGTAATGGTGTAGAAATAACCTTTTTTTTTTTTTTTCCAATTTATTAAGAAGTATTTACATATTTGCTGTTTAATTTTTTTACATTAAGGGTCATTTGAGGTCATGAGGTCATTTTCCATTTATTTCCATATATTGATTTAACAGGTGCTGTTAAACTAAAGCGACTTACAAATAAGAAACATCATAAGCGATTAATCATAGAAGAGCCAACAATACATACTAAAGGTTAGACAGAGACCTGGAGAGGCCTATAACCCACGGTCTCTCTCACACACTTGGAGTCATTTGGTGGAGGATTGGTGATGATCTGGTGGTTCATCAGTAAGGCTAGAATTGGGCAGATACATCTTTGAGAATGATGCATAACTCAAGCCACGTACAAGATTATTCTGAAGGAAAAGTTGTATATATAATATACACTCACCACCCACTTTATTAGGTACACTTTGCTAGTACCGGGTTGGACCCCCTTTTGCCTTCAGAACTTCCTGAATTCTTCATGGCATAAATTTAACAAGGTGCTGGGAACATATCACCCACACCATTACACCACCACCTGCCTGAACCGTTGATACAAGGAAGGATGGATTCATGCTTTCATGTAGTTTACACCAAATTCTCACTCTACCATCGAAATGTCTCAGCAGAAATCAAGACTCATCAGACCAGGCAATGTTTTTCCAATCTTCTATTGTCCAATTTTGGTGAGCCTGTGTGAATTGCCGCTTCAGTTCCCTGTTTATCTGACAGGAGTGTTCCCCGGTATGATCTTCTGCTGCTGTAGTCCATCTGCTTTAAGGCTCAACATGTTGTGCGTTCAGAGATGCTCTTCTGCAGATCTCGGTTGTAATGAGTGCTTTTTTAAGTTACTTTTGCCTTTCAGCTTGAGCCATTTAAAAAGAATCATTATATATTTAATTCATACAGTAAAGACTAAGCAGTGTTTTATTTTTACTTTTAATTTTCCAATTTCTGTTGTTAAATAAACCTTATGTAGGCCTACCTGAAACCCTAACCATCTGGTTTACACTGACGTTAAAATAACACTTACTTTTTATGGAGCTAATGCTACAGTAAAACACAGCTGTTCACTTTCAGAAGTTGTGGGTATGCTTTCTTCTCACCAAAAGAATGTGAAACATGTATGTTAGTTATATCAGTTTCAGTTTTTAAACATAATTTGAATTTATTTTACACACTTAAAGGATTATCGTATCAAATATCTCATTATATAATGAGTTATCGCAATCGTATTTTTCTTCAATATTGTGCATCCCTAATATATATATATAATTAGAGAACATCTGGAACATGCTAATGATGCCTTAAAGAAATAGTTCATCTAAACATAAAAATAATGATGTTAAAACTATGAGCAGATTTTACAGGTTTGGAACGACATGAGGGTGAATAAATAGTGTCAGAATTTTTATTTATTATCATCTTCCTTTAAAATACTGCCTATATAATCACAGAACTGAGCATGTTTGCATCAGCACTGAAGCGTGGCGGCCCATGGGCACAGAGCAAAAGAATAGCATCGTTTACGTCTTTCTGACTAATTTTGCATTTGCATGTGGGATGTTCTGGGTTTATTGTCCCTTGTTGTTTCCATCTTGTTGATAACAGATGCTGGAATGGAGATGTGCTCTAGTTATCTCCACAAATCAGCTTGTTGATTGAACGTCTTTCACAGTCCGCCTGTGATGTGTACGAGGATGATAAAAGCCAGCAAAGACTTGGTTTATCACTGTTTGTGCACGCTGTCCTCAGCTGTTGAACACATGCCGAGCCGTGCATGTGAAACAGATGTTGATGATGGGATATGTGTTTAGTGGCAACTTGAATGGATGAAATTTTCACATACCCAAGTATGAATTGCATCCAGATGCATCTAGATATTTCACTCACTGGTAATCAGTGAAAATTAGTGAAAATTAAAAGCAATATAAAAACTATGAAGTCGCCACTGTCTTTCAGACTACTTTGGGAATTGAATGCTAGTGCTCTAGCACTGGTGTACCTCAAAAAGCATGGGGGACCAGTGCTGACATCATGCTCAAGTATTTTGGATATAAAATTATTTTTATTATCTTAGATACTTTTCTCTTTTCCTTGTGCTAAACTATCTTCCGTTCACCATTCTAGATTTCTAGAATCCAAATTCTAAACCCTGTGGGCAAGATTTTTTAAATAAAAACGAATTCAACAATAAAAACTACAATGGTATATTAATGATACTAAAATAATGCTGGTATGCAATTTGCAACAATAAGCATTTAAAAGTTATATATATATATTTAAAATTGTTGTCAAATTATTGTCAAATTTTGTGTCAAAGCATCTTAACTTTGTCGGTCTAATCAAATGATGAATAAAGAAAGAGATGTTTCACAGATATTGCTTGTAATTCATGCATCACTATTGTAATGTGAGCTGAGAGCATTGCATTGTGGGAAACCGTACCCTGTGCAATCTGGTATGCTGCACATTTGAACACAAATATGGTAGGGTGACTCTCACAAATATAGGACACATATCAAATGAGAAATGTTATTGTGCACAGAAAAAACATTTTCGTAAAGAATGAACCGCGAA